>NC_092857.1:17985790-18347040 GCF_039878825.1 Excalfactoria chinensis | reverse complement strand
TCGTACTGACTGGGACAAATGGAATGGTAATGAAAACGACAGGAATGCCAAAACTGGAAAAGCCTGAATGGCTTAGTTCTCTTTAATAATCTTGTTAAGATTGCTGCTTTTTAATTAGACCTGGGTTTGGGGGGGAAAAAAAATAAAAAATAATTTTAAAAAAATTTAAAAAATTAAACTATTTGTATTATTTGAATCCACCCAATCAAGCAATCAAGTACCTATTTCTCAGCAGTCTTTTTTTGTTGCTGTTGAAAAAGTGATTTCTTAGCTGTATGTAAGTCAACCGTTTCCAAATATTTTTCCTGGCATGCCAGTCTAAGTTTCTTTGTTTCTTTTCTTGCTATCTGATACCATCTTTCTTGTGATCTGACTTCCTACAGTTTTCTTGCTGTTACACCTTAATACGTATCCTAGTGTTTGACCTTTTAAATGCAGCCCATCAATGTCTATTAAAAATGCCTGCATATATTACCAATGTTTCCTTTTTCCAACAGTAGCTAATTGGGTGTTCAAAATCAAGTGCTCTTTATCTAACTTACTTCTCTTGCTTCTATCTATTTCTGGTCCCTCAGTTCATTTTCTCAAATGTCTTTTCTCTCACACTTGTAGTTCAGGGCACTTAAAACATCTGATGCTTATAGATAACTTATCAGTCCAAGCAAGTCCATCTCACACTGTCCACTGCACTTAGAACGTAGCTCAGCCTTTGACACTTGCTTTCGAAGCTTACTCTTGGCTATTGAGATTCCATAGGTGGATTTTAATACTAGTTTAATTTCATTTGAAAATTAATCAGGCATGTCCAGAGCATCAGGTTTCCCACCTTCTCCTGAAACTGCAACAGTGAAGCATTTTTAAATGTATAGTAGGGAGCAACCAGCACTGACACATACAGTTTTCTGTAAGTATGTTGGGCTTGAATATCTTCCATAACATTCTGCTTGTTAAAATCTGTTTCAGATATTTTTTGTGCTGCGTAAGAAAAACAACCAAGTTACATTCCTGCATGTCTTTCATCATTCCATCATGCCATGGACCTGGTGGTTTGGAGTCAAATTTGCTGCAGGTAGCAGAGAGACAGTTTAACTTTTAAGTATCTTCAAATATCTTCTAGTAGCAAAATTTAAACAAGCTAGACAAATATTTAAAGAACAGATTAAAAAACTCTTGGAAACATTAGTCTTTTAACATTTGTATGCCTTCAAGATCTTTGATCTGAGATCACTATACATGGCAACTATGTAAATGGGACAGTACTCATTTTTATTAGACATCTTTTTGTTTAGTGTTGAGGGGAGAAAGTGCAGAGGAGAGAGAGCTGAGCAAAGGGCACAATTATGTAAAAAAGAGGTGTGACTGACATTAAAAGTGGTAGGGAAGAAGTATAAGAGAACTCAGCATTACTTGGAAGACATTAGTCCCTTGGCATGTAAGAGCTGAATCAGAGGGTAGTACTGTGTTCTTGTCATCCTTAGCATTTTTATTTTTACTGTTGTTAGGTAGCATAACTGAGGCCTATTTACATTGAATGCTTTAGCTTTCATGAAAGTATAGAGTTTAATTATTACAGAAGCTTAGGCTATGCTTGTATTTCAACTGAACTGATTATTTATTTTGTCTTCTTTAGATTGCCTCTCCATGTGCACACTACAAGATTAGTGTGCATCACTAATAAATAAAGAATGCCATGGGAATAGCCTGGTAGTTGCATAATAGAGAAATACATACTCCTTTAGCAGTACATTTGTAGGAGGGTGTGGGGTTGGGCTTTTTTTTTTCAAGCAATATATATATATATATATATTTTTTTTGTACATGTTTCTCATGTTTCTTTACTCATGTTTTCTGATGTACATTTTTTTTTCCCCTCCCAGAAAAAAAACAGTGTCGAAGTTACAAATATAACTATGCTGATAACATCTGTTATGTTAGTTCTTGTTTTATGAGTGTGAAAACCAGCTGCAAAAGCAGTCCAGGCGATTTACACAGAGGTCTTCTGAACAAGCTCTGTGTGCATGTCTTCCTTGCGTATAGGAAGAATATAATTCTATTGCATTTGCTGAATTTCTGTTATTAGGAAGCTTAGTTGCATCTTTTTCAAATGCTGATAAACAACTGGAATTTAAATTAATAAGGAAATTGTAATTAGTTTCTTCAGCCATAAAACTTAGTATGTCTATAGAGCTGCAAAGAATCGCAGCAACTAACAGTCTCTCCTCTTCAACTTTGAAAAGTTCCCATTTATAAGTGATTTTCTGCCTTTTATCTGGACGTTGGATCATTATACCAGATACAGGATTCTGATCTTGCATCAGATTCAAGTTTCCCATGTGATAATTTCAGCAATACTTTTGGCAAACTGTGCAAGGCCTCTTTTCACCTCAGCTCAGTCATGAAGAGCTGTGTTTATTTTTATTCTATTGCTAATCTTTATATTAATCTTTTTAAATATTGTTCTATTTAACAGTTTGTTTACTTTTTTTTTTTTTTTTCCAAGAATTTCAGTCCTGATGATGATCATCTTGTATTCAATTTCATCACTGTTTTGTCCTTTCTGACTTTTTAAATTTTTTTTTTTAAATTATTTTTATTTTTTCCTCTGATGTGATATGAACAGAAAACACTTGAAGTACTGCATACATCTATGGTGGTGTTTTTTGGACCTTGTTTTTGTACTGCTGTTTTTTCCCCTCTGCTTTAGCTATTTATTTTTTCTTTAGCATATTCACTGTGCAGGCCAAGAAAAGTATGTCCTTTTGGACTGCAAGAACACTCAAATTATTTTTGAAAAACACAAATAGCGTAGTTTCAAAGACAGCTTGCAATCACAGCTGGAGCAGCTATGATCTGTCAAGCTGGAGGTAGTGTGAGCTACTAAAATCACATAATAAAACTTATTTTTAGGTGAAGTGACTTTTAATGGCAAATTGGCTTTTGGATACAAACGTTTCTCACCAAGTGTCTTCTCTTCATGATGTTTTGCGCCCTTCCTGATGGCTCAACATTTTCATGTTCACAATTCTCTTAATAGTACCTTGCCGCTTCTTAATTTGTATTACAAAATTTATTTAATTGTTTAAAATAAAATTACCTTTGCCAAGTCATCTAAATCCTTTGTTGATCCGATGGAAAAAGAAACATTTCCTCACGTGCTTTATGAAATGTTTTTATATTCCCAGTTACAGTCATGAGTTTGCCCCAGAGAGTATTTGTAACTTGGCCTTAAATTTCATTTTCACTGTATGTGTGTTTTTGAGATGGAACATGGATTTGTGAGGCCTTCATTCACATCATGATTCCAGAAATGTGCTGTCTGAAACTGTGATTCCTTCCCTGGAAATTTCTGTTGGGGATTTATTACTTATCCTCCAAAGCTTTGTGAAGTTCATAATATAGGTGTAACGCAGGTGGGACAGTGCTTACACCAACTGCTTTTCACATATATGTTTCACTTCACGATGTTAGTGATTTTCATTTTAATCAAGGTAATTAGATCACCACAGCTTTACTGGTGTTTTGAAACAGCTTGGATAAACTTTGTGATGAGATACCTCAGAATTGGTGTCAGCCCTATTCTGGTCAAATACTTGGAGACTTAATCAATGTCTACATGCTTCTATAGGCTTTGTGGTGTTTTTCCTTTCTTTTGTTGCAAACTACTGAGACCTGAGATGTCCTTTTTAGTACACGATGCAATTCTGCTACCCTATTTTGTTTTTCTACAGGTGGCTTAGGAACATTTCACGCTTTGTTGAACTGCATTGTACATGTTATCATGTACACTTACTATGGAATCTGTTCTTTGGGACCAGCCTATCATAAATACTTGTGGTGGAAGAAGTACATGACGACTATCCAGCTTGTGAGTAGTTTTCCATTTGACTTGAAAATCTCTCAGAAAGCTGACTGTGGCTGGTGCAGACAATGCAATATATTTATGCCTTTTATATTCATGTAAATAGCATACAGTTGGTCTAGTGGCTGAATTTTCAAAATTCTGAGCTAATTCAAAATTAATTTAGCTTCGGGCTAAACAATTACTGCCTGCAAGCACACCTCTGTGTAACTGGGAATGATTTAGTTTGAATATTTATAAGTTATTTAGAGACCTTTTGTCTTGGCAGTATTACCTGTGGATTATTAACTTGGCGGTCATGTGGAAACTTTCTTTTAGCTCTCCGTTAAATTCTCTTTTGGAATCTGCAGCCTTTTGTGTCACATGACAATATGTGGTCATAGCTGGAGGAAAACTTATGTTCACAAATCCTAATGTGTTTTTTGTTTATCTGGCCAGATTTTCTGGAGGAATGTCCCATTTGTTACTGGTCTGTGTCAAATTACTAATTTCTGAGTTGGCCAGCCTGGACTCCTTTTCCTGTAGTGTGGGTTTCACAGTGCTGAGTGTAATTAATATTGTCCTGGCACTTCTGTCTTTACTTTCAATGCAGTAACAATTGGGGAACATCTAATGCTACATCTCAGTATCTGTAAAAGCCCCCAATATTTTATGGATGTAAGTTATGCTAAATCTTTTTTAAATGTCAGTAGAAAGTTTATCTTTTAAGCTAAAGTATTGATTTTCTTTCTTTCTGTTTTTTCCCCAGGTTCAATTTATTATGATTACAGCCCATATAGGACAAATCTATATCATGGATGATTGTCCATACCAGTATCCAATTTTCATGTTTATTATTTGGCTATATGGCTCTATGTTCTTAGTCTTGTTTCTCCACTTCTGGTACCATGCCTACACAAAGGGACAGAGACTACCAAAGATGACAAGAAATGGCATCAACAAAGATCAGTGAAAACAAACAAACAAACTCTTGCCTACAAAAAGAAAGAAAAGGAAAAAAAGTATATGTCATAGTAAAAACTTGCACTACTTGACAATCAAGATAATAGGGTGCACACACTACACTCTGTATATTTTGTATGTTTTCTTCCAAAGCAGACCTTGTATTTTTGCCATAAGTTATTTGGGTTTCAGAATTTGGGATGTAAAAGAGAACAGTGTGGATTTGATTAAAAATAAATAGTGAGGGGAGGAGAAAGGCATTTTTTTTTTTTTTTCCCCAACAACTTGCTCATGTCTTCCCTGCAAGAAATGAATAGATAGGTGATATCTATCTAGAAGATGCAGGAAAATAAATGTATTTTATGAGAAAATTAAAATGTGTATGACAAGTACAAAGTACTTTGAACATTAAGGGAAAAGTTACTTCACCTTAGTGGTTACAAGTTGTTGAGACACTTAGCTGCATTTTGTTAAAGAAATTGGTAAATATCATCCTTGAATCTAAAGCATATTATGAGTATAGCTAATACATAAGAATGTGCTTACAAGCTATATTACTTTGAAGAAAGGAAAGTATATTAATCTGTTAAAATATGGCACTTAATTTGAAAAGAGATTTTTGGATATACATTCTTTTACTGAGGATTCATTTCATGTAGGAAACTTGTACTCATTTAAACATTATTCAGGATGTAAGAAAACTACTAATACGGGGATTATCTAAACTGTCTTGCAGTGTAATGATCAAAACAAGCTACTGATTTATTCACCATAGTATTATCATATTCTTATTAATCACTGTGTCTAGGCATATATTTTGATATAGGTAGGCTACACTGTGTAGGGAGGAGGGAATCCTGTAATCCAGTAATAAAAATCTTAGTCCTCAAATAAGTTTTAAGGAAACTGATTTTTGATTGAAACCTGAATGTCAGCAACGATGATTGTAATATGCTGTATTTTCTCCCATTCTCATTATCTATAGAAATACCTCCCCCGGAAGTCTTTCTGGTGTTTTGTTACTATTTTTTGTTACTACTGTTCGTGCATAACATCTCAAGGTTAAAGTTTCTGTATTAACAGGACTGGTTACCTTGTCTCTGTTCCCTCAGACTGGGAAAACAGATTGTGAGCCATTTTCTGAATTCCTGATTGAAGGGCAGGCAGAGGTGGTAGGACATGCCTTCAGTCCAGATGTGGGATTGACTGGTATGGTGTTTTCCATAACTAGGCAGGTTGTTAGTTCCGCACGTACACAGAAATTAAAAGGACATTCCTACTTGTATTCAAGGTGCATTTGTAGTGTGTGAGTTCATTAAAGAAATGGCTCATGCAACAGGCCTGTAAGTGAGGAGGTGGACATGTTTAAATTAGTGTTACCTTTAAATGTACTGTTTTCTATTATGATCACTGCTAACAAAAAATAAGCTTGTGATTTTTAATTTGTTTTTTCTTTGTTCTGTATCTGATCTGTGGAATTTTCAAATACACAAAACATTGGTGCAGGTTTTAATTGCCTCCCTGTTGTACAATTCCAGGAAAATAAGTTTTGTAACCTATATACTTTTATGGGGATAGCAACATTGATGTACCGTTAATGCGAAAAGAGTTTATCTTGGACATATGTTGCAAATAATTTCTTACAAAATTGCCTATGAGTCTTCTTTATAAAACAAATAAAAATAATTTATATTTTACATTTCCACGACTTTTTTTCTGCAACTATCAATTCTCATGGCAGATTAGAGTTAGATTAGGATTTGGTGGTGTGTGTTGTATATCATGACCTTCATTTAGGTGCTTAATCCTGGAATCCTTAGTGCTGAGTTTCATCTCCCTGGCAGAACATGGAGAGAGATTTTGCACAGAGCTCTTACCAGCCAGGGTGCTGAGTGGGGAAACACCATCACTGACACCAAGTCTCAAACCATGCCAGACTGTATATGTGCCCTTGGCCTCCAAACTAGGGAGGTTATCTCCTCAGAACTGGGACCTAGTGTTGTATAAGTGTGTTAAATAAGTACCGATGGAGAAAGAGTTCTTTGTAGTTTTCTAGGTAACTCCAGTTCTTGCGGAACTCGTAGGTCTGGCTGCCCATTTTGCTCCCACCCCAGTGATACAGGTGCATAAACATGCAGGGATCATAACCAGTTGGAAGTTTTACCAGAAGAAAGAGATGACGCACACAGTTGCAGTTTAAGTGGAATGTGGCCTACATCTGGCTGTGAGGGGCTGCATGCTGTTTTGTTGGTCTGCAGTGTAGAACAGCACCTGATTCTTCCCACACACTGAAGCTGCGATGATGCATGGTCAAAACGAAGCTCAAAACCGAGCGTCTCTAGATTCCTGTAAGGAGCCAGGGAAATCTCCCAAGTCCAGCAGTTGCGCAGCAGCCAACAGCCTCTGCAGCCAGTTGCTGGGGATTAAGAATTAATTAAGCAGGAGATGCTGATCAATCCATGGGCTGTCTGCAAGGGCCACTTTGGAGTCCCGCATGCATTTCCTTGCAGACTGTTTTTGTTCCTGTGTGTTGTATGGGAATTCTATCTGAAGTTGCACTCAGAACAGTTATCCTGAGTGCTTCATTCCAGCCTGCACACGGACAGTTATCTTTTTTTCCTACCTGACAATTCTCTGTCATTGTATGGTAGACCTGAGTGCTACTGGAGCCATTTCATGAACATGAGATGGTAATGAGGGGACAAGGGTTGGGACTGTGTCCCCTGTAGACTTATAGCAAGAGAGACACAAATATCGCTACCGACTCCTGAAGAATTGAGACTACATATATTATTACTATTTGTTTTCTGTGAATTTGTGATGTTACTGTGGTGATTCACCGTCCTTTGCACAGGCAGCTGTCAATCCACCTTTGCTGGTGTTTGCTTTCCAGCCTCAAACCTTGCCCTTCTCCCAGACCATTCACTGCTCTGCCCCAGCAGGAAGCACAGGCAACGAGTACTTAATGCTCATTATAAAAATTTAGCAATCTACCTTCTGGGTAGATTACCCCCCCGCCATTATCCCACCTCCCTCCGCCCGGACTGCTGGGAGGAGAGAGCCGCGGCCCGCCCCGTTCCGAAAGCGTAGTGCCGGGGGCGGGACAGGTATTCCCTCCGCCAATCAAAAACGGCGACGGGCCCATCACGTGCTGTGGTTGGCGCCCAATGGGCGAGGGCGACGCCTCGCGGGCTCTGATTCAAACGGTCGGCGGGCGCGGCGCGTGCGGCTGCTGGTTTCCGTGGAGACGGGGAGGCCTGGCCGCGGCCATGGAGCCAGGGCTCGTCGGGCCCGGGCCGTACCGCGCCACCCGGCTGGTGAGTGAATGCCGGCTGGGGTGCTCCTCTCCCTCTTGGGGCCCAGTGTACCCTTAGCTAGTCCTGGTGGGGAGCTTCTTCCTTACGGCGGTTCTGTAGACCTGAGTCTTTGAGGGCCGAGTGCTGCTGCTCTGGGCCTCGGCCTGTCCGGGCAGCCGTTTCCCGGCGGCCGGGACCTGAGGCGCGCTCAGGTGCGAGCCATCCAGGTGCTGCGTTACCTGAGGTGAGTCCGTGCCGAGCCGAGGGGCGGTCGAGCTTCCCCCTGAAGCCGCTGAGCCGTCAGGAGCGGAGGGCTGTGGGTATCCTGTCTGCCACACTCGTGTGCCTGTTCTCGCATCTCAAATGTTTAAATGGCAGTCTCGGGTTTCGGTGTTTCGTTGTGCATGTTGCACGGGTGAGAGAAATCTAACCCAATCTCTTCAGACTTGCATGAACGCTGAACTGATTCCATGTAACCAAAGCATTTCCCGTGGAAGAATTCCCGTAACAGTTTGATTTGTGTCTCCTTCCTAGTGGAATGAGATAATCGAACTCTTCCGTGCTGGAATGCCTCTACGGAAGCATCGATGCCGCTTCAAAAGCTATGAGCGTTGCTTCAAAGCTTCAGAGGCAGTGGACTGTTTGCACGAACTGCTTGGCTCTAACCAAAACTTTGGCCCAGAGGTGACTCGCAGTCAAACGGTTAAGCTGCTTAAAAAATTCCTGAAAAATCACGTTATTGAAGATATTAAAGGAAGATGGGGCAAAGAGGACTTTCAAGATGATGGCCATTTGTATAGGTAAAGCTATGTATCATAACTGTGGAAAACATAAGTTTTGTTAAAACATTAATAGCTTTTATATACCCGTTTTACAGATATTTCTGAAAAATTCTGTTGCAGAGGTATCAGTGTGCCTTTTCTCCTTTCCTTCCTGTTAAAAGCACTTTTTCTCCTAGTGTTGTCAAGTGGCAGGGCTTAATGCTTGATTTTATTTTTTTTAAAATATATTTTTAGAATAACTTTTTACTTGATTTCAAGCTACAAATAGAAATGAAGTATTTTTTAGATTTTACAAGGCAGCAGGGTCTTTATGTTGCTCTACTTAGAGGACCTCAGGCTTGTCCGTAGCTGAAAGTGTATTGAAAAGTGGTGATGAAAGTAGGTATGATGTTGAGCATCCAGCTTCAATTCTCTTCTGACCCCACCCCCAATTGCCTTGGGTGATGTTTCCATTCCTTCTCAGAGAATGGAGGCTGTTTGAATTCAAGTATTGTCTGTAACAACACTTTTCTTTACACCCTGGATCATCAATAGATATATCCACTAGTTAAGGAAGTCTCCTGAAAGTAAGAAATTCTTACTTACATCAAGGATAATTGTTTGTTTATCCTTGCTCAACCTCTTGTACTTTGTTAACAGAGATAAGCAATTCTATTTGAGTTAAAAGCTTAGCATCTTTGGAGAGGTTATTTCACCTCTTGTGGCATCAGTTAAGGCTTGGGTATCAAGAAGTTGTCGGTTCTGAATTCCTATGTTCTTTATTGTCCTGTTGTCCTGTTTAATATTATAAAGGTAAACATTATCTTGAGCATGAATTTGTAACTTACATTGTGATGAAATGGAAGCAGTAATAATACATTTCTGCTTGTGAGTCTTTCTCATAAGGCTTTTTTTTTTTTTTTTTTTTTTTGTATTTTTATTTTTGTTTTTCCATGGAAAATATTAAGTAATCATTACAAGTGTAATGTTGAATTTCCACTTGATATGAAGTTAGTTTTTTCAGTTTGCTGTATAATCTTTCATGGTCTCTAAACTGATGGTTTTTTTGGCTGTCTAAGCCATACCTCTATGCTCCAAGTGCTGCTTTCCACTACTCCTCATTTTATCTATTAACTTCTCAATGCAGAGGGAGGGGGGCTTTTGGAGAGACAGGAGAAGATGAGCGGGGAGAGTGGAAGATGCATGTTTTACAAAATACTTTTGAAGAACTTTGGAGTGCTTGCACTAAAGCAACGTTGGGTGTAGAAATTGTAGCACAGAATTTTAATGTTTATTTCCTTTTTCTTCCACACTTATAGGGTGCTGATAATCGTTAGTTTTCTGGCCTGCCTTTTTCTCACATATTTACTGTCCTGGCAGCTCCCTCTGGTGGACTTAACAATTTTAGGTACATGACTTACAATGCTAATATAAATTGAAACACAAGTAGCTTTTACTTCCATTGATAATACTCTGGAAATCTTGACTTGCTTCATATCTTACCTATAAATGTCCATGTTATTGGACTGTAAGTGCAACTGTATACTCTGATGCAGAGTTGTCACTGGAAACCAAGGCAGTTAGATATTTCCTTAATTTTTTGTATGATTGTGGTACTTCTATTAATTCTGTAGAGTATGTAAAACATGTGCTGTCAAGTGTTGTTTTGTCTGAAAATGTTAATTAATTGTGAGTATGAAAAATAGTATGCTTTTTGCAAAAGAGTGATGCCTGCCTCTGTGAATCCTGACCTAATAGTTCAGTGTAGTCTAAAACAATAAATGACGTATTCCAGTTTTTGAACCTTTCAGGATTTATGCTTCTTGGAATCTGAGCAACTGTATTAAAAGGGCATATGCACTACTAGTATAGAATCATAGGATCTTTTCAATTGGAAGGGACCCCTAAAGGGTCAACAAGTCCAGCTCCCTGCAATGAACAGGGACACCTACAGCTAGATCAGGTTGCTCAGAACCTGGTTGAACTGGACTGTGATCTTTGCCAGGGGTGAGGCTTCTACCATCTCTCTGGGCAACCTGTTCTAGTGCCGCACCACTCTTATTTAAAATACGAACAAACAAAAAACTACCACCAACAACAAAAAGCCCTTCTTCCTTATATTCAATCTAAATGTCCCTTTTTTTTTAGTGTAGAAACCATTTCCTCTTGTCCCATCGCAACAGACCCTGCTGAAGAGTCTCCTTTCTTCTTAAAGCTCCGCTCTAAAAACAAAGTCTGCAATCAGGTCACCTTGCATCCTTTTCTTCTCTAAGCAGAGCAGTTCCAGCTCATTCAGCCTGTCCTCGTAGGAGAGGTATTTCATCTTTTGGATTATTTTTGTGGCCCTCCTCTGAATGTGCTCCAACAGCTCCGTGCTTCTGTACTGAGGACTCCTCATCTGGATGCAGTACTCCAGGTGAGATCTCACCAGTGCAGAGCAGAGGGGGGCAGGATCACCTACCTCACCCTGCTGGCCATGCTTATTTTGATGCAGCCTGGGATATGATTAGCTTCCTGGGCTGTGAGAGCACATGTCCATCTTAACATCCACCAATACTTCCAAGACCTTTTTGGCAGGGCTATGCTTTGTCCCTCACTTTGTACTGGCAGTGGGAGTTGCTGTGAGCTGGGTACAAGACCTTGTACTTGGCTTTGCTGGACCTTGTGAAGTTCACCTGGATCTGCTGCTTTAGTCTACCTAGGTCTCTGAATAACACCCTATTCCTCAGGCATGTCAGTTGCAACACACAGCTTGTTGCTGTCCCCAGACTTGCTGGGCTTGCATTCAGTCCCACTTTTGGTGTAGCTGATGAAGGTTTCCTCGTTCAGACATGACTGTCTCATGTCTTCCTTTTCCCTAACTTCATCAACCTGGGGATGAAGAGCTCTTGAGAGCTAAGGAAAAGTTCCTTAAATATCTTTCAGCTCTGCTCCACAATCTTGTCCTTGTGTGCTGTTTCTATTGCGGTTTTGTTATCTAGCTCCCTGAAGAGCTGGAATTTGGCTTTCCTAATGTTAAGCTTCCTGATTTTACTCTCTGCCTATCCAGTATCCCTTGAGAGTGTGTGAACTCCACCACTGCATTATCACTGCAGTTCAGGTAGTCTCCAATTGTGTTGGTGAGCAACAGGTCCAGTACTGCATCCTGCTGGTTGGACTATCTATTACTTTGCTCAGGAAGTTACCCTTGATGCAATTCAGGAGCCCCCTGGACTGCCTGCAGCTCACTGTGCTACTTTTCCAGCAGTTGTCAGGGTTGTTAAGTCTCTCAGCAAGGTGAGAGCCTGTGATTGTGATGTCTCCTGTAGCTGGGTAAAGGTTTCATCAACAGGCTCTGCTTAATCAGGTGTCCTACAACAGACACCAATCACAAGGCTTCTTTTGTTGCCTCTGTCTCTCACCTCCACGTGGGCTTTTAACTTCCTCATGGCTGTTTTTCAGGAACAACTCTCCATGCTCTACTTGTTCCTTGTTGTAGGGGAAAATGCCTCCTCCCTTCCGTCTTCACCTATCCTCTCTGAACAGCTTGCAGCTGTCAATAGCCACATTCCAGTCATGGGAATCCTCCCACCAGGTTTCAGTGATGGCAACTATGTAGTTGTTTTCCAGTAGTGTGGTTGCTTCCATCTCATGTTTGTTTCCCAAGCTGCATGTGTTGGTGTGGAGGCACTTATTTCATCTGGGAAGCTGGCCTTGCTGTCTTCTTGCAGGATAACTTCTTAATTAACTTTAAGTGATTGCCTTCAGTCTCCCTGCTGCCTTGAAATGTCTGGGAATTCATCCGTGACATTTGTTACACCACTGATTATATGTTAATTGACACAAAAACGTATCTTTACTACCTGCTTGTCTAAGCTGTTAAAACTGGTGCTGTTTGTAAAAAAAAAAAACAATGTAAATCTTGACATACTAACTTTGGAATGCTCCTCAGTTTCAATTTAACTCTTGGGTTATTTTTGTTCACAAAACAAGCTTTTCATTGTCTGTCCAAAAGTTTGACTATCTGAATCTTGCTGTAATGCTATCACAGAATTATCTCTATCTATCTGATATACTGATTAAAAAAAAAAAAAAAGATAAAACCATGACATGTTATTTGAAAAGAGGGGAATGCACCTACTTTTTCTGGTTTCAAGAACTCCTTTACTGGTTGGATTGAGAATCAGGAAATTGACAAATTTAGATGTTAGAATGAGCTGGAAGGGAAATAGGAAACAACTGAGAATATAGTAAAACAAAAGAAAAATAAGATGTTTAACCCAATAAAACTAGAACATAAAATTAATATGAAAGCTAATTAGATGTGGAATTGAAAAGATAGGCTAAAATTTTAGAGAATTTGAGCAATTTTTGAGCATGAGGGGCTTTCTGGGAGTGATATCTAGTCGTGTACAAATTCTTGTTGCTCAGACACAGCTATTGACTGTCCTTCATATGCTCATAAAGGGGATGAGAAAGGTAGAAGCAATTTCTTGGAGCATCAGGAATCTTAGCATCTAAGAACTGGGAGTGTGGGTAAAGGAGATTTGATCTGAGCCAGACTGATGGAAGATTATCATCAAACAGATTTCTTTCTAATGTGCTGCCATTGATTTCTTTATATGTACTTCTAGCTAGGTGAGGATTGTTTGTTTTCCAATACCTACAAGGTCTAGCTTAGGGTTTATTTCTGCCAGTTTCTTCAAGGCACTTCTTGAAATGCCTTAAAAGGGGAAAGAGTTTCCTTTATAACAAGCTGGAAAAAAGACTCCAAAACTGCAAGATGAGATCTTCGCATAGAAAGCGTGTAGACAAAAATAATACAGTAATGTGGAGAGGACGTTATGCAGTCACTGACTTGTGTGCATGCTAATTAAATGCAACTGTTAGTCATGTGACTTAATTATGTATCTTTGCTTTAGGAGATGCATGCTAGCAGTTGCATACATGGGGAAAAACATACCTACAGCTTTCTCAGCAGAAGCACCATCTTCTAGAGAAGAAAAGCCAGGTGGCGCTCCTTGAGATACATGAGAGTATCAAGAACATCCACCCAAGGCTTTCAGTTACATCATAGGATATACAAAGGACTTAAGCTGTTCTGGAACATCTTATGAAGGCCAAATGATACATCCTAGAATGTTTGACCTTTTACTTAACACCTAACGTCAGTCAACTAATGTGCTTCGTGAATGTCCAGGGCTTTTGCTGTACTTATGCATGTGAAGGCTTGCATAGTTTTCCTTTGGTAAATATGGAATAGTGTGAAGTTCAGAAGTTTTAAAAGTGTTTTCCAATTATAGATTTCCTCCATCCTCACCACTGAAGCCATATCCAAAGAAACCTTCATATGGAAAGGAAGTCATTAAATTTCCAGATTGGAATGATCCAAAGGCTGTCACTTCCCAAGAACACATTCCTGTGAAATCAATCGTGATGGTAAGATATCCAGTTACTTTCTCCAGACCTATACACATTTGGAAAGCAAGATTCAGTCAGGAATTCTTCACTGTGCCACAGATTACTTGGTTAGAGAATTAAATGTAAAATACTTTTAAGCGTGTGGAGCAAAGTTAATCTTAATGATTTGCTGAAGATTTTGGCTCTGGGTATTCTTTCTGTTACAGACTGTATTGTACTTAGCATCCTAATTTCAGCATGGATGTATTTGCCAGTATATTTGCATCTCATTGTACTCTATTTACAATGACACATTTCTTACCATATATGACAGAAAAGTTATTGTTGCTTACAACATAACTTCTATCCAGGCTCTTCATGTTGCAGAACATGCATAATATACTCCCTTGTTATATACTGTAAAGTTGCTGGTTATTACATTTATTTTTCTACAAGGAGTACATTGTGGTGAAGAAGAACTTGTCCTCCTTCTGTTGCTATGCTTGGTGAGCTTAGAGAATCATCCTGCTCTGTGCTCACCTGGATTGATCCAGCTTTTATAAAGTTGGGGAAAAAATACAGCTTTTATTATTAAAAAAAAATTCTGTCTCTTATCTCCAGTTTTATATTGTAAAAGCCCAGGCCTTTCGAGTTTCCTTTGTTCTAAATCTTTCCTTCAGTTTAAATTGTGTTCTCATCCTTTTTATATACTGATGGGACTTCTGTTAGAATTTTAGCCTTTTTATTAATGCTGTTCAGTGCAGAACTTTTGCTTTGGATTTCTTGGTGAATGATAGTCTGTTTGGAAAAGCAGTTCCTACTGTTCTGCTGAACATCAAGAGAATCTGAACAAACAGCTATTCCACATTTCTAATGCATTTATTTACATGAATATCAAATGTTCTTTTCATGTATAGCAGGCTCTGGGGGAGGCACAGTCCTTAGAACTGCAATAGTAGTTGAAAGATGTATAAGGAGGAAAGAAAAGGTAGTACAAAAGGCATGTAAAAATAGAGTATTTTAGTTTTAATACATTACAGTTTCTAGCTGTCTGCTTTAAACTTCCATCCAAGCATCCTGCCCTGGAAAATATTATCAAAGATCTGTTTATGTACAATTGTCTCAGATGTGCCAATATGCAGTCTGGCATAACTGAAAAACATGTTCATTGACAGCTTTGGTTAATAACTTGAAGCAAATGATGCAAAGGAAGAGAGTGGTGGGTTGTTTGTTTGTTTGTTTTTAAGGCTAGCTGCCTTTAAAAAAAATGTTGTAGCTTCTATTGGAAGGGTGAAGTGGACAGGTAACTTAAGGTGGTTTAACCAAAGCTTAAATTGCTGCAGCATCAGATAGAGCACTTATTGGCTATGTGTGGATTGATAGACATGGATCTGGGCAGTGAAATACTGGCGTGGAAAGTCAGATATTAATTGCAGAGGATTTTTTTTTAAATTTTAAACTAACTCCAGTCTAGTGTCATGAAGTGACAGCTGCTGGAGTGATTGGGTGCATTCCTGAAGTGCATTTCATGGTTTAGGTGACCACAAGGAATGCTGTTAATGTGATCTAGGACTGCTGTGGTACAAATCATTGCACAGTAACTGGGAATGATACAGAACTTTGCTTTAGTACACTGTGAACACAACCTGCATTGTACGTGCACACATCAGCATGCTGATAACAATTTTCAAGTACCAAACTGGGATGTGAAGACTGAGTAAAGGATAATAGTCACATAAACTTGTATTCTCACTTTACTTCTCTTTTATAATGGTAAATTAGATATGGTGGATGTCCGTATCTGTAACTGTGTGCTTTCTTTTTATTGCTGTTTTTAACTTGCTAAGGAGTACAACATATAGTGAACAAGAACAAAGGGAAGTTTTTATCTCATCTAAAAATTTTCCAATAATTTTTCCATGAACAATTTTTTGGTCTTAGAAAGGTAGTTGATATGAACTGGTTTTGGTCATGAACAAGATATGAACCGTGTAGTAGATCACTGACTTGTGAATTTTAGTGGCTTCCCACATCATTTTTCAGCTCTGGAGATGTTAAATAACAGAAAAAAATATGCTGTGCATATGAAAGCTAAAAATTCTTACGTCTTGGATATTTAGCTAGATTTTAAGACATCTTAAAACTTTTGCATGTACCACAAATGTGTTACACTGTTTAGTATTTGAAAAATCACTTGTTAATGAGCAGTGCTGCTTTCTTTTTCCTGATTTTAGAATTCTGAAATGTGGTACAAGCGTCACAGTATAGCTATAGGGGAAGTACCGGCGTGCAAACTTGTTTTCCGCAGAGAGTTAACACAAGAAAATATAGAAGAGATATGGAAATCAATGACTTTGTCACGGTGAGTGTGCATGTTAGTAGTCTGCTGGCAGAGTAAAACTGCATAGTAGTCAACAATCTTATCTGTTTTCCCTGTCAGTGTTCCTAGCTTCATCTGCTCACCTTTCAGTGTTGCCATAGGAGCAATACTAACTATCCTGCAAAATCAGCAGATCAAGTTCACAAGAAAACTTCAGTTCTTTTTGACTTTTCTTTTTTCTCTTGTACGATATAAATCCTTCTATTGTGTTGGGCCTTGTTTTGTTTAATCACATTTTTCCTCATTCTTTCTCTTTTCCTGTTATGAAATTGAAGAACTCATGTGGAAGTATGATACAACTAAGCCTTAGCAAGTAGAAAACTTAATATAAGGGAAGAAATAGCTATGTCCAGAAGGCTTTGAGAAATTCCTTATATTTTTCATAAGGAATATCCTATGCAAAGCCAAGTACCTTATTTTAGAGCATTTTTTTGTCCTGCAAAAATATGCTTTAGATAATTTAACATTATGATTTCTTTTCATCTAAACTTGGCTTACTATCTTTATGGAATAATCTTGATCTAGTGCAGTGTAGCATAGGAATTTGTATGATGAGAGAGTAGTGTCAATCTGCTCTAATCCTCCTTTGCATGCTTATGACTTAAACAATAAATATAAAGGGTCTTTTTCAGAACTGTATCTGTCCTAATGCTATGTATTTACTTGCAAATTAGATGATGTATTTGTGGTGTTTTATATGTTTTCGCAGACTACAAAAAGTCTTGGGTTTGGATTGCCTGGAAGAAGTGATAGATACAAAGCTTGTGAATTCAAAGCATATTGTCCAAAATGCATACAATGTCAATAAGCAAGGCATTGTCACTTTAGAAGACAAATCAAGTGAGTATTTTAGAAGTTCTTGTTTAACTTCTTGTATTGTAGTTTATTATTTTTAAAAAAGAAAAGCAACGTTAACTGATCTGTAGAAACACACAGTAACTTCACACTTGTATAACCACATTACACTAGAATTTTTATGGAATGTACTATTGTTGTGCACCCCAACAGCAAGAATCAGTGTTCTTTTTTCCATACTTACATTTTAGTATCCCTGCTTCAGCGCATGTATTAAGTATACACGAGAAAGCTTTGGCAGCAAGAAGGATGCTGGGATGTCCTCTGTAGGAAGAGCCCAGCAGCTGCCCCATGTCAGAGCAGAGCCAGCACCAGCTGGCTCCAAAAAAGACCCAATGATAGCTAAGCTGATCCAGTGAATGATCCTGTGAGAGCACATTTAAGAAAGGGGGAAAAATGCTGCACAGCTGCAGGTGGGAAAGAGGGAGTGAGAAGAGAAATGGGAGAAATGACACAGACACCAAGCTTAGTGTAAGAGGAGGGCAGAGTCCAGTAGGCAATCCAGGCACAGAGTGTATCTCCACTTGCATTCTGTGGATGAGTCCATGGCGCAGCAGTAGATGTGGCCTGAAGGATGCTGCTGTTCATGGAATGCCTTTGTTGGAGCAGGCCCTGTGCTGGAGCCACAGAGAATACTTGAACATTTAACTCCTGAAGGGTGGGTGCTGTGATATTGACTCACATTGGAGCAGTTATTAGAGAAATGGAGCCTGTGGGAAGTCCACACAAAACCACATCTAGGTATTGGGTGTCCCATTCTAGATGACTGGGAAGTGGAGGGGTGTTTGTAGTTTGCTTTCAGTTTCACTGTTTTAGTTTATTATTGTCAATAGGCAATACATATTGGTTTCCCTTATGTTGAGTTTGTTTTGTCTGTAACAGTGCTTGGTGAGTGATCAGTCCCATCTCAACTTGCAAATTTTTTTAATCGTATTTTAACCCCCTGGGAGACTGAGAGGGAATGAGAACTGTGTGGTGAAGCTTAGCCTACTAACTAGTGTGAAACCATCACAGCAGTACTGAACAAAGGTGAAAGAACTGACGTTTTTCAGTTAAAACGGTAGGGATGTATTTCTTTTGAAGCTGCCTTGGTCAGAGTATCTGTAACTGGAGCATATATATGTGAGAAACGTGTAGTAAAAAAAAACAACAAGAAGGGACCAAAATAGGCACAGAAAGGCTTAGAACTGCTCACTTTTGCATTTTCAGTCTACAGTTTGAAAGAAGCACCATGTAAAATTGCTATTCTCACTAGGGAAACATTAACTACGATATGAGAGATTACTTAATATTGTAACAATGTTTTCCACAAGATCTGTAGAGAAGTGAAACATCAGGTAGGAATCTGATTTGGTTTATGAAAGTAACTACCTCTAGAGCATGCACATGTTCGTTCTCCAGTCAGTTGGAAGACTTCAGGATGTTGCCTTTTTTTCAGAAATGTCAGAACTGAACATACGAATGCTTTTCATCATCTTCAGTACAAAATAACCATTTTGTATAGTCACAACTCCTTTACAAAAAATTGAATAAGTTTGGTTAAATTTTACAAGGCAGAGTAAGAATTTACTATCCATTAAGCTGCAAGTGTTGTAACTGGTTAATACTGAAGCACCGAATATACTATAAATGTAATCTTACAGAAATTACTTGTTTGTACATTAAGTAATTTGGTGTTTTTCTTTCAGTCTACTTTATGAGAGGAACATCTTTAAGAATTTTTAGTTCACTATAATCTTAGAATTTGTTGTAAAAGAATAAAAAAAAAAGACAAAAAAAGAACAGAAAAAATGTCTGAGTTATTCTTTTCATTTATTTATTTATTTATTTATTTATTTTTTAATTTTCCCTTGCGCAGAGGACTTACCTCACTGGATATTGTCAGCAATGAAATGCCTAGCAAATTGTAAGTAAACATGGAATAAAACCTAAAACCTCACTTAAGAAAAAAAAAATCATCTAAATTGACTTGACCAACTGCATCAACATTTCACCGAATACCAGCGGTATTCATAGCCTGTATTTTTCCTTATTATGGCTTTGAAAACAATGTTGAAAAAGATCAATCAGTCAGCATATGTTCTCCTGCCACTGCAGTTTCTTAAGGTTAAGTTATTTATGTTTTTCCCTCAATTATGTTTGTTTTCACTGAATCTGTTGGAAATATAAACAAAATGTTTTTAATAATGTATCTAACCTTCTTTCCTGCATGAATTTGCACTTATGTTGGCTGGAACAGCAAACACTGATCAAGTTGATTAGCTGCAAATTAACTTTTTCTCTATTTTTTTTGTTTTTATAGGGCCCATCTGCTCGGATTTAAAGCAGCCTACATATTCAGGATTTGAAAGAGATGTCTTCAAAACAATAGTGGACTACTTTGGCCAGATGGAAGAGCCACTTCTTACATTTAATTTTTTTGATGTTTTTGTTAGTGTGTTAGGTAAGTGGTATAGGATGTAACAAGAAAGGTATTCCTCGTGCTTTAAAGAAATAGTAGTTTAATTTTTAGCTATAGTTTTTAAAGTGTTGACAAAAACAAATTAACTTACCACACAGGTATAGATAGCGATTCCAGAGACTGAAATTATAGAGATTGAAAATATGAAAACTTAGTAGGAAAAAAAAATAAATTCTGGGTTTAATAGTAAACATGCTTTGCGGCATGATGTTTTTTGAACTCTTTAGTTAAAAGATGCAACATTGCATTTTATAATTTTTGGAACTTAAGAAAGATTTCAGAACAATTACATTCAATAATTGCTAAGGCTGTATAACTGTTCTTCAGCTAGTAAAGGGACCTATCAGTTACTGACATTTTTTAGGAATTTAGTATTTTTCTACTTTGTCAGTATGTAGTTCACTGTCTTGCTTCAAACTGAATAAAATTCCGTTGTTGAATTTTTCTTCTGAGGCAACAAGTGTTCTTGACAATATCTTTAAATCCTTCCTACCCTTTTGTTCTTTTTTTTTTTTTTTTTTGCTTTTCTATTGTATTTAGTATCTTTCAGGACTGAGTTTTATTTCACAGTATTTCAGATGTAAAAATGAGATTGAGGTTTTCATATCAACACTTATGTGCAAGTGAAAAGAAACTGTGCACTGTTTCAAATAAGTGTGAAAAGAAGTCACTCACTTCACAAAAAATGATGTATTCCATATGGAATTTTTCCTTAAAACAAAATTGCTTATATACAACAAGTCATGAGAGCGTAGGCTTTTAAGAACTACTTTGTTTTCAATTTTCCTACTTTGCCAATTTGCTTAAAAATACCCTCAGTATATGTTTTAGAATGCCGGATCTTTCTAGGTTTACCTAGACAGCCTACTCTGGACACCAGTTTACAGGCATTAAATTGTCTAAAAAGCTGCACTTGGCTGTAATGGAATGTCTTGGGATACTTGATATAGGTACCTTCAATTACTTAAGTAAGGATGAGAGTGGTTGGACTAGAGTATTCCCAGGTGTTTTTTCCTCACTGTTTTACTTTTTTTTATGATTCAATGATTAGTTTTCCTATTTAGCTAGTTTAAGAAGTTTAGAAAAACAACTCATGTTCCTGTTGTGATGCCTGACTCTCCTTTTTGTACACAAAAAATAGTTCTTACTAGCAGTAAGAAAGCAAATAAGGGACATAACTATGCACATGCAAATGACCTGGGGAATAAATGAGGAATTAATTGTGTATGCCTGTAGGTCTAGGATCTTATTGGTATCACAGATGGGATGGCATAGGTTCTTTAAGAACAACATATAGGTGAAGTAAAGTCACTTTCTGGTCAGTGACCAGATGGAGCATGGAGCTCTGCCTGGGAGTAGATGAGGAACAGATGACTTTATGGATTAAAGGAGGGAAAGGACAGGTCACATGACAGTGATCTGCTGTAGGCTGTCTGAATAGGAGGAATATGTGTATGTGGCCTTCTACTCAGATAAGAGAAGTTTCACTTTCACAAGGCTTGTTCCTGGGAGGGCCTTTGGGCACCATGATATCTATTGGAGGGAAAACACAGAAGGACATAAATAATCTTGAAGATTCCTGAAACAAATGTATCATGACTTCCTTATCCATAGGATAGAAAAGCAAATGAGGAAATGTACTATGTAATTCATGAGCAAGAAGGGAACTGTGAGGAATGTGAAGGTCCAGGGAAGTCTTGGCTGCAGTGACCTTGAAATGGTGGAATGGAATCAGAAAGGTTCACAACAAGCTTTCAACCCCAGGAGAGCAGACTTTAGCATCTTTTTAGCAGAGTGGGATAAAGCCCAAGAAGGAAGAAGGCACATTCAAAGATCACCATCAAGCTCAGGAGCAATGTAGCTCAGCACAGAGAAAGTGACAAAAATATCAGGAATATTGCATGAATGAATAAGGAACTCCTGGCCTAACTGAAACACAAAGAGAAAACCTACAGATGATACAAGTCAGGACAGATAAACTGAGAAGAATACAGTTCCTTCCCAGAAAAGGAATCTGGGGAGGTGGATTCTTAAGATATTTAAAATATTTGTGGAAATATATAATTGAGCAATGTTTCTACGTTTCTTGATTTATTTTTTTTTTTTTTTTAATGATAAACCAGGTCTGCTGCAAAAACACAGCGAGGCTATAGAAGCTCTTCAAATATCTTGCCTCCTGCTGCCTCCAGAAAATCGGAGAAAACTACAGCTGTTGGTGAGAATGATGGCAAGAATTAGCTTTAACAAGGATTTGCCACCTCTTTCTGAATCAGTGAGGACCAGAGTCTTGGTATGTAGAAGGTAGAAGATCTCACAAGCCTTTCGGAGTAGGACAGATAAGATTCTTACTGGAGAGCATATGTAAAATAGGCTTGCTTATTTGTTGTATAGTTTTTGTATTCCTACTGTGCAAACACAACTCTGAATTTGAACAAGTTGCTTTTGAACTTGTGAGCAAATTCAGAGCTTGCTCAGGACTTGAAGGTTTCCCCCATCTTAAATTGAAGTCACAACTTATTTTTTTCTACACAGGCCTAAATAGACCGACTATTGAGTGGGAGAAAAAAACCCAGAATAATAGAAGATGGGTCTCTGTTCTTTGTCATTGCAAAAAGTGTGAGAGAAACAGACTGCCTGATTCAATT
Organism: Excalfactoria chinensis; assembly: GCF_039878825.1. Lineage (NCBI taxonomy): Eukaryota > Metazoa > Chordata > Aves > Galliformes > Phasianidae > Excalfactoria > Excalfactoria chinensis. The sequence goes on along the minus strand of NC_092857.1, from coordinate 18,324,462 downwards.
ACAGTTAAAAATATGTATCTGAATTTTGGTCTACCCGTTTTTAGAAATGAGAAAAGCAAATCTTGCCAGATTATTTCAGTGCTCATTTTTGTTCTTCGCTTAATTACAGAAACATTCTACTCTACATGTCATTTTTATTCGTATTTTGACAAGCCCCTGATTTATGCTAATATCATTTTTGTAGGGCTATTTATATATTTATCACTGTTTTCAATGACATGTTATCACAGTCATATTTGTATTGTTTTTGTTAGGTGAAATTTAGCTATTCCAGTTGACTATTTCTTTTTGTTAACATTCAAGTTCTCTGCAAGGACTAGAGCATTGGAAAGCTCAGCTCTACAGCCATTCCATAAAAATCCTAGGATGTCTGTATCTAAATTTGTTGCACAGCAATGAAGATTTTAATTAACTATGAATGATATTTTATTAAAGTAATTAAATTTTTGACTGATACTTTTAATCTAACTATAAATTATATATGTTTTACAAAAATAACATAAAGTAGTTATAAGATAAATGTTATCTTTTTGAAGTGAGTCCTATACAATCCAAGTACTTTGTATTAAGTTTTGTTTCAGCTGTGTAATCTACAACACAAAGCAGAAAACCTTGTTTTCTCCCTGTGCTAGAGATGTTAATAGTGACTGGTACACAGCTAAAAAACTTGTAGTCTCGTTTCAAGTGTTCAATTACATGTAGTGAGCTGACCTGATATTTTATTTGAAGGATTAGAAAGTAATGGAATTATTTTTTCCTTCTGCCATTTGACTTATATTCAATTGTTGTGTTGTTTTTAAAAGCTTTGAAACATTTATGCCCTATTTGACTGGAAAGACCGAGTGGAAAGGCTTGTTTGTGGAGGTTCTGAAAGTAAATGAAGTGTAGCCATTCTATGCCTTAGTCAGCATTAGATTGCTTGAAACAAGAGCCATCTTCAGTCCATTCAGTGTCACGGTACACAATGCTCTTCCATTTTTTTTTTAATGATGCTTTGAAAGTAAGGTGAGTATTTTGTTGTTAAGGGATCTTTTAGGAAAGATTTTAATACAGACTATTTTTTCTCTATAAATAGAAAAATAAACATTCTTTTTTTTCCTCAGATGGTTCAAGCATTTTCCCGTTGTATTCTCTGCTCTAAGGATGAAATGGACTTGGATGAACTGCTTGCTGCTAAGCTAGTATCTTTCCTGATGGACAATTATCAGGAGATATTAAGTGTTCCATCCTCCTTAAAATCTTCTATAGAGGAACATGTTGTACATGTCCAAAGAGTTCAGGTAGGTGTCTAGTGGGAAAAAAATACCTCGTGTCACTCTGCTTCAGTAGCAAAACCATGCTTTCTGTTCCTGAGTTTGACAAATCTTAGACCTTGGTCTGTCTCTGCTAGCATATTGAAAGCTAATTTTTTCAGCTACTGATATTCCATCATAACTATCTGAAATGAAACTAAATAAATCTTGGATGGCTTAGAGACAAATATGTTCCCATCTTGGTCAAAGTCATCTTTTCCAGGAATGGGGTCACAGTGTTTTAGAGGCATCCATATGTACTCAACCTTTTCATAACTTTATTTCCTTTTTCCAATATTGTATTTTTCATTTTTAGTTCAACATTTACTGATTTCCACTGAAGTACTTAGTCATTTCTTTTTCCAAGAATTGCATAAGCTTTGTTTGTTTCATGCTTCTTGACTTACTAGAACTTCACTCTATTTGTGCAAGAGGTAGGAGGTAGAATTTACAGTTTTATCTCTTTTCCTGTTGAATGACTTTGAGTAACATTTAATGATTTTAATGACATAGTAGTCAACTTGGTGAAGTTGTGTGGTTTTTGTTTTTTTTTTTTCAAATTTGTTGCAGATAACAACTTTTCTTTTTATTCTTTCTTCAGATAAAATACGCTGGAGCTGACACTGATGCAGTTTTTCCTGCTCCATCATTTTGCCATCAAATCAGCACAGATGAATTTGAATACCAAAGGGCAACTGGCTCTCAGGAACCACTGGTGGCTTTATTGGAAGAAATTGCAATGAATAAAGAAATATCTATGAAAGACAAGAAGAAGAAGCTTAAACAAGTAAGTAAAATTTTCTCTGGTATTTATTTAATTATTAAAAGCTATATCAGTTTTTACATGTATGGCCCACTAAGAAAATAATGACTCTTAAAGCAGTAGATAATATTGGTCATTTATAACTTTATAATGGTGGATAAGCCATACTGGAAAACATCACTTAGTTTTCTATACAGAGATGTAGAGAGTGTTGGAAGAATTTTATTCCTCTGTTCATGGATATGACAATTCATATTTTAAAATGCCAAATATGAGTGAATTCATCACTTAAACTGATTTATTTTTCCAGTTTCAGAAATCTTACCCTGAAGTTTATAGAGTACGATTTCCTACCCCTGAAACTGAAGCAGTGCTATTTCCAGAAAAATCGAAACAGAAGCAACCACTTCTGATGTGGGCTTTAAGAAAGCCTTTTCAACCATTTCACAGGACCAGAAGCTTTCGGATGTAAAGAGTTTGTATGTAATACATCAAACTGATTTTCAATGGATCTTACACAAAAGGAGTTTGAGCAGCGTGTAATTTGCTCAGAAAAAATACTGAAGACTGTAGAGAAAATCTAAAGTGAAGCATTGAGGGCACAGAAATGTGAACCAATATCAGTATTTTTATAAATCATAATTTTTTTTAATGTCTTTTTTGTAGTTTTTAAAAGCAAGATGATTAACTTGCATTGGGGATAAGGCACACTTGCTGTAATTGACCATCATTTCAAGGTCAAAACTTGTGTGCAATGTACTGTTAGTTAATCAAGAGCATTTTTTCCTATTGTATAAACTAGGCCATTTGTTCATGAGTAGCTTGAGTATTTCTTAATCTGTAAGTGCATGAACAAGTATGTGACACTGGATTTTGTTTTCCTGTTGTGTGACCTGTTCTTATATAAAATATACTTCATAAAACTGTAAAAACTCATTCTTAACTTTGATTCTGATGATGCATTACAATTGTTGAAGAAACATTTCTTTCTTTAGTATAGACTCAGTCTTTCAAGCAATCTGGACTTAAAAGCCTTTTCCAAAAGTGGTTATGAAACAGTGCTGTATAAAATGGAATGCCTGTCCTCAGGAACCCATTTTATCAGGAAAATTTGAAGCCTTGCATTTCTTCTGGAAATACAAATACTGACTTGATTTTGAAGTATTGAGTACCTTTAATTATTTTGTTTGTTTTGCATTATGTAAACTATTGTACATGTAACTTGACTGGAGGAATAACTTGATTCTGGCAACATTTTTGATCTATTAAAGCACTGTTTGCAGACTTTTACTGGTGTAGTACTGGTGGTACTTTATTTTATCAATTAGCATTTTAAAGAACAGTTTTTCATATTTCATTGAATGTTGACGTCTGTGCAGGAAGGGAAGGCAGCAGGTATCTCAACCAGTTTGTCTGAGATTCTAATAAACAACATGCTGACTCATCTGCAACACTGAATTTGCTAACCCCCTAACATGTCAATAAGCTTGAAGATCTATGTTGTGAGGCTGTTGGTTTAATAGACTGGAATATTTCTCAGGTATTGTGCTTTTTATGAGCAGTATATATTTTCATGGTCTGTCTTCAGCCTTTCACTTCTTATCAGTAATTGTTGCTTAAGTAAACGTGGTGCTAAAGGTACACTTCTCAAATATTAAGAACATATTAAAATTAATATTAAAGTAGTCTGAGGCCACTTAACTTTTCTACTAGGTCTCTGGTGGTGATGTGTCCTCTCACTTTTGTCATAGTATTCTGCGTATTCTTATGTACATTCAGACTGATTACTCATAATATAAACAGTTGCTTGCAGCAGTGATCTAGAAAGTGTAAGAGCTAATAAGGCTAGTATTTTTCATAGAAATGAGGAAACCCACCTGAACTCACCTCTGACATCTGTTCTTAACTGCAGAGGAGAGGTTGAATTCCATCTATTAGGCACTGAAAATGATATCATTACTTATATATGAGCCTTCTAGCGTCACATTGAATTGTTTCCTCAGTTTCTTTTGTTCATGTAGCCAGTTTTTAACAGCAGTTTGTATTTACTCGTTAGTTTCTAGTAGTAGATGAAGACACAGTGTTCCCGTGGGTCAATTACAGTCATGTTTCAAATAATTCTTTTTTGTCTGCAATAAAAACAAACCAAGCAAATCCATTTACTGACAATTCCCTACTCTGCCAAAAAACGCTGTCACAAAAAATTCTCCAAAACCTCAGGGGGGCTATAGGAAGAGAACTGAAGCTGAAATCATAGTGTTGCAAGACTGAATTTTAACTGTTGTCTCATCTTTAAGGAAGTCAAAAACTATCTTGGAAATAGAGGATATTTGGCTATAGCTGCTATTACAGCTCTTCCCTGTCTCATAACTGAACAATTGCGCACATTCAAAGCAAATATGGTATCCTTTCAGAATGGAGGCTGGAAAAAGAAGATTGCTAGAAAAATAGTATAGAGAAGAGTGTGGTCTTGGTAAAGAATAAAAACATTTCTGTATTCCTAACATGTAATCAACAGAAACCTCAGTTTACTTATTAACTTTCTCAGGAATTTAACTTCTCTATGAATACTGCGTAGTGTCTTGATATTGCCAGAAACAATGGACAAACTTGAATCAGTTGGGCTTTGTTTCCTGTGAACTGTGATATTCCTCTGCTTATGCAAGTAGTTGTTACTGAAGGCGTTAACTAAATTAAGAGTTAGCTGACATTGTTTTTAAACACAGCAGGTGTAAAACTCAATGGAGGTAGACAAGTGATATCTTAGGTATCTACCTTCAAGCTCATATGTAAGCAGAAGCTATTTCTCAACATCGTGGTCTAAATTTAACTTCTTACTACTGAAGTTTCTATTACAATGCCATTATTTGTAGCTCTTGGGATTTTTGGAAAAGAACCAGAAACTTTTAGTAGAAATTTCTGTGATTTTGTCTTGTGTGTGTATGTTAATACCAAATAAGTAATAACATATGACTCTAATTGCAAACCCTTGCAGAAGGGTGGAAAACCTGGTGCAGAATTTTAATGGGAAAAAAGTGATGCAAAATAATATAGCTAATTATTATTCAGTACATTGTTTTTATTTTCTCATTTAATGTACACTTTCATGGTAAACATCATTTTGTTAGTGATGAAGTTTATAACTGTATTTCAAATTGTGCTTTAGTTTTTAACCCTGAAACTTTTGCCATGGGGGTGAGATAGCTGTATGGTATGTTTAGGTAAACTAATGATGTACTTAGCTTATATGTAACATGTATGGTTGAAAATTGTGTCTATATTAGGCTTTTTATGGTGTTACTTTTAGTGGATCTGACAGAATATAGGCATTAGTCAGTAATGGTTGAGTGATTAAGTACTGCATAAATGTAAGTACAAGGGCACTGTATCTGATGGAGATGAATTTTATGGATTTTTCCAGAAATTCTGTACTGCATTTTCCTGTCAACATTTCCACTGAGGATGTGAAAATGGATATTTAAAACAAAACCATGACTGTTGGTATCATTAGGTCACCTTCTCGGTTTTCAGAATACTCAGTAATAATCAAGACATAAAAAAGGAACTGTGCAGGTTAAAAATGAATTCAAACATGGCCACATAAAAACTTACATCAAAGAGCGGGGAAAGTAGGTCATTTCGAAAAGGAAAGAGAGAAGGAAAGACTGTGCTCTGGAAAACTACAGTTCTAAGAGTTTCCTCCTACAGTGAACAAGGCTTCCCAATATTATGCTGAGGCAGAGGGCTAATGTGATTCTTGAAGGTCTAAATTGGAGGTGGTTACATAAAATCAGCTGACTCATCTCTTGTGTGACCTCTGTGTTCAGTACTCAGTGACTTACACTGAAACATTGCAGGATTTGCAGATTTTTATAAAACTATAGATGATGGAATGTGAGAATTCAAAATTACAATCCTTAAACTCAGAGTTTGCATTACTTCAGTCTTTTCATTTAGGAGAAACAAGAACAGGAAGTCACTTGATTAGCTCGTGGAAGTACATTTACATAAAGAAGTACTTATTTTGGTAAGCAATAACGATGTGAGTTGAGATGGGAGTATTACGCTGTAGTTGGAAGATGGAGCTGGATATGTTTAAATATAGAGGTTTTTTTTTTTCTTAATGTCGTTGGTGATGGGAATGTAGTAAATTTTATCTTTTTTTGATGTCTTCAGAAGCGTCTTTTTTTCTGGTGGATATTTGGATGTTTGCTGAAACCAAGGTCACTGAGCTCAGAGCAGAGTGAGCAGAGAAGCAGCATGATGACTTGAGGTATAGGAGACTGGACAAAATCTCAGTCTGCACGCTCTGGATTTTAACAAAAGTTGCCCATCTGTTCGTATTGATTGGCTTCACTAAGATATTTGATATTCTGTAGGTGATGTGAAAGACTTACTTGTCATTTCTCTGTGGATTTATTAATGTTATTTAAAGCAACTAAAGAAAATAGGATCTTTAACTTTTTTCTTTTATATTCTTTTTCTTTTTGCAGACAAAATTAATGAATATAGGCAAAGTGGGATTGCTTCCTATATTGTGATGGTACAGCTGCATCTGGGGATAATGAAAACCTAACACTCTGGTCAGGGAGGGTGAGGTATGTCTATATGTACCGCAGATGTTCTGCCTGGGAATTAGAGAGAGGATAGGATCCATTGAAATATGATCTGATGGCTGGTATGAATTCTAGTAAGAGAATAGTTGCTTTGTTAGCTACATAAGCATTCTAAAACTTATGTCTTAGTCTTGTATTTTTCAGCCTGGAATTATGTGGTGCTGAATTGATCAAGTTCACATCTAGGAAATGCAGGAATACATCCAAAACAACTGGAACTGTTTCTTGTCTTAGCACTAACATAAAATTGTCTATAGCTAGTTCTTGTGAATGTTTTTTTTTTCTATGATTATGGTTTGAAATCACTGCAAGGCTCTCTAAAGCTAATAATGACTGTGAGAGAAGCAGTGTTTCCTGAGCTTGCCTGCTGAAGAGAGGAAGGACTGACCTTGGCACTTCTAGACAGACTCTGAAGGTGAATAAAAGGCATAATGTAATATATTCGCATGTTTGCAAATTCATTTATGTTTCCTTGTCTAACTTAAGAGCCTTAAGCGCTTATTTGCACAAGGATCTGGCCTTGTGCATAACTGAGATATGCTATGTGATTTCAAATCTGATGTGCGGCACTAGTTTATAAATTTGATCTCACCAAAAGCAGTTGTTCTATTCTTAAACTGATTTTGCATTGAGACAGTGGTGAGATAATGAGTAGTGGGTTTATCAGTTTCTCATCTACTACAATGGCATTCAGAATATTATCTTTATTGTTCCAAGAAACTGTGTGCTGTAAATGGCCTTTAGATGCTGGCATATATGCAAAGTATTTTGGGATCCAGTGAAAAATTCTTTCCTTTTCTTCTGCTTGTTAACCATTTAGAGTTACTAACCTTTAGATGCTTGGTAATGTATGACCCAGCAGAGGTCAGCCTTGTGACATTTTTCAAGGCACATGATCACAGAAAAGGAGTAAAGTTCTTTTTGAAGCCTTTGAAATTTTATTTTATAAAATATATTTCTGCTAATTAGAGTTGGGTAATATTGTGTTGAAGATAGGTGTGACTTCTTAAATACCACAGTGTCACTTCTCTCTACGTAGTAGGATTGTTTATTGTATTGTAAAATCTTTGCCTTGTTTGAACACAATTTTCTGTGCAATAATAACCAGCCCTCTAGTAGTTCTATCCACTTAGACAGTAGATGTGAATATGCAATAATAACACTGTCAAATCTTCTACTGAGTCTTCTGCCACGCTGCTTGCATGGGTGACTAAAGGATGACACTTGAAACTGAGAAGATACTGCCTTTTTCATTCAGCCAGTTTGTTTTCCAAACTTCACAAAGTCATTTCACTCCCTTACTGTTAGTTTGTTTTTCCGTCTCTGAAACAGGAGACTGCAAATACTGTGAATATGTCTTTTGAACATTAAGAAGACTGAGCTGAGAACAATATTCTGAGGTTTTGGAGTAGATAATAGAAATATATTTTGTGCCTCTTTTCAGCTGCAGGGCTTCAAGGCAAAAATCCCCCTCAGAAACAGAGACTGCTTTTTAATGCTTTCTATTTTTCCCCCTGATGTTATTTATTTATTTATTTATATTTCCCTTCAAGGAGGCAAAATCAGCTTGAAGCAACAGCAGCTATTAAGTTTATCTTTTGCAAAAGATGATTACAAACCACCCAAAACAAACAAACAAACAAACAAAAAGACAAACAAAAAACCCTAAACCTGGCAGCCAGAGGACATAATCTTATAAAAATATCCTATTGGACAAATAAGAATTTTGTTGAAATTGAAGTTTTCCTGAAATCAAAGCGTTTTACTCGTATTCTGTTAAGGAAATGTAGCAACATGCCCTTTTTGTACGTGTTAGTGAGGACAACTTAATGTTTATTATTTGCTCGAGAATAGGAAAGCCAAGATCTTAAAGTGAAGAACCCTCTTTATTGTTTATGAGCAGCAATGTAGGATGTTGCTGTTGTTCCTGTCCACTCATTCCATGGAAATGAAACAGTATTGGATGCCTTGGGTAGTATTCGCTTATGTAATTAGGCTCTAACCTAATGGAAATATATTGTTAATGTGCATGAGTAACTACCATTATATGGTACTTTCCAGCTCTTGAGTACTTCTTGACTCTACTGTCTTAAGAATCTTTCATTTGAAAGCCTATTTTGACCTCAGTGCATCAGATTTCCCAGGCACTTTGTTATGTAGAAAATGTAGATTTGTAAACAACTATTTTATTCAATTTAGTAAGTCTTTCTTAAGCACAGAAAAACAAAAGTAGGTGCAAAAAAAAAAAAAAAAAAAAAAAAAAAGGTGCTCTGTATTGAATCAGCTTGGGTCGGTGTGTGCTAAAATTAATAAATCAAACTGAATGTAGACTATCTTAAATGGAAAATCACTGGGATGTTTGCACTGTGCTATGCACCACTCCTGCATTTGAGAGGACAGCACAGAAAAGCCTGATCTGATTTTGCCAGAGAAGCTTGCATTTCAAGATCTCAGACAGGTACTCAGTTCAAATACCCTCTTCAAATGTTAGACAGGTGCACCTGTTGGTTTACTTCATGAATAAACTTATTTCAGACTAGTAATTTGGTTGAATTCATGGGTTCTTCTGGGATGTTCTATACAAACCTTCTCATATGTCTTCAACTGATGTAAAAGTTTTTACCCAGTATGTACTACCCCTGAAATCCTAAACATCGAGATTAAACAGGAATAATCAATCAATTTCTGTCCTTTCAAACTAGGGATGGTAGATTATGAAGCAGACAGAAAAAATGAAAATGAAAACCAAAAAACAACACAATAAATTCTGTGAAGATTTATTTTCTCCTTTTCCCAAGTAGGGGTGAAGAGAGGCTTACATAGCTTCAGAAAATGCAGAAATGTATAAACCTGCATGGAAAAAGTTATACTGTGCGCACTTATGTGAGAGACAGTAAATATTCATTCTGCTCTGACTGGAAGAATATGATATATAACTAGTATGCATTTGAAATTTTATAAAAGCTCTGTATTTTTATTTTTTATTTACCAAAACAAACAAACAAACAAAAAACAACCCAAAAAACAAATTACTAGGTAAATAGAATGGACTAGACAAATTAGGGCTAAATTCCTCTGAAATCTCTGAACAGGATCATCTGGGAAACAGCCATGTGAGTTACTTTAATTAAGGCCTACAGAACAGGCAACTAAGAAGATTTTTTCTTGTTTAAGAGTCAGAAAGGCCTAAATTTCCATAGCTCAACATCCTTTCAAAGAAGGGAGTCAAGATTTGAGCTGGGCACCTTATTTTACTACCTGATTTCCTGAGCTGTTCTGAATGTATCATTGGTCTTGTGTTTGAACACAAAATATTTGCAAAATATTAAGTGATATGAAATAACTAGTTGTTTATTGTAAAGAAGATATTCATTTATCCCGTAAGGCATCTAAAACCATAAATTCATTTTTTAATAAGTTTTGATTGTTGTAGTAGTTTCCTGTAGGCAGGAAATAGAGTCAAGACAGCGAGAAAGTTTTGTAGCCTTCAGTGCTAAATTCGCAAGGAAAGGCAAGAATAAACGTGGTCTATAACTTGAGAAGAGGTTTTCTTATCTAGAAAGCTTTATTTCATCCAACTTTTAAAACATTTTGTTTTGAAAAACACTGCAGGATTGAAACACTCTTATTACCTGTCTTCCATTAGGAAAACACTTTTGTTTGGACACTTCAGTCCCTGTTGGAATAAAATATTTTTAGGTATAAAATCAATTCTGTAATATTGTCACAAAATATTACATATTTTTTTTTCCTACTTCAAGATTTGGTTGGAAGTCAAACTTTCCACATCAGACCAGATTCAATACCAAATATTGCAATCCTTTTTTTTCTTTCTTTCTTTATTATTTACCAGGTTTTGTCAATAATTTCTCAGATTCCTGATGGTGAACTCAATTGTTGCTTCAGAGCTGAAAGTGAAATTCAGATTCAAAGATGGAGAGTGATTAAGTAAGCTTTGCAGGCGTATTATGTTGTAAGACAAAGTTGTTATATGTAATTTCAGACAAATAAAGGATAAATCCCAACTTGATCACTTTTATTACTACTTTCATGGAAAGAAGCTTGTAGTGTATCTTAAAAGCCTGCCAGTAGCCATTGTGTACTCTGATTTCTGGCCTACTCAGAAGTCTTTGGTCTCGTGCCCTACCTCAGAACTGTTATTAGTGCCAGCATAGCACAAAGCTGTGACTGTTCTCATCCTAGATGTTTGGGATAGGCATAGATCACTCTGAAAGAAATGCCTCCCTTTTACTTCCATGGAACTTACAAAAGATACAGAGAGGACGGTAACAGAAAGAGGAAAATTCTTTTGCTATAAAATACTATTTTTCAACATTGATGACACTATTGGCTATGCATTTTTTACTTGCAATGAACAGCAGCCTGCATGCTGCACTTGTAAAAAGTCCATGTGGCTGTCTGGAATTTGGTTTGTCTTTCATCAGTGCTGAAATGCATCATCCACTGCCTCTCTGTGCTCACATCCACTGCTTGGTCTCCATCAATGTTCAACAAGCATCAGTGAATGCCAGTTGGTGCAATTTTTTCCATGTAGAGGAATTCAGCTTTGCTTCATTCCCACTTCCATGTCAGATCTCATTTTGTCAGACTGCCCTTATGCTACCATCTATCACACAGAATCAAAGCGTAATAGAATATTGGTGGAAAGGTTCAACAACCACCTCTGATACTGTGGGCCAACATAACAGAATAGGAAGCATTACTTTTAGGGGGGAACATTAGGTCTTAGGAAACACATAATCAGAAGTTTTTGAGGAACATGTGAACCTGAATACAGTTTTACAGAGTATTGAGAGGTGCATTATTTTGACACATTTACTTGCATCGATGTTAGTAGAACAGCTGTAAACATGTGTTTAAAGAACAGAAGATAAAAAATGAGGAGTTCCTGCTTCTATCAAATAGTATTATGCCGAGTGATAACCTTAAAAATGTACCCAGGGAAAATGAAAAGCTTGAAAAGCAGTCATGTAAGCTAGTTTTTCTTTCCTGATTATCAATATTTATCTATGAAAAGGTGGCTACGACAAACATGTATTTTCTTCAGGATAAGTATGGGGAAAACAGCTTGGCACAGAAACCAGAGAGGTACACAGCCAAGAAATGACAATCACAGGAGGTTCAGAAAGTAATTTAAAAAAAGAGGATAAGTATATTCTCTCGCTGTTCAAATAGGAAGCATTAAATAGTCAAAAAGACAGAAGAGACATCTATTTGAATGTGTTTGAATGATGAATCAAACTGCAGGTCAAAGACAGAGACAAGTTACCCTGACAGCACGGGGATAAACTACTCCAAGAAGACACTGACATGGTAAAAACTTAAATTTTCTTGCCATTTATAGGCATTAAATGGATAAGAAAATGGCATATACATGTTGTTAGCATTCACTCTGGTGTATGATTGAGGAATTTTTGAACATACTTTGTTCTATTTATAAAGTCCACTGCCATCCAGCCTGGATAAATGAATAGCCTAATGCCTGTGGGGTATGTTGTTTTGATTATGACACTGCAGCATGTCATGGGCTTATCAGGAGACAATGGCCACCATGGTCAGCACTGAAAATTGTCTTGATAGCTAGGCAGAAGTGTGCTTAAGTTACTCCTATAATGCCATTCTAAAATCTTAGCACAAAGTAGAGTCTGTTTTGAGATAAGCATTAAGCAAACTTGAGAATTAATGCCATACGCATTCAGATCTCATCTCCATCAGATGGAGAAGGAATTGTATACTGTGAATAATCCCACTTTATGAAAGGTGGTTTTATTTATATACTTGTCGTCCAAAATATTTGCTTTCAGTGGCAAAGGCTTTTCTCTCTCTCTCTACATATATATAAAACTACTTTTATTCAGGGAAGAACAGCCACTATTAATACAAGATTCTGCCAGTTAATTTTCTATGGCAATGAAAACATTAAGCAGGAAAATGTCACAGCCTTCAGATTCCTGTATCTTTTGTCTTTGTTTTAGCACACTCAGAATATCATCTTTTTTGAGCATATTTTTCTGATCTATCAAATATCATTTAGATGTGCTCTGTTACCAAAATAAGGACCAGATTTTCCATGTGAACCCTATAAGTCTAGCTCTTGTGAGAGAAGCCTGTTCTCCAGTAGCAGTCGTGACTGTACTTGTAGTTACATACAAAAGTAGCATGACTTCATTACTGTTAGCCTGAAACACTACAGAGGAGAAGGATGCCAGTCTGGCAAAACAAGAAATGTTGATCTGTAGTGTGTAGAACAATTACAGGATGTTGCAAAGAGCAGGTGGATTAAGAAAGGTGAGCCATGATATAAGACATTGTTTAGACAAAATCTGTGCAGTGATGTTATTGGAATGAGATGGAACCTTCTCTGGCTATCAAGATGCCTACTGGATCCATGAATGCATGCATTAATATGGTGCCATTCAGATTTATGCACACACACAAAAAAATAATAATAAAAAAGAACAACAGAAATTAAGGTAACGCAAAAAAGTGTAAACAAAAGGATTCAGTAATGAGTCTAGGCTTAATCTGATACTCACTTTGGAAAATTACACTAAGAGAAGACTTAGGAACTAGAAATGGTTGCATTTAATAGACAGGAATTTTACAAGGGAAAAGAAAAACCCCTCCTTTGTACTTTCCATAGACCAGTTTAAAGACTTGTAGTTGTCTGAGTTGTTTTCCATTGAGAACATTTTTCTGTCTTCATTAAAATGAAATATAAACCCATGGGAGGAAAAAGATGTTCCACAGTTCTCTGAGAAAAAATGTTGAAAGCTTGTGTGTGCTCAGGAGTCAGGAGAGGATCTTCCAGACAGCTTTTTAGAAGACTGTTAATTTGCAATAAGCAGTAACAAAACCATGGTGTTCTTGTATTCAGAAAACTCCTTTCAAGTTCACTGGAAGAGAGCAATAGAAATACCAGTGAGCAGCTTTAGGAGCAAAGACAAAACTGTGAATGGTTCTGTATTGTCTCTTAGAATGAGAGGCATATCTCTACTATTGCATCCATGCTTTGATCTCACCAGTGGCACAGTCATCAAGAATATTTGTAGCCTTGTTAGTTTTTCCTGTGCAGTGTGTTCCAGACAATATTTTTTCCATATACATGCTTGCTTCAAACTAATGTGCTGTAGTTTTGATTGTGGTTAACTGCAATGGGTTTGCAAGAAAGAGACTAATCAGTGAAATTCTACATCTGTAATGCCTCCGTGGGCTGAGATACTCTTTTATCTCAGTCCCTGATAAACAAAGGACTGTCTAGTAGTACTGATATCTCTTTAGATTGCCTCAAAAACTTAACAGCTGTTAATGTAATCTTAGGGTTATTTATTTAGTGAATCTTAATGTTTAGTACGTTTATTTTTTGATTATATCCTTGGTTGGTAACAAGTAGCAGGTTAAATTAGAATCTTCATCATTATTTGCATATCTGCTCATGTTTGTCTATTGGTGTCTATGGAGAGCATGCTGATGGGCTTATTTTGTTGTTAGCGCATAGAGCTTCAAAAATATGGAGACCAGATACTCCAGCAGTGCAGACAGCACAAAGCACTTTCCTGATATCTAATCAATTGCATTATAGTTCAAAAAGTTTTAAGGTGTTCAGACCTCTAATTGTAACTGATGATTACAGATGAAAAAGAAAAAAATATATATGCAGATATATATAAATGAATCCCTGGCTGACATTCTGTTGCAGGGAACATGAGGAAGATGTTATTTACAGTTAGGAGTTCACACTATATTGTAACAGGATTATTATCATTATTTTTTAATGGAAAAAGTATCACTAGAATGGTCTGCAAATGTATAATAAATTGTACATTTTCTGTACATATACTTCAGTACTTCTTTCATTTTTCTAAAGCACGCTGCATTAACATTAGCGTAATCTGTTAGTGTTGTACTTCCCTTTTTTTTCTTAAGCAAACCCTCCTGCACCTACTCTTTCCCTCTCAGACTGTGATGTTGCTTCTATCAGTGAGTCAGTTTCACCATCTGTGCTCTGAAGGAGAATGATAGAAGCTTGTGATGTCTGGTGCAGTTCTAGTTTCTTTGATGCATCTGGAACAGATTATGTTTGGTATTCCCTTTTGCTCTGTCTTCTTCCATTATGGTACCTTTGAAGATACTATACTGTATCTAGAAAGCCTGGAGACAGGGCTAGGGAAAATACTATGCTGCACTGCAAGCTGTTGTTATGCTGCAGGAAGTTCGTCATAGGTATTACCCCAGATAGTAAAGAACAATGTTTTTATCTAATGCGTATTACTAGTAAGGCTTGAAAATCTTCATGTTAATCATCCTTTGGATTTCCACTGAGAAATTAGTTTTCCTCTGCTTGGAGCGGTTGCCATGAATCTTACTAAATTGGCACAATGCTACAAGCTGCAATCACCTCTTCAGGGCTGCCAACACTCCAATACGTGACAAGATTGCCAATTAGCCACACCTCTTGAAAAGCACAAGGACATACTTCCAGTTTCTATTTTCCACTATAATTCTTTGAGTTAGTAGGTGAACTTTGCACCCAAGCCTTAGATTCAGTAAGGTCTGAACTTATTCAAGCTTAATACTCAGGCATCATAAATTATACCAGGTGCAGCTATTCAGTATCAACTCTTGTGTGCCCCATGACTTTCCTCACAAGGCTACCGTTCATTTGTCAGCCCATGAATACACTGGCTCCCCAGTCTTAAAAGCCAAGAACATCTTTACTGTTGTGACTGCAACTTCTGAATTATTTCATCCTTCCTGTTCCTTCCTTTCCTGTAAAGACAGCAACTGTATTTCATGATAGCTGTTTCCTAACTGTTGTCTTGTTTAGCTCTTTTTTTTTGGCAAGCAGCCTTATAAATCCCAACAAACTGTCATAGAAAAGATCTCTCATGATTGTGGAGTTTCAGGTTCTATGATTTCAACATTAGTGCCTTGTCCAAAATCTCTCAGAGTTCTTTGAGCAGAAAAATCAAAAATAACTTTTTTTCTGGTGTTATATAAGTATTGTGAATTTTCATTTCCTGTACTTAATTGTCACAGCTTCCTATTGGAAGCATCTTTTAATTTACTGCTACAGGTAGAACTGGTTTCCCTAACAAAAGATCTGCATAACATTAAGATGGATTTAAAAGCTTGCTCTGTCAGTATGAAGAGAGAAATGTTATTAGTAGAAACCTCATTCGATAAAACACAGCTAACAAAAGCAACTAGAAAATGAATTCAGACAAAGAAGGAATCGAAATTAGGAGCAATTATTTATTATACTAGAAGAATATAAAAATGACTTACAAAGGTCCCGCATTTTCAGTCAGAATCTTAAAATGAGCATTGAATAGTATCTGAAAAGTCTGTAAACTTACTGTCTTCAGTCCTGAAACTCATCTTACTTAGAAGGTGGTTTACAATTCTCTTCATTTAAAGTGAGAAATGTTTCACTTTACCCAATGTAATGACTTCTATACAGGACTATCATCTTGTAGCATTTTGCATGGATCATTAGCAATCAAAGATCCAGTATGAGAGATATTCCATATTAGGCTCATTAGACTCTGCAGTAATCGATACATAGATAAGAATACTTGATGTAAGCATTTATAAGCTTTCTTACAAAGTTTTTGGGTAATCATTTGCAGAGAATGTGTTTTTACTTATGAAAAGGAGTAAGTAGCTCTTTGTTTAGACCACCTACAGTATTAATCCCTTCATTACCAGTTTCCCAGAATCTCTATCCAACACATACTCTCACATAGGATTTGTAAGGCAAGACAAGTTTGAGCTATTAAATCCATTTGAGGGCAAAAACATAGCAGGACCAGAAAGGTGGTACAAGCTCATTGTTAGCCCTGGGAGAATGAAGGACTCCTTTGTGCTGATGTTTGCTGGCATTAAGGTGAGGTGCAGGAAACTCTGTACCTGGAAGGGTACGGTTCAGCTACTGACAAAAGCTACTTTGTAAGGGTTTCTTTCTTTCTTTCTTTTATTTTAATTTTCTTTATTGTTTTTTTTTTTTTTTTTCCCCTCAATAGCTCTTTGAACTCCATCATTTGTATTATGAAAACAGGAACTATGCAAGAATGTGACTAGTGCCAGATCCACACTAGTTAAAAACTGCTTGATAGTCAAACAAACACATTTTAAAGGTCAGTTGGCTGAAATACGGACTGACCAGCTTTTTTATTTTTTTGGCCAAGTAACTCGAGCTGTTTATTTATTTATTTTAAGAGGAAAAGAGTTAGTGCTGTTCCATTGCAACACCTGAGAAGGTTAGAGTATTAATTTCAAGTAAATACCCAGAAGAAGATTAAATATTGCTGCTCCTGTGTACATTTGGGGTTTTTTGTTTTCTTTTTTTTTTTAAAGAGAATCGGTAACGCTAATGAGAAACTCAATGCTAAGTATCATATGTATTTTGGATTTGTTTGGGTTTTTTTTGAGATGGAAAGTATGCCTTTTGTTTTCCTAAGAAGAGCTTCTGTGATTTCTTTGTATCGCTTTTTATAGACGTGTTTTTCAGTTCTTCTGAACACTTTAGCAGTCCTTTCCCATTTCCTATCTATGCTGTACCTGCTTGGACATGAGATGAACAGAATTGAGGAGATGAGTAAACATAACATCAACAACATTTTCAGTTCTTACTCTCTTACTCCAAAACCAACTTAACATTCTTTCTGACGCTTGACAGCTTACAGTTCTTGCCAATTACTTCTCTTACAGTGTTAGCTTTTTACTATGCACAGGTGTGACCACGAGCTTTTTTGGTTCATGACAATTTGAGCGTGTGAATGTAGCTGGCATAGTAACCTACTGTTCTCCACAGGGATGAGGTGATCTTGCTAACTTTCCATGCGGGGAAAATAAACTGGGACATCTCTGTGGCTGTTCTGCAGGTCTACACCTGTAGCTTGTAGTGTACTGCATGGACAACGTGAGCCTGAGTGAAGTGTGAACCATTTTAACTCTTAACATGACATTCATCAGACTACTTGAATCCTCTTTTTATTGTTATGTGTGTGTGTGACAGTTTATTTACAGACAAACATGAAAAACTTAATCTGGCTTGCAATACTGTTTTGGTGCTGTGGAAATACAGCATTCTTAGAAACACACCTCAGTGAATTAATTTTCTTTTATGGGAGAGTGTGTTTCTTAACCACCCTTAATATTTTTTTATTTTAAATATATGGCTTCGATGGAAACTGGCTGTTAAGGCTATCTATTTGTCACTTCTTGGCTATTCGAACAAATCTGCATGACACATGAAACTGCTTAGAATTCTAGAACCTGCAATTTTTCTCTGTGATACTAAACTTCTATAATCTGATTCTTCTCTTATATTTTTCCACTCCAGCCCTCCCCACCGTCCTTCTTCCCCAGAATCTAGATTCTGTTTGCTAGTGGTGTAACTAAAAGACCCCAGACTCTATATGCAGCCTGATGCATATAGTGAACGTAAATAATCCTCTAGCTGTTTGCAAGTGGTGTGCTATATCTGCACTAATGTATGCAGGTTGATGGAAAGAAAGAAAGAAAGATGAATAAATAATTACCAGATGACAAAAATCCATTTCTTAGGAGCAATTTGAACCTGTTTGATTTGTAGATCCAAAAATATGAATGCCTGAAAACAGGAAAAAAATACTGCTTGGGCTTTCGAACTCATGCTCCAAATTTCAGTAGCTTTAATTGTTGTAGATACTGAGTAAAAAGTGTTATGAATTCCGCATTTAATTTAAGTGTTTATTTTGAGTAGTCAGGCTAGGAAGAACTCTTACTTTTTTATGTAGTCACAGAGATACTGTAGATATTGTAGCTGAAGTGCTTGAGGTACTGCCCAGGGGAAGCTGGGTGCCATTCCACATACTGTACTCATTTATTTTTAAGGAAACTGTAGTAATGCTCTTCTGTTTTCTCTTGTTATGATATAAACAAGCCATAGAAAGATGTTTTATCACTTTGGTGATTACTTGAATTGATGTTTTAGTAGAACATGATAACATTAATAAAACAGTATGAATATTTCTGCTCATTTTAAGATAGAAATTACAGTGACTTTTAGTATTTCTGTGTCTGTGTGGTTGTAGCACAGTGGTGTCTCTCTTAGGAGGGAAGAATAGGAAACAGTCTTTTGTAGCAAGACCCTAAGGCTGTTTTTCAGCTCATGTGCATAATCTTCCCCCTTTGTTGCTTTATATAGTTCTTCAGAAACTTTTCTTCACTTAAAGACCACTTTAGCTTACTTTGCAGCTACACAGTGGGTCTGATTTCAGCTGATCACTTCTCCACATTCACTGACTAAATAGCTATATGTAAATGACATATGCAGGACTCTGTGGAGCTGTTTTTAAATCTTAGATGCTTGATTTGACTCTGAAATGTATTTTCTGCCTAGAAATCAGGCCATTATACTTTTCCAATACAGTATTTATTGGTTTCATCCTCTGCAGTTCTTTAGATATGAATCATGTTGAAAGGACTGCCCCATTATGAAATCATTTTAAAAATACATATATTGGTATCATGATAATACATGAATATATTTTTAATTTTCTCCAGCTGTAACAATACAGCAAGCAAACATGACATGATTAAATTCAGATACCTACTTTTGTCTTGTACTGGTGTTCCAGTGTTTTTGATCACTTTGATCTGCTTCACAGATCTGGCACAGCTTAATGAAAAGCAGTCTCAAAGGAATTTCTCAAGCACTTTTATTGCATGAAGCTAAAAGATGTGCGTGAGGAAATTGTACCAATTGCAAAAGTGTCATCATTTTCTTGAGGAACAAAAACAATTTAAGCATGTTACCCACAGGAGAGAACTTGCAATG
Organism: Excalfactoria chinensis; assembly: GCF_039878825.1. Classification (NCBI taxonomy): domain Eukaryota; kingdom Metazoa; phylum Chordata; class Aves; order Galliformes; family Phasianidae; genus Excalfactoria; species Excalfactoria chinensis. The sequence continues at coordinate 18,304,944 of NC_092857.1, read as the reverse complement.
GAGAGATGCCGTATAAAAAATGTCAGCTGGTTATGCCTTCTTAAAGAGTAAAACATTATTTAAGTGACAATTTGTTCTTAAAAACCACCTTAGTTTTTAATGAATGTGTGTGAGTTTTTAGTGTTTTCATAAATTATTTTAGTTTCCATCATCTCAACCTGTTTACTCTTTACATTCCAGTAACAGACTCTAAACTAGTAATTCTTTCATTCGTCCCACCCTGTTAAAGTCAAACCATTGTTCATTTAATGCCTGCTGCCAAAGGGCTTATCGTGCACATGGATGTGAAATGGGGTTAAATGTTTAGCAGTAGATTTGGACAATAGGCTCCCTTCCTGCTAAAGCTTTAGGTTTAATGAAGGGCCTGATTACACAGGTGCCCTGAAGAATAATTTCTCCCACTCAACAGGTGCTTCAAAGCAAAGGTCAATTTCTCATTGCATGTGACAATAAAACAAAACTGGTCATTACTCTGTGTCTCAAATGGCATGAACAAATTTCATTTCGAACACTGAGGTAAGTAAATCTCAGAGAATATAGACCTTTTTTAGGAGTTTAGCAAATGCAATATCTCTCAGAACGAAGAATACTGGAGCCAAGAGCTAATAACTATTGATAACTTCAATAACACTTACAAACAAAACTGTGCACATGATTTGTTGAGAAGACAGGTAGAACAAGGAAGATAATTATTATGTCCACTGCCTTCCCTGCCAGAACAACTTTTGCTAATAGGAAAAAAAATAATAATAAAAATACTGGAAATTAGTAACTACTAGAAGATCAGATTCAGCAACAGTATTGACAACATGATGTAGTTTTTAAGTGACTTAACAAATGTCAGCTTAAAAACGAGCAAACCAAACAGAATAAAAGAAATTACTGAAAGTAATCGTCATTTGAACTGGAAAAGTCCTTGCATCCATGTTTCATATTTTTTGTCTTCTATTGCAGAAAAAAACCTTTCAGTCATACAGTGCAACAAGAGGTTTTTCCATTATTACAGTACATTAGAAGGAGCTTGAGGCTACCTGCCTCTGCAGTGATATGGAAAAGAAGACTGACCAGGGCAAGGAACATTTCCAGTCCTGCAAAGAGTAAGTCCAAGTATAAGAAGTGACAGTTCTCTGACAGGTAGGGCTCTTGCTGACACTATGGGATATATAGCAACTTATTATAAATGTAACATTTTTATACCAGTGTAGAAATTGGTATTGTAGCCATACAGAGAATACTGGAAGGGTTTCCGTATAAGCAATGATTAAATAGACTAGGAATATAAAGCCTGGAGAAAATGTGATGGATGGTAAAACTAATGTCTTGAATGTAATGAGAGAAAAAAATGGAGAACAGTTATCTGTTGTATTTTCTCATTAAAAATGTTCATGTGGACATAGAGAAGGTTTTGAGTTTGGAAATAAGGATGCGTTTTTTACAGGCTGTATTGTTGAGCTGTGGATTTCTTTCTAGCAAGTTCCTACCAATACTGAAGGCTTATGCAGGTTGAAAAAGTGACTGGAGAAATTAATGGAAGAAAATAATTAGCTGGGAGTTGTTATAAAAAAAGGTGCCAACTTTGTCACAGTATGTTGCCAATATGAGTCTCACTGAAGTTTGCAGTTGCATTCTGGAGAGGTGCTTTTTATGCATTTGCTCTTTGATTTTCATCCTCTGCTTGTCAGTGTGAGATGGTCCTAGAACTTGGTGATGCTTAGATTTGTGTGGCCATTCCTAACCATGTGGTTGCCCGTTGCTGGTGATGTTTCAGTGCAGCATGATGATATTTATGATTTTTTTCTGACTCATGAAGACAGAAAGGTATGGTCCCTGTTTGGAAAAGAGGAAAGAATACATGAAACATTCAAGCGCCCACTTGAAATTATTTGTATTCCATCAAGATTTGAAAACCTTTGAACATGAAAAGCTGTGAACAGCCTGTGTCTAGGAGGTGCAGTACTTATTGTGTTACTAGTTGCAATAGACTGTGACATTAAAAAAGGGAGAACTGGACAGAAATGTGACTCAGACAATAGCTCATCTTCTGGGCTATTGCTGGTATGAGCAAAGAAATGGAGAATAGAGGGTGAGAGGAAGATCCCGCACAGTTTTCCCTGTTTCAGCTTTATAAAAGTTCATTATGGTCTACAGATGACACTGACAGTGCTGATAGTTCTTGAAAAACTATTTCGTGTTCATAAAACTATTTCAGTTGGCATTTTGCAATCAGAAATGTGACCATCTCTGCTCTAACTTGGTTGCTTAACATTTCCACCAGAAAGAAGAGTCTTCCTCTTAAATCTCTTGCACCTTTGTTCGCAACAGTTTGAGAAAAAGAATACCAGAGCTGAAAGGACTGTCTTGTTCAGGGCTTTTTTTTTTTTTTTTTTTTTTTTTTTTTTTTTTTTTTCTACTGGGTGAAATCCTTCCCAGGTCTGGCTGAGCTATCCAAAGTATTAAATTGCAATTTTTTAATTTTTTTTTATTTTTTTTTTCCCTGAGAAGAAAGAAAATGGCAATGTGCTAAAATAGCTGCACATATGAACTCAGCTGGGCTCACACTGCTGCTGCCAGAGTGACAGCTGCTGCTTTGCTAAGAACATCTGAGACTGCCAGAGGGGGTGAGAGGAAAGATCGTGGCAGGAGTCCAGCCCCACACAGATCCATCACTACCATTAAACTTATAGGGCTCCCCAAAAAAGGTAAAGTGTAGGCTCTAGTTCCCACCCCCCTCCCTCCTTTCTCCTTTTCCTCTGTTTTAACTTTAATTTTCTTCCCAGCTGCCTTGTGTTTCTCCCTTTCCCAGTGACTTAGTGGGGGTCTCACAAAGTGCTTTTATTTTTTCTGCTGTTAATATCACTCTGCTTGGATCTCTTGACTAACAGAACCTCTGGGAATTACACTAGGTAGGAAACATGTTTATTCTTTCCAATTCTGTTTTGTACCTGATTCTATTTATAGGAGACCAAGTTCCAATAAATACTTAGAACATTTCTATTTTTCCTAAATGGAAGCAGCAAAAGAAGGGCCTGATGTTCCCAAGTCAGATGGAGAGAGAGGTAATGGGAGGATCCATGTCTTCAACACTCATTCTCGTTCACTGTGGGCCAGTGCTTGGCTACAGTGATCCACACCAAGATCATGGGCTTGTCAGTAATGTATTTAAATGGTAACTATGGTGCTGTGGTTTGTCTGTTCTGTAGGCCAACATGTATCATTCTCCCCCCATGACACCTAAAGTTTAGAATGGTAGATATCATTCATATATATATATGAAAAAAAAAATATATATATATATTTTTTTTCCTCAGTATTCACCTGTGTCACCATTTCCTTCCTCTGGGAAAGCCGCCTCCACAGATCCTCTGCAAAATATTATAGCGGTTATGAAATGTAGTACTCTTAAGTTGGAAATGCCTTGTTTTATAGTTAGTTTCTGACACAGTTGCTATCTATTCTCAAAGAACAGTAAACTGTCTTTCTGCTGTGACTGAATGCATCAATTCTGTCTGCAACTATAGAGCCAGCATTTTAAAATCTCTAATTCTTGAGAGTTTTTTTTTTTTTTTTTTTTTTTTTTTTTTTTCTGTTTTGCTTTGTTTACTTGATTGCTTTTATTAATACAATCAGATTTTTCTAGGAAGGAAACTGAGAGCTTTTTAAGACTTACCCAACTTTAGGGAAAGGTTTATTGATTGGATTTTGAATGCACTGAGTTTTCTAGCTGCTGAACTTCTGGGCTTCTTTTTAGCTTATCTGGCATGTGTCTTAAGCATCAGGATTGTAATTGTTTTAAAGATTTTATTTCTTAAGATCTCATTATCCCTGACCAGATGCCAGTAGTTCCTATGGAGAAAAGGTACACCTTATGAAAACCTCTTCTCCAGATCAAGGAGTCCCTCTTTCCACTATTCACCTGTGTGTCTTACTCCTCTGGGAGAGAGAAGATGTACAAGTAAAAGCATTTTTGATAAGTTTGCCACCTATAATCCTCTCCCCTGGAACAAGCTTCCTGTGTATGTATCTTTTTTTACTGAAACTCCTACCATCTTGCTCTGTTTCTGGAATAATTATAATGCATTTCTCTTTTCATCGACCAGCCAGTGTGGGTAGACTGATTTCCCCTGGCTTCAGCCATTCCTTAGTCTGAATGTGACTCTTTTTTCTAGAGGACCAATGAGATTTAGTAATTCTCCCTCATTACTACTCTAGGAAGTAGGCAATATGACTTTGCGTAAGTTGATAGTGCAGATGTAGGATGCTCAGTCATACCATAGCAGCTTAAGTAACTTCACAGTCTCACAGGTAGTTCATAAGCTGCAACTCACTGCAGTAATAATGATGGAAATGAACGTCTTGTGGCTTTAATTGGAATGAGACATACAAGAAATGGATTCCATTCCATTGTCAGTGGTCTTGGGAAAGTTGCTCGATATTGTTTATCCCTTGGCAAGGGATGGGAAACAAAGAGCAATTCTATACTTCCATGTTTATTAATAAGAGTTATAAAGAGGTTTTCTTTCTTTGCATACAAAATGAATCTCAGATCTGTGTCAAAGTTTTGACATTGTAAGTAGATAAAAGATGATAATAAGAAAACCTCACCCTCTTCTCTTTTTCTTCTCTTTGTTTTTGTGGTAATAGTGGTTGTATTTTTCACTGAGCATCCAATATCCCAAATATCTCAAAATCTGGGATACTGGGCTGAATTAATTTGTAGCCTGACCAGATGCAAGAGTTCTATTAAAAAAAAAAAAAAAAAAAAAAAAAAAAAAATCTGTTAGATAGGTATTCTAACAGCTGAAAAAAAATAAATAAATTAACTAAATATCAAAGTGCTTTAGAAGTTTGTTGGTGTCTTGAAGCATCTCCATCAGCTCAGTACAAGTAATTCCATGTCATACAGAATAATGGTATACAAGCTTACCTACAAAGGTTGCCCTGAAAGCAATGCCTTTATTTATCTACATGGAAAATGCAATAGATACAAACATCACAATAACACCACTTGATAGAGAAAATTCTCAGCTACACAACACTCTTTCAGCACAGTCACCACCATTAGCTATGCATTTATCCAGCAATGAACAATAGCCTGCATGCCACACTTCTAATAATCTGCACTAATGTAGGTGAACCGTTGTTTCACAGCTGCTACAATGGCATCGTTGCTAGAAAAATGTTGCCCACGCAGTCCATCTTTCATCAGCCTGATAGATAGAAGTCAGAAGGCACTGAATCTGGACTATGCAGCGGGTGTGGTAGAACAGTCCAGCTAAGACTGTCAGTGTGCTTGATGGTTTTCAGCTGGTATGGGAACAGTTGTTGCCATGTTGCAAGATTTGTCTTGTTGTCTTCTCTGACCTGACTCTGGGAGTTCCAGTCTTCAGCTCAGCCAATGTCACAATCAATGTCACAATCTAGTCCAACTGTCCTCCCTTTACCATACCTACAGAAAACCCCTAAACCATATCTCCTAGCTCCTCATCCAGATGCCTCTTGAACACTGCCAGGGACAGTGACTCCACAACCTCCCTGGGCATCCATTCTAGTGCCTGACCACTCTGAGAGAAAAAGTTCCTTCTTATGTTCAGTCTAAACCTCATCTGATACAAGTTCTGGCCATTTCCTCAGGTCCTGTTTGTTGCGTGGGAGAAGAGGCCAACCCCCTTCTCCTCACCTCCCTTCAGGAAGTTGTAGAGTGCAATGAGGTCTCCCCTGAGTCTCCTCCAGGCTAAACAATCCCAGCTCCCTGAGCTGCTCCTCATAAGACTTGTGCTCCAGACCCCTCACCAGTTTTGTTGCCCTTCTCTGGACACATTCCAGGGCTCCTCACTGCAAGAAAGACATTGGTGTCTTGTAGTGAGGAGCCCAAAACTGAACACAATACTCAAGATGCGGCCTCGCCAGAGCTGAGTATGGGGGGATGATCACCTCCCTGCTCCTGCTGGCCACACTATTTCTAGTGCAGTCCAGGATGCTTTTGGCCTTCTTGGACACCTGAGCACACTGTCGGCTCATGTTCAGCCAAGCATCAACCATCACTCCCAATGTAGTTGTCAGGGTTGATAGTTTGTCCAAACTCCAGGAAGTCCAGAAGGATCACCTATTTCCCAACCCATATGACAGCACACATCACTTTACTTACTCAAGGCTGCATCTTGAGCTTTTTTTTCAATAGGAAATCCACATGTCACCACTCCGTGCACTCCTGTTTTGACTCTGGCTAATAGTGATGACAACGTCTTGTCAGTAGTAATGATATGATCCAGGAAACTGTCACCTTCAGCCTTGTATGGGCTCAGTAGGTTCTGACAAACTTGTCTATGATGTTCTCTCTGTTGCTGTCTGAACACTGTTGTGACCCACTGCTGCGCAGTGTGCAATATTCTGAAGTTGCATCATTTTTTCCAGTGCACTGAAACAGATATTCAGCTCCATTCATAGTTCCCTGGTCATAATCTGCCAATTAATGGTGGGACACTTTCTTCATTTTGTGGTGACAGCCATGCACAACCATCTAGAATATGGCATGTCCTTCACACCACTGTCACCACTGTTGGAGTGCTCTAATTTTCTCCTCATGGAGCAATGTAGTGGTACACCTTAACATCATACATGTTTCCACATCAGATGCCATTCTGCTAGACTGCCCCTCTGCTGCCCTCTGTCACATGGCAACAAAGAGTAATGGAATACTGGCAGGAAGCTTCAGCCCCTATGGCCAAACCACCATCATCCCCCTCTGAAACTGTGGGCCAATGTAGCAAAATAGGAGGCAGTAGTTTCAGAGCAACCCTTGTACTAAGGTCTGCAAACTGTACAGACATACAGCACTATTGTGCCCCCATGGTGAGATGATTAGCTAAGAAAACTCCTTGTGTTATTTCTGTACTGAAGCTGCCAGTTAACAGTGGATTTAATGGCGAAGTCAGTACTGACTGAGTTTGTCCATGTTTGTCTGAACTGCTAATACAAATGATTCCACGGGTTACTGAGTGATCGTGTGTACACAGGAATTTTTTCAAAAATATCTGCTCTGTGTATTCTCTGTTTCTTCTGCTTGTTTTGGTAGCTACACTGTAACCTTAACTAGAGGTTACTTTTGTTTACTGTAAGCATGAGGTTCAAATTCTTTTACATAATGTTTTACTAAATCATCACCATTACATGTTGGATGAAGTCCTTCTGCTTCTGACGTAGGCAGTGTATTCGTGGATCATATGTTCCATTCCTCGCATATTTTCCATGTTTATTGTGTGCTGTTCAAAAGATTTCCTCACAAAACTACCATATAGAGTACAATTATCTTTTATGGTCTAATATTTGTTGGCAATGCTACTATATGAAGTAAAATGAGCATCTGGAGACGTGAACAACTCTTGTTAAACTATTGTATGTCTGTTTATATCTCAAGTCACTGAAGACCCTCTTTCCCTAATACTGTCAGAGAAACATTATTCTTTATGAAACATTCTCTAGTGGATTATACCTGCTGATTAATCAGATGAGTAAACAGAATTTACTTTGTAAATTGGCTGTAATTTTCTGCCTTTATTGTTCTAAACTTCAATTTCCTATCCTGTCCTAGTGCATTTCCTTGCCATTATCAGAACTGGTTGTAATAGCAATGCGTATTTACTTCAATGTATTTTGTGAGTTTGAAAGGCAAGGGATGATTTTATAGTTACTCTTTATATATACTTCATGTTTATATAGCTAGTCTATACAGAGAAATAATAGCCAGTACTTCTGTATGAACTTCATGGATTGCAAGTAATCCTAGTAAAGCTAAACACAAATAGTTTCTGCAGGACCAAGCAAATACTGTGAATATTTCAGTTTCTGTATATCTGGTCATCTAATACACACTTACTACTGCAGAAATAGAGAAACACGAAACCCAAGAGATAAGCAGCACAATCCACACTGGGGTTGAAAGCTTGCTCAGAAAATTAAAATATTTTGGAACACAGTTTTGCAGTCTGGACAACCCAATTGCCACTGAAGTGAGTAGCCTTTTTTTCATGGGTTCTGACTTAGCGGAGGAGAAATGCAGACTCTGTTAGCACTTTCCTGTAGAGCCAACTGCCAGTGCCAAGCTGCCTCACTCATACCTAGGTGTGCTTGACTTTTCCAGTCAGTTAAATGTTCAGAGTCTACGGTGCCTGGATGATTCCACACATGAAAATAAGATTACCCTTCAGTCTGCCAGAAAGAATAACCTCCAGGCAGATAAGAGTGGAAGCTTCTACTTGATATGCTTTCCTTCTAGGATGTAAGCTGTAGTGCCTACAAGGCTTTCAACTAACAGGAGAATTTAGAATGCTGACAAAGATAAATGTTTTGTGAATGAACCATTAACTATCTTTTCCACCCTCCCCTTCCCCCTCCAAAAAAAAAAAAAAAAAAAAAAAAAGGCAACATAGAAAGCCTCACAAAAATTGGCGGAGGCACGCATAACTGCTAAGGCTGCTGACTTTCTGAGCAGATATGACACTGATATCTCTATAGCAGGCCCAGAAGCCCAATAAATCAGGGAGTTCTGACAGAGAGAAAGAATTATGCACAGAAATCTCCTATTATGGAGGTGAATAATTTAACAAGATAGGAAAAAATGAAATGTTGTGGATATGATATCTTAAGTACTGAAGGATTAACTTTACTGCCTTAGCTCATACATTCCAGTTTTTCAGTGGAATTTTTTCTTTAATGTGGATTTCATTTCAGTAAATTATTTGGTTACAAATGTAACTCCAATAAACTAGCAATGGGATGCTATCCAGAGTTATACAGTAAATAAGGGATCAGCACCAATTTATTTTAGTACTGCAGTGGATTTTGTTTTCAAAACACTGAATGTGGATGTCAGGTTGTACATCTCCTGCACTGGTGGAAACAGATGGAATTAATGCCTTTTGTGACCTTGAGAAGGGAAGCCAAAGATGTCACTCTCTGGAGGTATAAGTGAGAATGTGCTTTTGATTTCTTCACTGAGAGAACTAGAGCTAGTGCCTTTGATTTTGAATCTGCTAGAGCCATAAGAAAATCAAAAGGTTTAAGAGGGATGCTTTTGGCATTGAGGTGGGGAAAGCATTGCCCTTCCTACCTTCAGACCCTACCACAAACTTGGACGCTGTTGTGGGAGGACTGCAGAACTTATACCTAGGGTATGTACTGGAAAAGTAGAGCTGTTTGAGTTAGTATGCAAATGCATAGCATGTGTATGTGTATATAGATATGTTCACCTATCCCTTTGGTTAACAAATATGTTTCTTTGGTGGAAGCTGTTCCTCAGGCATTGTGAAAAGAAACCAGTCTATAATTGTTATATTTTGCTCTTGCTCTGGCACCAGAAAGGTGAAATTGAAATTTATAGTTTTTTTTGTTGTTGTTGTTTTTGGTTTTTTTTTTGGTTGGTTGGTTGGTTGATTGGTTTCTTTTTTGTGTGTTTTGTTGTTGCTGTTGGATTTTGTTTTAAATTGGAGACGAGGCTTGCAAAAGTGGTAATCTCAAGTTGAAAGTCTGAGAAGTCACTGTAGCTTCTAGTACTCGCAGCTTCAGGCTGGAGACAAGTTAACTAGTGTGTATGAACAACTGATGATTTTCTACCTATCCTGTTACTACAACTAGAATATTTTCAAATTTCTTGGTTCAGTTGATTAATATTACCCCCACTTTAAAATATATTTTTCTGTAAACTACCTTTTCTACTTACTCCATGTGCTCTTCTTTGGAGGTGGGTGCTCCAGAGTCCCTCTGGAATTGAATCTTTGCAGAAAGCTTTTCCTTTTAACAATTACTTGGAAATCACTTTGAATGTTTGCTTCATTAGTTAATTGCTAAATTTCACCTTGTTGGAGTTTGGTTTTTGTACGGTAATTTTTCATCAAGAGCAGTTGGAAAGAATATAATGCTGAAATGGCTCATGATTATTATATATAGTGATAGGCTGGAGACCTGGGGAGGAGACTGCTTAGTTATGCAAAAAGACCTTATTCATGAGATTAAAGGCTTCAGTTTCTCTAATTCGAGTAATGACGCCCAGCAGGACAAGGTGGTCCAGATGGTCATCTCGGCTACTAACTGTTTTCTGAGTAAATACCTAAAGCAGCAAAATACCCATAGAAGCTGTCAAATATGGGTGTTGTGACTGTAAAGAGTAGAGTGAATTTTATAAAAGATGCATTGCCAAGTAAACTTCTGAAACTGTTGTAAAGCATGGATTCCAAGAGGAAAGAGAAGTGGGGAGAAATTTGAAGAATAACTGTATGCAGAAAGAAAAGATAACAACAAACCCAACAAACATGAGTAACTTGTGTACTTTCAAAATTCATACATTTGTTTTACTTCAATATTACTAGGATTTCTGCATATACAGTCTAACAGCTCTTTTCAATAAACGTAAGTTTTCCTTGTGTTAAAAAAATGTCTCATGCTTCATTAAGAGTAAATAGAAATTTGTCAACTTGGAGAATTCAGTGGACTCACGTACAGGAAGATTATTCTTCAAGGCCAAAATCTGATTCTCATCTTGTCAGATCCTTATGGACTTTTTCTTAGGTGAAACACAAATTTTATTTTAGAATTTCTATAGGATTGGAATTAAAAATGTTTCATGTCAATTTGAAACACTTGAAAGAAGTTACTTAGTAGAAAATGTCTCTTGTGTGTGTTTGCTTCAAACTGGTCAAGCCTACATTTCAAAAGCATGGAATTTCCCAAGAAGGACAACTTGGGTTTCATATGCTTCAGTGTGTAAATCCTGTTCTGTCCTAGAAACGCTCATTAAAGTGTTTCTTTATTTAATTATTTTTGAAGACATGTTCTTGTTCCTTTCCTTATCTCGATGGAAAATAATGGTACTTTAAGTCTGAAACCCTGCATTACTTTGAAATATAATGGATCATACAGATGGCTTTTTGGTAAAGGCTGCTCATTAATGCACTGAGCAGCCACCTGTGGTCAGAAAAGAAAAAAAAAATCTCACTCTAATCAGATTTTATGGAAGGGCTTTTCACGTTTAGCAGTAACATTACATTTAAATTAAGAGCAGGAGAGCACTGGAACAATTGCATAGGAAATATAAATCCGGCCTGCATATGTTTCTGCTAACAATGTGTAAGAAAAAATAAAAATAAAAATCTCCTCCAAAGGAGGGCAGTTCTCTTCTGAAATGTTTTATCTGATACCAAAGTATTTGAATATAATTCTAGGTATCTGAACACAATGGAAGATATGCCTGTTGATTGAAATTTATCCTGTTTATTTCGATTGTGGAGCTGTGATTTTCCTTTTCCCTCCTTGTTTCATGTTTCCTTCTCTACACAGAAAGCAATCCCAGATAAGCAGATTAATACGTGGGATAGCTCCTCTTTATTGTTCTGTGCCGCACTTCCAGCTTTTCGTAGCCAGTTGGACTTGTTAGGAGGAGCTAACCGATTGGTTGTTTCCTGGGCTCCGTTTCATAAATTATAGCCAGCATGCATGAGCATGATTCCTACAGTTGCAGTAATCCAGAGGCCTGTCAGTTCCTGACTTCATGCGTGTTTATTCCTACTTGTTTTATAATATTGCCCTGGAATTTCCTGTCTTAGATAGTTTGCTATTGCATCTTCAGGACTCTGTGAGTAATTTTGACTTTTTCAAGTTCAATAATTATATACTGTAAACAAGAATGCTTGTGTTTAGAATGCAGTTCATTAGCAACTAAGATTTGCACTTCTGTGCTGTATCAGCTCATGTACAGTTATCTTTGCAGCTTTTCTCTTGCTAGGGTTAACATTGTTTCACCATGTTGCATGTGGTCAGTGCAGTTGGGGTTCATTCATTTCTGAAACGGGCTGTGTTTGTTCCTCATAGTATTTGTGCTTCTACAGTAAAATACAGTGATGCTGCATTACAGCTTGCTTGTGCCTAATCAAGGAGTATGGTGTGTTTTATGCTTTTGTACTGTTTGTACACTGTATACTAGCAATTGTGGTTGAGCTATTGAAGGAATGCACAAAATTCCCGGTGTACTCTATTATAAAGAACAAACACTTCCCTCCTCCCCCCACCCCCCTTCTCCCCCCCTCCCCCCCCCATCTTCTCTACATAAGAGCAGAGATAAAAAAAAACAAAACAGTGAAACAGAAATAAATAAACAGTAAAGCAGTGGTGTTAACATCTGGTATTTTAAACAACTATATAGCTTAATTAGCCACCCCCCCCTTCTTTTTTTCTTTTTCATGTGGTGCTGTAGTGCTTTTCTTAAGCGGTATGGGTTATTTCTGTAGTAAGCTGAATGCCAGCATGTTAGAGTTCACACATTTAAAAACAGAATCTCCTCACAGTGAATTAGAAACCAGTGGGAAATGCTGTACGAGATCTGCAGTTTAATCTGATGGAGTTATCACAGTGACTCCCTAGTTGGTTTCCTGTGTGACTGGGGCTTAAGACAATGGAGCGGTAGATTGAAATCAGAAACTAGAAAGCTACCAATCTAGTGCTCTACACCTCTCGTGTAAATGCTGCGAGGTCATATCCACTGCTATAAATGCGTTAGTTCACCTAAAGGACTTTCCACGCTGCTTGTTTTTTCTACTGGAAACATCATTTCATTGTGCGGTGCAATAAAGCTAGCATTTGTGGGTAAATAGCTTAGGTTCTGCTAGGAACTGCATACTTTCTGCTGGCAGGACAGCAGCCTTCGTTATTTCTTATCAGCTTTCCTTCTTGAAGCTGTAACTTTTCAGTATTTCAGTTGGATTTGTGTGAGCAGATAAGTTTAAAACAGCAGAAGTTCTTCAGAGAGCTGACTCGCTCAGTGTAGTGAGTGTGATAGCTTCCAGGGGTGTAAAATGATTTTGCAAAACTTCTGTAAAGTCCTTTTTGTAAGCAAACCTTGCTCTTCTGTAAGAGAAGAATAAGAATGCAGTATTGGCAATTCAGTTATCCCTTATTGTAAAATTCTAATTTCACATAGTGTTTGGTTACATTTTAGTTAACTCTTGAGTTTATGATTGCTATTGAAGTAGAACAGTTTTGTATTGGTAGCCTTATGCTTATTGATCTGTTTGTAAGGAAGATGTGTGTATATTTCTTCAAAAGGTCAGTCACACTGTTCTGCAGCAAACGCAGTGTTGATGTTTGCTCATCTTGCATTGCAATGCTGAGAATACAGCAGACCACAGAATGAAAGTCAATTCTGTAGTGACACCGTTGAAAGTACTAATGTTGGATGTGGCTCAGCAAAACAAACTAATTGCTCTGAATCACTTTATGAAGTTGAACAAAAAAAGTGTTTTGCTCACACTGGTAATATTTGTGATAACTTCTGTCAGCTTTACCTTAATGGTTGGGTATAGTAAATAGCTATACTGCTTATATATGTACTACAGAACCTAAAGCATAGTGAAATTCATTTTACTGGGAACGTGTGCAAATAGTGAGCTGAAGAATAATTGTAAAAACTGCTCTTTCAATGAGTATTTCTGAAATAAGAAATCATAAGATGTGAAAAGTTTGTTTTAGCATTGTTACTCAATGACATATGCAAAACCTGGACAATGTGGTGGTATGGGCTGAACAGTCAAGTCGCGTGTCACTTCTCCTTTAAATGAATGTTATTTGTTTAATCTAGTCGTGTTATTTAAGTCTGAATAGGGCTACACTACATGAGGTCAACAAAAATGAGATACACTAACTTATGGAAAAAATCCATTAATTTTTAAAGTTAGTTTTTTAAGGCAATATGCGTGCTGAGATGTCAAAAGGGGTGGCATGGAAAATTGAGTACATGGAGCTGAGTACATGCACTGTTTCAGTACCAGACCTTTACTGATACAGAATTCTCTAGGTAAGATTTGAAATCTAACATACTGCAAGCAGTGCCTACAGGCTGGATCAAAGCCCTTTTGTGCTGGATGCTGTTCAAACAAGTAGTAAAAGGCAGTCCCTGCCCTTACGAGATTATAAACCAAACAGGATGGTAGGCACAGGATGGAAGTACGCACGGTTTAAACATAACCTTGGGCAAGTCATGGCAGGTCAGCAGCTCAAGGAGGAATGAAATCCTGAAATACATCTGCTCAGTGCCATTGTATTTGACATATAAAGAAAAAGAAGTGGGGCATTGGTGTTCCACATTAGGGCATCCGCTCGACCCTAGAAGCAGCATGGATATGTTGTAAGAAATGTAATCAACTCTTTTTTCAGGACTAAGGCAGAATTTGCATGCAATGAATCTTGTACCACTTAATGTATATTTGTTCTCCTAATTCTGAGTCTGGTGCCTGCTGGACTATACATGCTTCTCTTGCGGGAAACTTTGTCCCCTGATTTGTTAAGTATGCATTTCCAGTATTTTACGCCCAGTTTAGGGAGCCCAGAGAAATGTGTTTTTCAGAACTCTTCAAAAAGTTTTTCCCAGTTGCTTAGTAGAGAGTCTCAGATTTGTGTTCTTGTTTAGGATGTGCCAGAAACTTTTCTGTATAAATTCAAGGTAAAAATACTCATGTTATAGCTTGTATATAACCACTAACCTGAGCCCTACTGACTGAATGCAAGGTAAGGATGAAAAAATGGTTTCTTATGTTATTTGGAAGAGCTTGTGAAAAGAACTAAAGTCCCCTTTAAGCTGAAGTTTGCTGTGATGCTGTTCTATTGAGTTATCAGTGTAAGCTCACGTGTCCATTCCAGAAAGATGATTTATGCAAAATCTCCAATGTGCTTTGGAAAATTCTTCCGTAAACATTTAGCTTACGAATTTTCAGAACTGTCTGCTCAGTCCAGCACACAAAGAATCCTGCTTTGTGTCTGTGTTAGGGGCTCCTGATGGCAGTTAACTGTAAACCATTTGCAGCCAGTAAAACGTTTTTTTCCATTTGTGCTTCACTGTGCCAGATGTCAGCCCTGGGAAGAAGTTTTCATCCCCAAACTGAAAGCAGACAAACAACAAACAGGCAAACAAAACCACCTCCTTCTTCTTCCAAAAAAGATGTGCCCATCTTTGGCACTGCCCTTCATGCAGACAACTGTCAAAAGCAGTCCTACAAAACCACATAACGGTGCAAGCCCTGCTTAGCAGGGCACTTAGCATGGGCCCTTGCTTCTGCCAGTAACTCATGGCAGTGCTGGGAATTAAGCACAGGTTCAAACATGTAGAAGACCTGCAAGGGTATTCCACTACTTTTGCAATGTAATTACTTGAATTACAGCAGCAAGTAACTTAGAGAACATCATTGCTTTATCTTGGAAATCTTCTTGTGCACCTTGGTTTTACAAATTCAAAATGTTTTGGCTTCATGGAATAATGTATCAAAACGATTGGGTTGTTGTGGTTTTAAGTTACCATCTATCTTTCACACAAAACATAAAGGGCTAATAACAAGAAATTCAGAGTTCATACACACAAAAAAATGAACTTTGCCTAAAGTGAACTGAATTTTTACTTCTCTCTCTCTCTCTCTTTTTTTTTTTTTTTTTTACAATTTACATTCCTAAATTAGTTCTGTGCAATGTAAAGATTATATCAGAGTTTGAAAATAAATAGCTGAAGACAAATATATATATAAATTCTTTTCAAATGAGAGAAGTGTTGCTTTCTTCCTTGCTGATTGTTAGGAGTTAAAACAGCCTTGGAAAAAGAATGTAACAACATCAGAACAATAACACATTATATCCTCTTAAGACAGCATAGATGTATCTGTGATGTATGTGTTCTGGCAGAGCAATCATCAGATTCAAAGCTGTTGAGTTTGTAGAGAGAGGAGGGGAGAGGAGAAGAAAATCTGCAGGGAAAAAAAAAATAAAGTTCCAATTTTATTTGGCAATAGGAGGAAATCAAAGGAAAGAAGTGGGAATGTTGAAGCTAAAATTATCTGTTCAAATGAGTATCTTCAAAGCATCTTGAAAATAGTGTTTTATACTTTTAAACAAAGCATGTGACACAGCTTAGCCCTGAGGGGAGAAGAAAAATCTTCAGGTAGCATTATTAATGAGGCAGCTATGGCATGCTTGTGTAATGTTGTTGCTACCTTGACTTTCTGAGAAAGGTAATATGATGAGTGACTTAAAAGTTGTAAGTGTTGTCATTCATATCAGGTGAGCATTTATGTTTGTGTACATTAAGGAAAAGACTCCAGCAAAAACAGTGCAGGTTGTTTGAATGTATCCACAGTCTCAGGGTCAATCATAGGATTGCTTTGGTTTCCTTTTGTACATCTGAAGAAGTTATAATCTGTTCCTGTGTGCCTGAGTGAAAGTAAGTGCTGCCGCACAAAGGAGAATACAGATGCGTTTGGCTTTTCAGGCAGTAACACATTCTCTCCCCAAGTAACAGAGATGCTGGCTGCTGTGCAGAGAACTCACTGTTCCTTCAGGGTCTCGCTGGAACTTGCTGTTCTCTGTATTAGAAACGATACTGTCTTCTGCATTAAAAAGTCTGCTGAGAGACTTTACCTGCCTCAGTGACTCAGAGATCCAGCAAAGCTCACGTCTGTATTAGCCTGGGATTTGAGTTAAAGCACACACACAGTCCGTTAGCTTTTTTTGATGCATCATATCCTATATATGATCTCATGTCTCTCTCCAGTGCTGCTAAGCCCATGCAGACCAAAAATGTTCTTGAATTTTCATCATGAGAGGTTCTCAGTGAAGGCTGTATAATGTATGGGCCCCGCCAGGGTCAAATCTAAAATCACTCCAGTTCAGTAATAGGTTTGGAAAGATGATAAAAGGAGAGAAATAGCAATGTGTGTCTCAGTATTATCTGTATTCTTTCTGCTTGATGTGTGTTTGGAAGTTGCCAGAGGGAAAGTTAAAATGTGAAGTGGAGGATGAGAAGTAAGATGACTTCATGGCCTCTGACAGAAAAGGTTCCAGATGGAGATGCTGTAGGTCCTGCAGAGTTGCTGGACAGTTTGCTGCATAAACTGAGCTGGCAGAGCCTGAAAGAAGCTTTATACCTTATGCCTCTGCCTAAAGCTTTATATCTTTCTACCGTTTTTGTTTGTTTGTTTGTTTTTAAATTGCAATTGATCACTGTATGTAGATATCTGAGACAAGAGGAGGGAGGAAAACAGTTGCTCTTACTATTCAAGATTTTCAGTCTGTGACTCAAGAAGCTCATCACAATAGTTGTACTTCCCTTTTGCTTATTCTGTCTTAGACTATTTAAAGTATAGGCCTTCGCTTAATATCAATCTCCCTAGCATCATCATTTCTATAGCATAAAAATAAGTGGATTTTTGCTTGTATTATTTATAATGATATACCCTCAAAACAAAGTTTTGAGTTGTGTGTGTGTTGTATGTATATAAAAATACACAGGTACAGATAAAAATCTTACTTTTTTGCTAATTTTATGTGCTGTTTTTAAATTGTAGATGTAAGATTTCATTCAATTTGCATCATAATGCTTTTTGTATTAGTGTTTAAAATGAATATTAAGCAAAATGTAAATGTAGTCTTTCTATTTTTTGTCTTGCTATGAAGAGATTTGATCCTTCTTAAGCAGTTTGAGGTTTGGATTTTGGTGGTAAGGGTTGAAGATTCATTGATTTACAGGCAACAAGTCTGTATTAATTTCTATCCTTATGCCTCTTCTTACCTGCCCCCTGAGTAAAGCAATACAGAAGAGGAACTAAATTTGTATAAAAATGCTTTTTCTACTTTCTTTGGTCTGTGATACATATGTGGATACATACTGCTGTGGTGAGGTGACCCTTATGTGTATAAATAATCACCACACAGAGAAAAGCTATAAAATCCAAATAAGATGTGTAACCACTCTTAAATTAAATCAAGGGCTGGATTTTTAATCTTTCTACTTTTCAGAGTCTGAATGCTCTATACAGCTTTTGGACTCAACTCACATGAAGGCCTGAACATCTGTGGCTCATCCACTTAAACAGATGGCAAGATCTGTGATGTCCCAGGCATTTGCGGCATCTGGCACAAATGTGTTTTTACATCCACCTATGTTTGACCATTAAAAAGCTTGGCCTTGTTCCAGACTTTTGGTATATAACATTTCTATCTGCAAGTTATGTTTGAACTTGAGGGACATAAAATCTGTTATTTGCCTCTGTTATCTCCATATCGATGTTTTCTATAAAGACATTTAATTATGAAGAGAGGGGTATTTGTTAATTACTGACCCGTTTTATGGTAGATTCCCATATAATAGATATAGCACAGCATGTGTGTATACAGTAAAACAATTAAGTGAGATGTGAAAAGATCAGCTATTGATAAGCCATGCACTTAATTAAAATGAAAAGGTATTGGATCATCAACCTGGTGTTCTGCTAATCAGCACTGTGGATTTTTTATTTAAATGCAATTCTCCCTTTGCAAAGCCTGTTGCTCTGAACAGTCTCCTGATTGCAAAACAGAGTTTGAGAACATAAACCTCAGTCATTACAGCCATTTCCTGAAGCCTTCTCACAGAAATAACACTGAAGTTAATTTTGAAAACATTCACATTCAGTCTGCTGGTCTTGTGCTGAGCTGTGGGAATGCTGTTATGTAGGATAACCCACAGGAAGAGAGTGATACTATTGGCATTTCCCAAAAAGTGCAATGCAGACTGAGCAAGTGCCAGTCTTCTAGAAATATTTCTGTGCAAGAAGAATAATGTCAGAGAGCATTTTAAATCATTCGTTTAGGTAGCACTATAAAATAGCTTTATCAGTGTAATGGGTTTATGGGGCCTTCTATTCCAGGTTGTAATAGGAAAAAAAATAGCAATATCAGAAATGGAGGGGAAAGGCATTTTTCTGTAGAACTGTTTGCAATGGTTGTTGGTGGTGTGAGGATAAGAGTCTGGAAAAATATATGCTACAACACTTTCAGAATCCATTAATTGAAAAGCCGGGAAATGTCTTCCTCACTTAAGAATGCATTTAGCAATTGTACTGAGATTTGAAGGCAATGCTTTATGTCTTGAAGTCTTGGTTTTTCTGGAGACGTTGCACTGGCTTCTTTCTGAAATGCTACACTTACATGCTGTTTCTAATGGGAAAAACCTGCTTATTTTGGATATCATTTTCCTCTAGCTTCAGCTACCAACTTTAATTCAATCTCTTAGTAAGTTTCATTTCAACTTAAGAGCAAAATATCACCTTCCAACTCTGTTACTAATGTGTGATAAAATCATTATAAATACTTTACAGTCATGGCTAAGATACTAAGGTTTTTAATATAATCCCTGGTCTCAGATAGTCTTGATCCGTCTCAACTATGTGGAGCATTACTTTTAAATTCCTCTCTTCATTTGAAGATTTTCATCCTCAGAATGTTTTCATGGCTCATCACAGTTGCCACCTTCAGAGATATTAAGCAATTTACCACGTGTGTTGTGCAAGCGTTAAGATGGCCTGTTCTGGAAAAAAACACCCTTATTTCCTTCGAAGTTTATTCTCCCTAAATCTCTTTCTTCATGACTTTTTGTATCAAAATTCACTGCAAGGTGGCCACTAGAAGTTATAAATGTGCTTTTCTGATAGCAAGCAAAGTTGGTGGTGTTAGTGGGATTGATTTATATATCTATTTACTTATTTATTATTTGAAATGGAGCTGTTTGCAAGGCTGTTGTGTCAGAATTCTTAACGAAACAGGGATGAAGTATGCTCTGGACTTGCAGCACCAATCTTACTCAGCTTTGGGTTCTATAGCCTTAAAATATTATTCAGGCTTTTAGTAGGGCAAAAATGTATGTATAAATACATATTTATATATGCTATTATTTATTCATGGGAATACATACACATGCATACTTCCCCCTCTGCATCTCTTGAAGAGAGCATGCAAGATAATGTTGAAATTATGCTTTCTTGCAGAAAATCTCCTGAAGGTGAAATTTCCATAGTATGAAATGTGATGCGTCCACTGTTCTCTGGAGTCTGGCAGGAGCATACAGCAGCAGTATTTGAGGGTATGAAGCCAAGGAGAAGGGAGGCAAATTTGGTGAATCCTTGTTGGATCTTCCTGCTGGGAATGACCCTTGAGGAGTACCTCTATTTCTGTTGTCCCTAGCCATCATGCTAGCTGACAGTACTGTTCCTTCAAATGTATTTGCAGTTTCTTTCCGGCTTTCAGGCATACAAATCTGCCCACTGCATCTGTCTTTTCACCTTACAGAGCATTATTTTTTTTTCCCAAGTAACTTCTCAGCCTTCTTCCACACCAACTGACCAGCTTCCTGATCATCTCTCTGCTTGTTCAGGGGGGCAGGTTCTCACCAACTTACAGCATTCTGTTTGCCTAATGAAGGGCAGTTTCCCATGAAAAACCTTTTGGGTATGAGGAATTCCTCTTCCTGACATAGGGATTGTGCTTTACTTCTTGCGGAATGCGTGCTGCTTGCAGCATCTGTTGTGGGCCTGGTACAGGGCTTTGTATCCATAGTTTTGGATGTGGTCCATCACTAAGTGACCCTGGGTGTGTACCTGGACTATCTTCCCTTTCCTACTTCAGTTGTATTGCTATGTAAGCAACACCAAAAGATTTGAGAAAACTTCTTAAAAAACCTCAGTGGAGGCTTTTCCATGGGAAGCTGTGTCTAGGCACACTGAGGTGTTTTTGCTGTATGAAAAGACAGCTCAAGGAAAAGACACAGAATATTTTGAAATGTACAAGAAATTAATTTCAGTGGAAGTATGTGCTTGAATTTAGGCAATAATAAAACACCTTGTAGTGTTCTGTTAAAAATGCTTTTTGAAGTCAGTGAAAGGTATGAAAAATGTAACTTTTCCTCTACTTTGTAGTTTTTATTATTTTTATAATAGTAAAAAAGCTTGCTAGTGTTTATTGTTCATCAGGTTAACTCATTGGCAGCTTAACAGGCCACATTTTTTTTTTCAAGCACTCTATTTGCTTATATTTTTATTCATTTGCTTTACACCCCAGAATGTCCGACATTAGTCTATCCAATACTACACATGTATTTTAATCTGAATATAGTTTCAGCCTTTCTGGGAGGAAATATTTTATCGTGTTGAAGAGTAAAAGGTGGTTCATCGAAATGAAGGGCAAAGATAGTTTACAGAAGCAAACATGCGGAGGCTGCTAAAAGAACAGGGATGGCAACAAGCTGGGATTAGGACAATGTGGAGGGTGGAGGATATAAAGATAAGTGTTTTGAGAACAGCTCCAGGACATTTAGTGAGTAAGTGATAGGATGTCCACAAGGCAAGTTAGAACTGGTTTGGGGTCTACCCCTCCCACAGGGTCAGAAGTTTGCAGCAAGGAAGGCTACAAGCCTTCACGAGGAAGATGATGAGCCTTCATCCCATGACCATCAGGAGGAGACCCCCACTGCTCACGATGCATGCGCAAGGGGGAGGGACTGTGTGCTGAGGGGTTCTTGGAAATATCATGAGTATGTATATGAAATCTGGGAAAATCATTGATTGTGTATTAGTTTGGCCTATATCTGTACCAAACTTTTGCCCTACAGTTTGCCAGTTAGCAGGAGCAGTCCCCCTTGCATCCAGTGTGTGTGCACTGCTGAAATAAACATACCTGCTCTATTTCTCTTGGGATATAGAGTTTGATTTCCACATGTCAATTTGGCACCACAGATGGGCTGCCCTCTGTTCAGCTGTAGGACCGGCTGAGAGTGGGGATGCCTTTGGTACACGATGAGATTTCTTGGAAGGACTCCCCTTCCTCAACCGATCACTGCAGGAACAGACAAAGACCATCCATCAGTGGACTAGGTATGTGTACAGAAAAGGGAAACTTGTAAGTTGTGAGGAGGCATCCTATGCAGAGTATGAAGGAGCACATATGCTCACCCCCTTGGGGAGCCTGAGATCATGGGTTGGGTTGCCAGGTGGGGTGGGAAGGCTCCTTTGGGGAGCTCCCACAAAGGGCACCTGTAAGTTGTATGTGAGGAAAAGAGTAATAGCTTTCCCTTAGGTGACTGGTAATAGGATGGACCTAGGTCCGTCCCTCCTACGGGATAGGATATAGTGGGTATCCTGTCAAATAATAATGTTAGTTCTCCTGACCTTAATAGTGGGAGCTATTTGTTGTGTGGTCATTATTACCATTTGTTGCATGTATTTGGTACTGTGTTTTTAAATTATTGTTAATCAAAACATTCAAAATACCATCTTGAATTCAGATTTCAATTAAGCAGGCATTGTGTGTGATTGCAAGTGTGTGTTTTGAATACTTGAGATGTGGCATAGCTGCAGGGCAAATGCGGAGTATAATGATTATTGTTGTCTGACTGTCTCTCTTTATGTTTTGTATGGATTTATAAATGGGAATGGTTAACCCATAGAGGGTTGCCCATTCCATTCGGGAAATGAGTGTCAACCCGTTTATGTACTATTGTGTTCTGCTTGTGAGGAGGTGTGAGGGAGGTGGGTCAGTGCTGGTTCTGTGGTGAAGTATTTATAACCAAATGATACAGATTTTTGGGGGAAAGTTATACAGTATTAAAGGTGCTTGTGGGAACTGAAGGACTGTATTGTTTGATTTGTAGGTTTTGAAGGGAACGGGACAAACAGTTTTGATGGTATAAGGAACTGTAATTTTCAGTGGGTTATGGGAGTATAACTGAGGGTATATGGAAGTGTAAATGAGGGTACAAATAGTGGAAGAGTGTTCAAAAGAAAAAGGGTTAAAGAGAAAATGAGTTTATCTGCACTAGCATGAGAGCTACACCTCCCCTCCACCCTGGACTGTTCCCCCACAAGCAGAGCTCTCAGAGTGAGAGATTGAGCCAGGGTCAGAGACTGCTGCTGTGAACAGCACTGCTTGCAAAGGGGGAGGTGGAGAGGATGGGACACTGAAAGTGAGAGTAGCCCTCATCTGCAGAGATCTAGAAAATCCGAAATCTCAGTGTTAGCACTGGACGCCTCTGGAGAGAAGGAGGTGAAACTGAAATATGATGTTAGTAGTTTATGTAATGATGAGAGTTTGGAAAGTGAACAAGTTTGGGACACAGGCTGAGGAAAGCAAAGATGAACAAGGTATAGCAGGGATGACAGGATCAAAGAGGGGTGAGAGACATGAAACAAAAAAAAAACAAAAAAACCACAAAACTGACTGGAAACAGAGATAGTAAGGAAATTGTGAATAACAGCAATTGTTAGAGTTGCAGCGCTAGAGCAGGGCTATAAGACCCAGAGGTTCCCTCAGAAAAACGTAGTGGGAAGGCTGGAAGAGCCTGTGGAGGGCTCCACCCCCACTGGACCAAAAGCAGTGTGCAAACTGCAGGAAAAGGGAGATTGGTAGAGAAATCCTACCAAGTTGAATGAGAGGGAACCATCTCTGATTGCAAAAGCTGAATGATGGGAATTTGGGAAGTTTACCCTGGAAGATCCACTGGTTAAATTGCAGCTAGGGGAGCAGGATAAAGAGGTTTATTTTCTGGTGGATACAGGTGCCTCTTAACCATAGATGATTTTGTAACAGTAGTAGGAGCCTGACAAGAAAAAGCTTGTTTTGGGGGATCAATTAAATATAGGATGAGAAAACAAGTAGAAGTACATAAATATTTGTACATGCTAGGTTCGCTAAAGCCATTACTCTGGCAAGGCATATTAGAACAAATGGATGCAGAGTTTAAATTCAATAAAACTGGAGCTAAGGGTCAAACGGTATTAGCTGATTGAAAACTGTAGGTTTTCCTTTAACACAAACTAGGAAAAACAATTTTGTACCCCCAAAAGTTACAGAAATCTTAAATAAGGTGCTCTTATTAGTGGAGGTATAAGGGATACCTGGCAGAGCCAAAAATGAAGCCTCAAATAGAAGTTAAGTTAAAAGCAAGAACTAGCCCAGTCAGGGTAAAGCAGTGCCCTTTGAGGATATGTGACTGCAGAAGGATAAAAGAAATAATAGGTAACTTTTTGAAGTTTGGATTACTAATTGAATGTGAATCCAAATGCAGTACTCCAATTTTGCCAATTTTTGCCAATTTTTGGACATCAAGTGCTATAGTTTGGTACAAGGTGTGAGGGCAAGTAATAGAATTGTTGATTGCGTACACTCAGTGGCAGCAAATCCATGCACTTTATTAACTAAGTTAAGGAAGGAGTAGGTGGAGTTTTCCTTCTGGATTTGAAGGATGTATTTTCTGCCTGGTTTGGCCAAAGGAAGCCTAAGGTTATTTGCCTTTGAATAGGAAAACCCTAATATGGGGAGAAGAGACTCAGTTAACCTGGACAGTGTTACCCAGAGTTGTGAGATAAGTTTAATGATGTTTGAGAACTGGTCTGAGACCTGAGTTCCTCCATCCCTGGGTGGATCTCTACTTCAGTGCATGGATGCCACAGCAACAGAAGAGGACTGTGTGCAATGGACTGTAAGTTTTCTGAGTTTCTTGGTTTAAATGATTATCAGGTTTTTCAACAGAAAGCACAAATAATTCAGCAGCAAGTGACATATTTGGGATATGAGATTACAGATGGACTTTGAACCTTAAGGACTGCCAGGAAAGAAGCCATCTGCCAAACCCCTGAGCTGCAAACTGCCAAGGAACTCCATACGTTCCCAGGAATTACAGGATGGTGCCAACTGTGGATACACAGCTACAGCTCTAAACAGCTTGATGAAGTGAGTAAGGGAAGGCCAGGGCTCCTGAGGGCAGTGGCTGCAGTAGTGCTCATTATTCAAGAAGCCTGTAAATCTATGCTGGGCCAAAGGATAACAGATTTAATATCTCTTTCAGTGTTTACTGCATTGGAGGTAAAAGTTGAGGGGGGGGGAGGGGGGAACATTGTCTCTCACCCCAAAGACTCCTGAAATAGCAGGTCATCCTGGTAGAGTAGGATGATGTAGGAATAATTGTAACTAATATTGTCAATCCAGTATCTTTCCTCAGTGAAACTCCTGGAGAACCAATATTTCATGACTTGCACCCGGTGTTATGTGCACATCGCTGAAGTAAACAGTAAACATAGCTGCTCTATATCTCTCGGGCTATAGAGTTTGATTTCCTCACATCAGTGTTGCTTCACGGAAGGAGCTGATATTCATATAAAGTCAAAAGTCCAAAATTTGGATCAATAGTTCCTTAGGAAATCTGAAGTAACATACTGATGTTGCTTCAGGGAGTTAATCCATGTGCAGACATTCTGTGAAGAGAAAATAGAGAAAATTGTTTCTAGCTAGTAAAATGTACAATACCGGTATATCATATACACTGCACGTACAGTAAACTATTCTTGTGACTGGGTGGAATAATTCTAGCCCTGGAACTACAATGAAAACTTAGAGGTGCTGCTTTGAGTGTGAAGTTTTACTGACACATGAACCAAATGTTTTAGTGTGCTATACTCTGTGATGATTAGTTTCACTAATGGCTGAATTAAGACAGTTGAATTGAGAAGCAAATCATATCATTGTGATAGAATGACAACTTATCATAATATATTGGTTTTATCATTGTTCCTATTTTTTCCCACCTAGTTGCTACTTAAATTCATTTTCTCATCATTCAGATATGTACGTCATCAGCTGTCAAACAGTAATTTTGGAATTCAGTTACTCAGTTTTATTTATAAAAGTCAGTGAAATAGCTTATATAAGACCATGCAAATCATCAGGTTGCAAATAACCTATTTTAAAAGCACAATGGTAGAAGCATTTACAGTATTAATCCCTTCATGAAACGATTTTTAAACCTGATTATTTTGAAAGCCCTGAATATGAACAAAGCCATGGGCAGGCTTGACACCGTGCTCAGTTCTAAAAGTCAAGAAACAATGATGTTTTACATTTGCTGTGCACCTAGTACCTGATTTCAATTCTAATCTCTGAAACTAAAGTGAAGATCACAGAAAACATGCAGCTGCAGGAAGACTTTAGGGCTACTGCTGCCAGTTACTACTCTGCAGATCACTCTATAAAGGAAAAGGAACAGTCTTAGGCAACAGTTTCAGATACATTTTCTGCCTGCTCTGCAGAATCATGAGTTTAACTTCATGTTTTTTTAAGAGGATTTTAATCTGCTGATTACATCTGTCTGTGTGTCCATGTCTCTCCTCTTCCTGTACTTCGTTCTAGTCCTCACCTTTGACAATTTCTCCTGCATTTCCTTTTGTCAGTTTATCATAGATTTTTCTCTCTTCTCATTAGCCATATTGATTTTAATTCCTACTTTCCTCTGTTATCCCATCCTTCCCATCACTTCTCCATGTCAATCTTTATCTCTTCTTTCCAGGCACTTTGACTCCCTGATGTATTGCCATAGCTCCCTGTGTTTCAGTACTTGCCATGACTCAAAATCATGATCAATCTTGAGGAAAGTCTTGCTGGTTAAAAATACCCACACCTACTCTGTATTTGGGATATCAGTCCACTACAACTCCCTTGTTGTAGGCACGTCAACTGCATATTCTTCTCAGTCTTGGCATGCTCCAGCGCAG
Source organism: Excalfactoria chinensis (assembly GCF_039878825.1). Taxonomy (NCBI): domain Eukaryota; kingdom Metazoa; phylum Chordata; class Aves; order Galliformes; family Phasianidae; genus Excalfactoria; species Excalfactoria chinensis. Next base: position 18,278,572 of record NC_092857.1, on the reverse strand, counting down.
CGTAGATGTCATGTCTGCACAGGCTGAAATAAGATAGAAGATTGATCAGTTAGTCTAAGTCTGAAAACTCAGCTGCAGGACCTGGTACCTATGGTGCACATGACAAATAGTTCATTATTTTTTTCCTTTCACCCAGGTGTTCTATTATTTGCAAATATTTACAGGGCTAACTGAAAGCACATATCTGGTATTTTTAATTTATCCAGGTTTTCCTTTCATTGCATTCTGATGATTCACTAAACTCTGCAGCTGTGTCCCAAGAATTCAGTTTGAAATAACAATTAGTTAAATCATAGGTGTCCAACGTCTTGGCATTCCTGGGCCATGTTGACAGAAGAGGAATTGTCTTGGGCCACATATAAAGTATGTAACTTAGTTAATGAAGATATATAAAAAGGAGAGCAATAAAAACTTAAAAGTAGTGGGATATTTGTTTTTGTGAAACTAATGCATCATTCTGGTATGATGGCAGCAGTTGAAGCTCTCAGTGAGTTCTCAAGGTATATGCCAGAGATTTTTGATGAAATTTTATGCTTAGCTTTGTCCTTGAAACGACTTGTCCACAAATGTAGGTACTGCCAAAATGTGCTGATGTGAGTGAGGCATGACTGTGAAGTAAGGGTTATTTCTCTCTGGTGAGACAAAGCTTATAGAAGTCTGGTAAAGAGATGTAATCAGACATTTGAGTTGAATATCTGATTGTAACTTTACACATTTCTTTTGAAAATTTGCATGCAATGCATTGATAATGGAGCTGCAAACGTACAAAAAAAAAAAATAATAAAATTCAGGAATCTTGAAACCTATCCTCAAATTCTTTTGTCAGATCAGAAAGGACAGCTACATATTTTTCACTGTTCACATAACTGTGTTTAGCCAGTGTATCAAAATGCATGAAATAATTTGCCATGGCTTAGAATCAGAAATCAAATAAATCATGGAATTACTCAGATTGGAAAAGACCTTCAAGATCATCATGTCCAAACACAACCTAACAATACTACCCTAACTCTAACAACCCTCTGCTAAATCATGCCCCTGAGCACCACATCCAAATGGTTTTTAAGCACATTCAGGGATTGTTGACTCAACCACCTCCCTGGGCAGCCTATTCCAGTGCTTAACAGCCCTTTCTGTGAAGAATTTCTTCCTGATATTCAACCTAAACCTCCTCTGGTGCAACTTGAGGCCACTTCCCCTCATCCTGTCACCTGTCACTTCTCTCACTGCAATCTCCTTTCAGGTATTAGAAGAGAGCAGTAAGGTCTCCCATCAGTGTCTTCTTCCCCAGACTAAACAGCCCCAGTTCCTTCAGTCTCTCCTCATAGGGCATATTCTCCAAACCCTTCACAAGCCTTGTTGCCCTTCTCTGGACCTGCTCCAGCACCTCAGTGTCCTTTCTGTACTGAGGTGCCCAAAACTGAACACAGTACTCATGATCACAGTACCAATGCTGATTACAGTGGCAGGATCTCTTTCCTAGTACCTTTTTGTCAGGTAGCTTTCCAGCTGCTTCTCCCCAAGCCCGTAGGTTTGTCTGGGGTTGCTGTGACCGAAATACAGGACCCAACACTTGGCCCTATTGAAACTTTTAGTTTACCTTGGCCCACTGATCCAGTCTATTCAGGTCCCTCTGTAGTGCCTTTCTGCCCTCCATCAGATTGACACTTCCCTCCCAGCCTGAGCCAGTACAGCCCTGATTTCAGCTCAGACTGCGCCGATCACACACTGATGTTAGGTTCTGTGGGAGATAGCTGTACACCACAGGCTGGGGACAGCTGCTCATCAAAGCACAGCACTGCCATGATGGCATGAGCCGCATGTGACCTGCAGGTTGGACATGCCTGTGTTTAGGGAAATGGCAAAATTTATCAGCAACTGGAAATGGATTAACATGGGAAGAGCAGTAAAGGAATTTTATCTAAGGGTTTTGTAGCCTGAGGACTGTTAACAGCTCTTATCCTGTGAGCCTTGTACTATGTTTCCATGAGGATGATAAGACATGTGTTGTGCGCTTCAAAAAGCTTTGGGAGGGGAAGCCCCTAGCATCAAAGATGTGGTGGGACTAGGCTTTATGGCAGCCAGTTTCATGGTAATTAAATGATGGCCTTGGTGGCAGTACTTTCTGCTTTGCTTTCTCTTGTAGATGGGAGTTGTTTTACACAGTTGCCCCTAAACAAGCACAGGTGTTTGCTGTAGTCTGACAAAGCACAGCTGAGTACAAGCATTAGCTTGGCTTGAGCTACAGCTGACCATCTGGACCCTGAATTTCTAAAGGATTCTTTCCAAATCAGGCTTAGTGTTGCTCTCTGCTTCATAGTCATCTGGTTTTAATTCCATTTCTTGGGAAATATGTTGCTGATATGTACAGGGCAGATTCTGTACAAAGAGCAATATTTTGCCCTTAATATAGAGCTATTTTAGAGCACTCTATTTATTTATGTATTTATCAATCTAGTTCAAATAAAAACGTGGTTCTCCCAACTCCAGTGTGCATTAAAAAGCATTTTTCAAAGCTTTGCAAAAGCCTTTAAGCAGAAATGGAAGCTTTAAATTCAGGATTAGGGCATTAATTTCTCACACCAAATTTCTTAAGGCAGTTGTGTAAATCTTGTAAGTGCCACCAATTTTGTATTTGTTAAAAAAAATACAAAAAGATAAATCCAAGGTAATACTTTCTATTTCCTGCTTCACTGTACCGTGTGGATGGTAAGTGATAACAGAATAGAATAATTTGGTTAAAACAAGACAGACTTACAAAATTATCTCCCTAGATCCAGTCTCTCCTCTCCAGAGTGAAGTCAGGAATGAATCTTCATCTTGAAATGTATCTCAGAGCTGTCTAAAAATATTTTAAAGAGCACAGAGTTCTCTCAATTGCTTGAGAGAATACCTATTTTGTTGAACATCCGTCTAATACTTGTGACACTATGAACTTGTACATGCACCATAAAATCAGGAAAAAATATTATATTTTTATTAACATTTATTGTATCCTTTTATAGTAGATAAAATTACAGGTTGAGTTTGGAAGGGACCTCCGGGGATCAACACCCACATCAAGCAGGGTCACCTAGAGCAGATGGATCAGGTGCATGCCCGATCAGCAATCTCCAATAATGTTTCTGAAATCTTATTTTACTTCTCTATTTTTCTATTATCAGTATATTTCCCCAACTTAAACTTTTAGGAAAGTACCTGTTACCCTGTATTTGGTGGGGATATAATTCCTCTAGTGGGAAGATATCTTTCCCATTGATTTTTCCCTAAAAACAACTTGTGTTCCTTAAATGAAATAGGGACAAAAGTTCTAAGGCTATGAGTTATAGTAAAGTTTGATAATTCTTTTAGAAATAAGTTTTTTTGGGAAAAAAAATACGATTGTCTCTGGGCTAACTCAGTTATAGACACTGAAACCTGAGGTAGCACTATGCCAACAAACTATGATAATTTACAATAAATAACAAGGATGTCCTGACTCTAGCCAGCAAAAACTGGGGCAAACAGGAAAGAAAAACAACATGTATCTGAGTTTATCCCCAAACAGTTTGCAGAATAAAGGTTATTATCATTAGTATGCATCTCTAGAATGAACAGGCTCACTCTTTGTTGACTGAAAGATAAAACCTCTGCAGATCTTTGTATGTATTTCTATAGTAAAAATACACATTGCCATATTGAGAAGAATGTAGTGGTAAATACTTGGATATTTACCTATGGTGGAGTACTGCCTACCCTACTTTGTTCTTTACTTTTGTTGTTCTTCCTTTATTGAATGTTTATATACTGCACAGCTGCTGGCATTTGTAACTTTGAAATTAATCTCTGTATGCCCTTTGTCCAGATATTACACTGCACTGAAGGGAGGAATGTGTAGAATAAGTCTTTTCAAAAACAGTAGATAAAGTACATATATTAAAATGTTGTATATATGATTTCATTAAAAGTTGTAAGCATTTAGAAACTGCTTTAGACTGAAATGGGAAGTCAAGTGATGGACTTTGCTGACCGAAATAGCCTTCTTCAGTGATGAGGAGAACTCAAGTGACAGTAATAAGTTACAGTCCTGCAGGAATATCTCACATCATAAGCTACTCTTTTTAAAGGCTAAGATAAATCTGTAAATACTTGGCATTGGTTGTATCTGAGCTGAGTTTTGTCAGAAGATTTTGTGAGACACGTTTCTTAAACAAGAGCTCACATCCCTACCTACTAAGTGCATGTATTGGCTCCACGGAGTGCCATCATGATAAAATACAGGATGTATTTTGTGCTTAGTGGGCTGATGTCCCAATTAATAAAACAGCTGCAGTGAATGCAGTCTGTCCAGATCTCCCTCTGCAGATACTTCCTGCGCTACAGAATCATATAAGATGGAAAAGACCAGATCAAGCATGGTGACTCAGTTTTCCTGCACATGGCATATAATGGTACTGAAGATGACCTGCTCCATGACCTTCTCTGGCATCAGGGTCAGACTGACAGATGGGTAATTCCCAAGACCCTGCTCTCTGCCCTTCTCATAGATGAGCATCATATTTGCTAACCTCCAGTCTACTGAGTCCTTACTGCTAGTCCATGATTGTTGGTAAATGATTGAAAGTGTCTAGGTGAGCACTTCTGCCAGCTACCCCAGTACCCTTTTTTGGATCCCATCTGACTCTGTAAGATCAGTGTTTGTACATTTCTCCTTGCATTAAAAGAGTTTCATTGTGCTAGACTCTTTTTGTCTAGGCTTTGTGCAGTATCTCCATCTCTTCAACACAGAGCAAAACCCTGTACCAGACACAATACTCCAGCAGGCCTGGCATCCCCAGCACTGAGCAGAAGAGAAGAATCCCCTGTCTCAGTCTCCTAATGCAGCATTCTTTGCCACAGGCTCACACTGCTGGTTCATGTTCCACTTGATGTCTCCCAGGACCACCAGGGGCTTTTCTGCAGACCTAAGTGGGATCAGCTGCAGAAACAAAGTGGGGAGAGCCTTGCAGGCTGCACAGGTCACTGTCTCCAGAGGTGGGGTAGTCTTTGTGGACTATAAGAGCATTTAGTGATGGGCAGTTGTTATGAGGAAACACTGCTCAGAGGCTTGTGGAAATGTGTGAGGTTCCCCATAGGCTTTCCTGGGGAAGGTGGGAGCATGGAAAGCTGGATGAGGAAGGAAGCAAGGGGTGCAAGGAGCTCACTTTTCTCTCTGTCGGAATCTCAGAGAGCTCCATGGAGTGCCATGGTGGTAATAGAAAGGATTCCCTTTGTGCTTAGATGGCTGATATGCTCCTTGATAAGACAGTCATAATGACTGGTGGTCCAGATTGGCTGAAGATGAGCAGTTGGACAACAGGGTCCATGTAGAGGCTGCCCGCAGGCTCAGACTGATTCTTTAACACTTATTTATCTGTCATTTATTGTAGTCCTTAACCTGCTGAGTATTTCTAAGTTGAAAAGGTAGATTTGGCTAAATAACTCTGGGTTTCCAAGAGAAGAACATTGTTATGTTGGATATTAGGAAAAGTTTTGTCTCAGAAAGAGTAAAAAACAGTGAGGTATTGGAAGAGGCTGCACAGAGAAGTGGTGGAGTCACTGTCCCTGGAGGTGTTCAAGAAATGTGGAGATGTGGCATATGGTCAGTGAGGAACACAGTCTGTGGGCATGGTGGTAGGTGATGCATCAATGGTTATACTAGATGACCTGGGCTGTAGCTCTGGCAGGGGGGTATGCGCCACCTACCCTGGTCATGACAAGTGCCTCCACTCAGACAGAGCTTCTAAAGGAAGAAGCATCTTGCTGACCATGCTCTCTGGGAACTGTTCAGACCTTACTCCCAGAGCAGAGGCAAATGGCAAACACTCCTGTGTAAGATGTGCCCAGGTGGAGGACCTCTGCAACAGCTGACTGACCTGCAGGAAAACAGTCAAAAGGATGTGTGATATCAGGGAGGCAGAGAGAGAGTCAGCCAGATTCACATGCAGCCTGCACTGAATAGACAGTCTGGGGCCAAACAGCCCCAAACTCCCCTGCTGGAATATCCAGCTGGAGAGGAAACAAACAGTGATGAGAAATGCCAAATTGCTGTGAGAAAGACTAACAAGAGGAAAAAGACTGCTTTGAAGGCTGAGGTGCCTCTGCAGAACCACTTCACAGCTCTCCAGGATGAAAAGGAAAAAGAAACAATAACAAGTAAGTTGTCTGAACTGAGTAAGGCAGTCAGACCTTCCCAATGCATAACAACTACTGCAACTAAGAAAAAGCAGTAGGTGATAGTGGTGGGAAATTATCTTTTGAGGGGTACAGAAGCATCCATTTGTTGTCCTTACCCAGGATCTAGAGAGATCTGCTGCTTTCCTGGGTCCCCTATCAAGGGTGTGACAGAGAGGCTGCCAGACCTTGTACGTCCCACAGACTACTACACCCCGCTGCTGTTTCCCATAGGCACCAGTGACACAACTGTCAGTAATCTGAAGAATATCAGAGGCACTAGAAAGAGCTGGGAGCAGCAGTGAAGAACCTGGGATAACAGTAATCTTCTTATCAGTCCTCCAGGTTAGGGAAATGGGGAAGGAAAGGTCTGACTGAATTGAGAAAATCAGTAAGGGTTAAGGGAGTGGTGCTGTTGTGAACAGGGCTTTGGCTACTTATATCACGAAACTAATTCTGAGAAATCTGGTCTTCTGGGGGATGATGGGGTTAATCTGGGAAGACCATCTTTGTCAACAAGCTTTCCAAATTTGATCAGGATGGCTAAAGCGATAGAATGGCTGGGGGTCAGGATCCTGAAATCTTTGCACTTTGAGGCTGATGGCGCTAATGGGTGCCCTGGGTCTGGAGCTGGATCACAGGACAGTAAGACAGCACCTGAGGCATGGGATAAGGGAACTCTAATTGGTAAATCAGCCTCAATGGGAGCTCAACTTGAGTACCAGTACACCAGTGTGCAGAGCACGGGGAACAAGCATGAGGAGCTGCAGGCATGTGCATGCCTATGGGTCTATGATGTCATTGGCATCATGAGACATCATGGGATGACTCGCACAACTGCAATAGATGGTATAAAGTCTCGGTATAGTCTGCAATAGATGGTATAAAGGAAAGGGAGAAGGGGAGGGGGGTGTTGCCATCTGTATCAGTGACCACCTAGAGTCCATGGAGCTCCACCTGACAATAGACAAGGAGCTGATAAAGAGCTAATGGGTTAGGGTGAAAGGGAAGACAGGGGAAGAAGACTTTATAGTGGGGGTCTGCTACAGGCAACCTGATCAGGAAGACCAAGTGAATGAGGCCCTCTATAAACAGATAGAAACAGCTTCACATTCACAAAACATGGTCCTCATGGGAGACTTCATCCATGCTTGGAGGGTTGTAGGGACATTACTGAAGTGCAACAGAAATCGAAGAGGCTCCTGGAATGAGTTGATGATAACTTCCTCTTCCAAGCAGTACAGGAATCCACAAGAAAAGGTGCTATGCTTGAACTTGTCCTCACCAGTGAGGAAGAGCTGGTGACTAACGTAAAGCTTGGGGACAGCCTCAGCTGTACTTGCCAAAAAATGGTGGAGTTCAAAATTGTTAGGGTGTCAAAGAGGATATAAAGTATACAGCAAGCTTGCTACTCTGGACTTCAAGAGCGCAGACTTTGAACTCTCCAGGGAAATGCTTGGCAAGGTGATGTGGGAAAAAGCCCTGGAGGAAAGAGGGGCCTGAAAGAGCTGGTCAATATTCAAGGACCATCTCCTCCAAGCCCAGAAGTAGTGCATCCCAACAAGAAAGGCAGGCAAGAATAGCAGTGGATCAACTAGGAACTCCTGGACTAGCTCAAAAAGAAAGCCTATAGGGAGTGGAAGCAGGAACAGGTTATCTGAGAGTACTACACAGAAACTGTCAAGGCAGCCAGGGATCAGGTTAGGAAAGCTAAAACTCAGACAGAATTAATTCTAACTAGGGACATTAAGAGAAACATGAAGACATTCTAGAGGTATATCAGTGGTAAAAAGAAGGTCAGGGGGGATGTGGGCCCTTTCTGGAAGGAAACTGGAGACATAGTCACAGGGAATACAGAGAAACCTGAGGTGTTAATGACTTCTTTGCTGCAGTCTTCACTGGCAAGGGCTCTAGCCACACCACCCAAGTTGCAGGAAGCAATGGTAAGAACTGGGAGAAGGCAGATCTCCCTGTTGTAAGTGAAGATGAGCTTTGAGACCACCTAAAAGACTTGAAGGTGGAGGAATCCATGGGACCTAACAAAATCTATCCTTGGGTTCTGAGGGAACTCAAGAATGAACTTGCCAAGCCACTATCCATCTGCTGAAGTACCCTGATTGGAAAAGCGGAAACATAGCCCTCTATTTTCAAGAACAGGAAAAAAAAAAAAAAAAAAGATCCAGGACACTATGAGCCAGCAGGCCAGTCATTCTCTCCTCTGTACCTAGCAAGATCATGGATCAGATGGATTTTGACCAGCACCAAGAAGCCTTTTTCTGCTGGGCAGCTTTCAAACTGATATTCCCCTAGCCTGCACCACTGCATGGAGCTGTTACAACTGGGGAGCAGTTCCTGGCTTTTAGCTGGTTGAATGCCACACAGCGGAGTACAGCCCATCAGCGTAGCTTATTCATATCCCTCTGCAGATAACACTTCTTTTCAACTTGATGTTGTCTTTGGATTTATTGAGGAGCACTCAGTTGTTCCACAGCTTGTTCATCTACGCAATAAATGTTTCCCAGTGTTCAGAGAAAACCTTTCTCTCTAGTGTTTCATTGTGCCCACTTTACTCTTCACCCAGAATCACTGCAATCAACCTTTACTGGGTGGCTCTTAGGCTTTCCTTCTATGATGAAGAGATATACTCCATCATCTTATTTACCTTTGCTGAACTCTTTCCAGGAGTTCTGTTAGGTTACTTTTGAAGTTATATGACAGAGGTTTTTTAAGTCTTTTTTTTTTTTTTTTTTTTTTTTAATACATATTTGTATTTTTGAAACTGCAAACAATTAGTAAAAGAAGACAAATCCAAATTTGCCCTCATCAACTAATAAGCAGATTTTGAAAATGAATGAATTGTAATATTTAAGTAAATGGTTTGAATAATGTGACTAATATTATAGTACTATGAGCTTTTTTATCTTTCTCTTTTTTTGTCTGTGATTGTAATTGGAAATATACATTCTTCTTTTGTCATCCCTCCCATTCTTCACCATCAAGTTTTCAGGAAAGTATTCATCTTTGAATGCCAGAAATAGACCACCAGCTGTTTTTATTAAAGTCCTGTATAGTGTCATAACCTACAGAACGTAATAAAGAAGAATGTAATACTGTGCTCCTATGCAGCTCTCAAAGCATATTGTGAGTTTTCGTGAAGTGTGAAACTTTCTCAGCTGGTATTTATTTAGCAGTGGAAGCACTTGTAGAAATGAAGTTAGTGTCAAGCAGAACTGAAAATTATTGGAGCCTTTTCCTTACTATAGCAGGCTTCATGGAGAAATTCATATAAAGTTTGTTTACAGGGTCTTCCTTTAAACACTTCTCCATATTTCATTGCGTAAATATTTATAAGTACATCATTTAGATTTTTTAGCTATAGCTCACAATGTTCACCAACTTTTTTTTTTTTTTTTTTTTTTTTTTTTTTTTTTTTTTTTTCCCACATCACCCCCTCCATTTTCTTCTTAGCTGCTTAAAATCAGGCTGTATTTTTGTCTGGTGTTCATCTGAGGCCCTCTGTCACTGACTGTGATTATTTGGGTAAAAGAGAGAAGTAGAGATTTGACTTTTTCTGTTAGGGGGATAGTTCTGAAAATTATAGGAGTCTATGGTCTGGGAGACACCTACCTGAGAAGGATGTTCTGGTTTCTGAGGTCACTTGTTGTTAATGAAATGCAGCAAAAGTGAGATAACTCTGAAGAAAGCTCATAGTATTTAATGAATATCTCATTAAGGATAGTAGCTACTCTAGAGAGCTTGAACTTAAAATTGTCCAACAGTAGATTTTACTGCCAGGTGCAGGGCAGTAGGTCATGCAGGTCCTGGTGAACACAGCAAATGATGTAATTATGCTAATCAAACTACCATAGTACTCTTGGAGCTCTAAGCAATTCTTCATCTATGCATGGATTCTTCACTTAGTATGAGGAAAATTCTGAATTCACTCAAGTGTTCTCAGGACTAATTACTTTTTTTTTTTTTTTCCCCCTACTTCTGCCTTCTACTTAAAATGCACCAAGGAGAAGAAAAAGCACTCAGAGAATTTGCTTCCCACAATTACCCCTAATTTCTTCATCTTTACAAGGACTGTCTAAATATTTAGACTTGTGTTTTGATTATTGCTGTTCCCCTAACTCCTTCTTTCATGCAACATGCCTGGAATTCCTTGGTGAATTTCCTGATTTCTTGTGAGAAATTCAACAGCACCAGATTTCCTGTGAAGAAGTAATCCAGAGGGCTGCTGAAAAAGGGGCATGGAGTGGTGTGACAGGGAAGTACCACAGAATCAACAGTATGAGGTATCTGCAGGGTCACTTCCAGCATGGGCAGACTTGCAAGGGAATGCCTGCATTTTGAAAAAAGCATATAAAGGAGAAGAGAGTAGTGGTCAGTATGGATTCATCAAAGGGAAATACTGTCTGACCAACCAGATGAGCTTCTATCATGAAGTGGGTAGCCTGAAGGATGAGAAGGGACCAATTGATACTGTCTTTCTGGACTTCAGGAAGGTCTTTGACACTATCTCACATAAGATCATCATATGGGATGGATGAGCAGACAGTAAGGGGGATCAAAAATTGCCCAAATGGCTGAACCTAGAGAATATTGTTCAATAGTGCAAAAAATAGTTAGTTGGAGGTCAGTGATGAGCAGAGTATTCCAGGAACTGGTACTGGGTCCAGTCTTGTTTAACATTTTCACTAATAATCTGGATGATGGGATTGAGTGCACCCTCAGTAAATTCACAGATAACAAGAAACGGCAGGGAATGGCTATCATACCAACAGACTGCACGGCCTTCCAGGGATGGGCTGGAGAGGTGGAATGACTGGAACCTTATGAAGTTCAACAAGAAGTGAAAAGTTGTGCACCCAGGGAGGCATCAGTATATGATGAGGGCTGCTCAGATGGAAAGCAGCTCTGCAGAAAAAGATGTAGGAGTTCTGGTAGACACTAAATTGAATAGCAGTCAGCAGTGTGTCGTAACTGCTAAAAACACTACTGGTATTTTTGACTGCATTAGGCAAAGTATCACCAGCAGATCAAGAGAGGTGATCATTCCCCTCTACTCAGCAATTCTGAGGCAACACCTGAAGCAATGTCCAATTCTGGGCTACCCAGTACAAGAGAGATGACATACTGGAAGGAGTCCAAAGGAGGGACACCAAGGTGATGAAGGGACAGGAGCACTTTTTACTATGATAGCCCAGGAGAGCTGGAACTGCACAGCCTGGAGAAGAGGAAGCTCAGGGGAATCTCATCAATGTTTATGAATACTGGAGAGTGCAAATAGGATGGAACAATGCTATTTTCAGTGGTGGCCAACACTAGGAAAGAGACAACAGGAACAAACTGGAGCACAGGAGATTGTCTCTAAACACTGGGAAGCACTTTCCTGTGCAAGTGACAGAGCATTAGAATAGGTCACCCTATGCTTTTGTGGAGGCTTCTTCCTTGGAGATCTTCAAAAGTCACCTGAATGTGGTCCTGGGCAACTTGCTCATGGTGTACCTGCTTGAGCAGGGGGTTGGAGAAATGACTTCTTGAAGCTTCTTCCAACCTTAACACCCCATGATTCTGTATGATCCTGTGATTTAGCTTTGATGGCAGCTCTTATACCACAGCTGAAAAGTGGGGGCTATGAGAAGTGTAAAATATGTTACCAGAGGGCAAAGAGTTAGTGCTGTAAGATGGAAAATGAAATAAATGCATTCTGTGGTGAGGACAGCTCATTAAAATGAAGAAAAGCCTTTTAGTGATGGCCATGTGCTAGGCAGTGTTTGGAAATCCTGTACTGAAAGGATAAAAAGCAATTGGCAGTGTCTGATGGAAATGTGATTATAGAGATGATTATTCTTTTCACTGAGAACTGAATGTGGTTTTCAGGCTTCTGTAAAATGGAACTTATATGACAGTAAGTCCAGAAAGGAGAGGAATATTCTTACTCTGTGAAAAGAATGGGATTGCTGCAAGTACACACAGAGGGACTGTGTTATGTGTACATTGTAAATGGTATAGGCATGTGCATTTGTGCTTCTTTTAATGCCCTCTCTAAAGACCGTGCAATAACATTTGTGGTAAATAGAGATGAGAACTATAGTCAGTTAGAGCTGAGTATAAGCCGAGTGGTATAGAATATCCAGTACAATACATTAAAGCTGGATGAGAGTATCCCTGAAGTTGAAATCCTCAAGAATAATAAAAAATCAAAGAATGACTCATAGATTGGTTTGGGTTGGAAGGAACCTTAAAAAGCATCTGTTCCCAACCTTCTGCCATGAGCAGGAACTCCTTCCACTAGATCAATTTGCCCAAAGCCCCATCCAACCTGGCCTTGATCACTTCTAGGACTGGGGAGTTCACAGTTTCTCTATTCCAGTGTCTCACAATCTTTATAGCAAAGAATTTCTAACTAATATCTAATCTTAACCTATCCCCCTTTAGTTTAAAACTATTGCCTGTTGTTTACTCACCACACTTCTGGCATAATCCCTTTTCAACATTCTTGTTGGCCCTTTTAAGTACTGAAAGGCCACTATAAGGTTTAACTGAAGCCTTATCTTTCTCCAAACTGAGCAACTCCAACTCCCTCAGCCTGTCTTTGTAGAAGAGGAGCTCCAGCCCTCTGATCATCCTTGTGGTCCTCCTCTAGACTCTGTCTAACAGCTCCATGTCTTTATGTTGAGTGTCTAGAGCTGAAAGCAGTACTCCAGATGGTATGAGAGCAGAGGGGGACAGTCACCTCCCTTGCCCTATTGGTCTGACTTCTTTTGATGCAGCCCAGGATAAGGTGGGCTTCCTGGGCTGCGAGCAGATATTGCTCACTTGTTTTGAGCTTCTCATCAACTAAGACCCCCAAATCCTTCTCCTCAGGGCTACTCTCCAACCAGTCTACACCCAGAATGCACTTGTGTCTTGGATTGCCCTGATACCTATGCAGGACCTTCCACATTTCACTTGTTGATCTATGTCAGATTAACACAAGCACAACCCTTAAATCTGTCAAGGTCCCTCTGGATGGCATCCATTCCCTTCAATATGTTGACCACACCAGACAGCTTGATGTCATTAGCAAATTTGCTCAGGGTGGACTCAATCCCATTGTCCATGTGGCTGACAAAAATGTTAAATAACATTTGTTAGAATTAAGTTCTGGAAAAGGCCAGTCATCATTGGTTTCCACCTTGACGCTGAGCCACTGATCTGGATATTAGGCTTTTTTGAATGTGACTTTTTAGCCTATTTCTTATCCACCAACAGTTCCACCTGTCCAATCCATGTCTCTTCCTTCTGGAGACAAGGATGTAGCATGGGACAGTGTCAAATGATTTGCACTAGTCTATGTAGATGACATCAGTTGCTATTCCTTTATCAACCAATGGTGTAACCTCATAGTAGAAAGTAAAAAACCAACCAACCAACCAAACAAAAAAACCTGCCAGGCACAAATTCTTAAGGATTCTAGCTTGTAAGGAGAAGCTGACAACCTGGGAAAAAATTTCAGAAAGCAGCAGTCAGTATGCAAGAAACTGAATTTCTAGAATAGAGAAAAGTTGCTGCACATACAACTTAGCCTTTAAAGAGCATGTCTGGAGGTAGGGTGTTTTGAAGCTGAGAGGTAATGACCCCTTTAAATATACTCATGATGTAAAACAGCTTTTATTTGTTTGCTTAGATTTCTTTCCTTTATTATTTTTTTTATTATTATTATTATTATTTTTTTTTCCTTCTTTGACCAAATCAGTATGAGAAAATTAGGGGAAGCAGTGAGTGAAAACAAAAATAGTCTCAAACTAATTGCAAGCTAGAAATCAAAGATGACTCATAAGCTAATGGAAGCTATTCAGTCGCCAGTTTCAACACTTTAAAAAAGGGATGTTGTTTGCACTAAAACATAGCTGTGGATTGTGTTGACCAAAAATGAGGATGAGGAGCTTTGAGCAGTAGGAATGTGTGTTCCTGTGTACGGTCTGTGTTCTCTGACTTCACGTTTCTGAGTTTAACTTCACTTCATCCAGGAAATTTTATTATGTATAGGGATGTCTGCCAAGATGTAGCCATGTAGGGTTAAACAAGAGAGCCTGGTGTATTAAACAGCTCAGGGAGAAGGGTTTGTACTCACTAGTGTTTCGTGTTGGTTTATTTTTGCAGCTGGGGACATTTTCTAAACTTGGCTTTAGCTAAATACCGAAAGACAACAAATACCTAATGGGCAGCAGCATAAGAAAATCGTAGGCTATTTTTGAGATACTTTATGATATCTGAAAATTAAAACTTTGTTTGGAATTTATGCTAATATTTTCTCTGAAAATCCCATTACTTACATATTTACAAAATTAGGTATATAGCTACATTTTAAATGATTTTATTTATTTATTTATTTTTTTATTTTTTTATTTTTTTACTGTAACAGGCATGATGTCTGTGTGTGTTATGAAAGGATGCACGAAAAGGTAGACAGAAAAGATACACTTAAATTGAAGATATTTATCTTCTTTCTCTTCCTAACAATTCAACGTTTTCTTGTGTCTTTCACAGGAAAAAGTCAGAAATGAATTAATAATGCCTCTTCAATGTGTCTGCCTTAGATGACATTGCTCACTGACTTTTTGTCATGAATATGAATAATGAATAAGAATGGTTAAGAGAAACCTGAAAAATTACAGAGGAATCATGAAAAATAGTTACATTGTTTTCTGTTCTATCTTTCACATTCTTTAACACTACTCTATGTAATTACAGTACTAAGATCAATAACAAAACAATTTCTAACATATAGATAGCAAAATCATTTTTAGTCATATGCCTTGCCTCACAGTAACTTAAAATTACTATTTCTCAAAGAATATTTTCATATTGTTTGTAACCAAGAATGACCAATATCACGAAAGGACAGAATGGGTCTTTCAGCCAGCAAAGCACAACCTTCTGTTGTCAGTAGAAAATTAAAAACAAAATTACGACGAAAAGTAACCTTTAAAAAATTAATTAAAGAAAGAAAAATGAGATCTTTCAGACTGGAACAGATCTAAATTTATGATGTGATGAAAAAGAAATAAAACTGTTAATTCATAAGATTATTTTCAGTTAAGATTGCATTGTAACTTGCAGGCAACTAATCCTGAGTGTCCTGTCTGTATAGGCATTTTATTAGTCCTAGGTTAACCAGCCAATCTGGGGTGCATAATGGCTAAATTATTTTCCTTTTTTAAGGAAAATATGCTTATTGTATGTTTTAAGCTTCCTGAGGTTATCTAGCAAAACATTTCATCCACTTCGTAACTTATCAGAGAATAAGAGAATAGTTTGGGTTGGAATTGACCTTAAAGATCATCTGTATCCAACTCTTCTGCCAAGGGCAGAGACACCTCTGCTACGTTCATCCAACCTAGCTTTTAACATCTCCAGGGATGGACATCCACAGCTTCTCTGAGCAATTTGTTCTAGTATTTCAGCATGCTCATAGTGAATAATTTCTTTGTAATACCTAATTGAAAAATACCCTCTTTTTGCTTAAGCCCTCAACCTCACTCTACGCTCCCTGATAAAGAGTCTGTCCCCATCTTTCCTGTAGGCCTCTTCTAGGTACTGGAAGGCTGCTACAGTGTCTCCCCAGGCACTTCTGAACAGAACAACCACAGCTCACTTTGTCTTAGTAGGGGAGGTGCAGAACCCCAAATTCTTCTTGTCAGGGCTGCTCTTATAACATTCTCTGCACAGCCTGTATTCATAAAATCATAAATCACATAGGATAGAAAAGATTCTTAAGACCATCAGGTCCAAACACTGCCTGACACAACCAAGACCAACACTAAACTGTCTTCCAAAGTGCCATATTCATGGTTCTCCAATGTCTCCACTCCCGTGTTCAGCATGCTGCAATACCTAAACAGCCTTTTTGTGAAGAAATTATTTACATTATCTAATCTAAAGCTCTCCTAAAGCAACTTAGGTATCTGAGATGAGTTCTTGTGAAAAGCAACTGCACTTCATGACTTCAGCCTGGTTTCTTTCTCTCCACACTTGGAATATAGAATCGTAGAATCGTTATAGTTGGAAAAGACTTCTAAGATCATTCAGTCCAACTGTCCGCCTACCACCAATCTAAAACATGTTCCTTAATAGCTCAGTGACACTTTCCTTGAACACCCCTCAGGGATGGTGACTCAATCACCTCCCTGGCCAGCTTATTCTATCTCTTGACCACTCTTTTGGAGATTTTTTTTCCTAACATCCAACCTGAATTTCCCCTGGTGCAACTTGAGGCACCTCTCATCCTAGTGCTAATTATCTGGGAGAAGAGTCCGACTCCCATCTCACCACAACCTCCCTTCAGGTACTTGGAGAGGGCAGTAAGATCTCCCTGAGCCTTCTCTTCTGCAGACTAAACAATCCCAGCCCTCAAACAATCCTCTTAAGACTTACGCTCCAGTCCCCTCGCAGCTTCATTGCCCTTTGCTCCAGGGCCTCAGTGTCTTTCCTGTTGTAAGGTACCAAAAACTGAGCACAGTACTTGAGGTGTGTTCTCACCAGTACTGAGTACAGAGGGATGACCACCTCTCTGCTCCTGCTGGCAATACTATTTCTGATACAAGCCAGGTTTCCATTGACTTTCTTGGCTTCCTGAGCACACTGCTAGCTCGTGTTCAGCTAAGTGTTGACCAATATCCCCTGGTCTGTTTCCTCTACAGTCTTCCAGCCACTCTGCCCCAAACCTCTAGCATAGCCTGTGATTTTTCTTGCCAAAGTGCAGGACTTAGTCTTTTTCAGCTTCATCCCATTGGTCTCAGCCCAGCAAGTCAAGCCTGTTCAGAACCCTCTAGATCCCTTCCTACCCCCAGGCAGATCAACACCTCCTGCCAACTTGGTGTCACCTGCAGACTTACTGAGGGGACACTCAATGCCCTCATCCAGATCATCAATAAAGATATTGAACAGGACAGGCCCCAGTACCAAAACCTGGAGAACACAACTTGTGAACAGTTTCCAGCTGGATTTACTTCCATTCACCAAGAACGCTCCTGAGCTCCAACCAGTATTGGTCTTCCCTTTACTTCCAAATATACTTGGGCCTGCAACTGGTAGACCAGCTAAAATGTTCCCTTCTGCTCTTGTGGAAATGCAATATGTCAACACCAAAAGGAAATTAGTTGTACTGAAATATGGTGACAAAGAGGTAAGTACCAGATAAGCACAGAAAATCATAAAGAGTAGAATGCAAAGTAGAAATGTAGAGTAGAAATCTGCATTTCTAACCTTAGATGCTAGCCAACTTTTCTCTCATGTCTGTTATCACTTTTTGTATCAGCAGTGTCCTTTCTTCACTGTAAAATGGATCATAAAATGATTCCAGATACTTTGTCACTGTGATGTTATTTTGATCTTACCAGTTCTCCAAAGAACAGTTTTAATGTTTACAACTTAAATACAAAACAGGTAGGGATTTTGTAATTTTCTGCCTGGAGTGCAGATTGTATGTGGCATTTACAGGAATCTGATAAGAATCAAGGGAGATATGGGATAGAAGACTGCTTTATTTAGAAGCTGTACATAAAAGGAAATGCCCTGAGAAACTTGCTTAGTTGGAGCAAGATTTGAAAAGGAAAACTTGTTATCTCATTAAAAAAAAGCAAACAAAAAACCTGAAACACATAAAAACTGATCATATGCACGTGCATACACTATATGGAAACAATATCTTTAGTAAAAAATCTCTCACAATCTCTATAGAAGAAACTGTACAAATTCTGTTTTGGCTTTAAACAGAATATTTTCAGAAGATTATGTGTTCAGTATTCGCATTTACAAATACAATTGTGAATAGCTTTGATTCCAATAGGGCATCATCCAATGGTGACTGGTGAAAACAGAATTTTTCTTTTTTATTTGAACTGATTAATGGGAAGTGGCCTGGGTCATGAGCATGTATACAAATGAAATCATGAAAATTCCCGCTTCAGTGTGGTGGTGTCTGGGGGACACTTCTCTCTTTTGAATCTTGTATTCTCTTACTCTAAGGTAGCCATAGTGGATACTGCTGACAGTGGAAGCTGTGCAGACACTGAGTTTGTCTTTCCAAAGAGACTGAAGAAAAGGCTACTTTTTGCTGTCTTTCTCCATGCAGAATGGCAGTTTCATTCTATTTCAACTAATTTCCAAAGCTTTCTACCACAGTGATAAAACAATCCCTGGGTGAATTTGGGCTGGGTCTGTATTGTCTGACCCCTCTTCATGAGCTGATTAGTTCTTGCCCTGGTAGGTAGAGTTCAGGCAGAGCTGCAGCCCTTTCTCAGAACATCGTTATCCATCTGTCTGGAAGGTTATGAGATTCATGAAGATGGTCACGATGTTCTTCCATCCACCCCCACAGCATCCACTGAGTAGCAAGAAGCTGTGAAGTTTGACAAATGATATAAATACATATCTTAAAGCAAAGCAGCTGTTCATCTCCCTCCTCCTGCCTCAATGTGCAGCTTTGGGAGTGCGGCATTCCCACTGCTAAATTCCCACACTTCAGTTTTCAGTATCCTGACCTGCAGCCCTTTATTCTACAAGTTAATTTTCTAGTGTTTGTTTTTTTTGGGGGGAAAAACTTCAGCTCATACCCTACTTCAGAGCAGATAAGAAGGGCTATCATTTCCATTTTCAGTGAGAGCAGGCAGGAGATGGACATGGAAAGCAAGCTGTAGTTCCTCAAAGCATTGTCATATGGTTAACATATTCTAGGCCAGCCATACACAAGCTGATCATGCATCCAGATCCTGTGAGTCACTGTAGCATACCAGTATGCATGTGTCTGCAAATATAAATTGGACTTTACTAGCATAGACCCTGTCCTCCAAACAAGTGTTTTTACCTGTTTTCAGAGCTGCTAGCACAGACTGATTACATGCCCCGCATTCCTGAAATCTGACTTAGAAAAGAAGTAACTATCTACCTGATCTGTCTATGAAACAGCATTCAGAAACAAGAGCTCTGAGGCTCTGGATATGCTACAGGACTCCATAGGGAGTTCTGGGCCACCCAGCACAAGAGAGACATGAAGCTGTTGTACCAGAGGAGCCACAAAGATGGTCAAAGGGCTGGAGCATCTCTCCTAGGAAGAAAAATTGAGGAAACTGTGTTTGTTCAGCTAGAGAAGAGAAGGCCTGGGGGAACTTTATTGTGGCCTTCCTCTCTTAGAAATGAGAGCTTGTGAAGAGAAGGGAGATAAACTTTTTAAATGGTCTGATAGTGATAGTGACAGTACAAGGAACAATGGCTTTAAACTGAAAAAGGGGAGATTTAGATTAGACATTGGTGAGTGGTATGGCATTGGCATATGCTGGCCAGAGAAGCTGTGAGTGCCCCAGATCCCTGCAGGCATTCAAGGCCAATTTAGGCAGCCTGATCGGGTAGGTGGCAGCCCTGCTCACAGCAGGAGCATTGGAACTAGATGATCTTTGAGTACTCTTCAAATGTAAGCCACTCTTTGACTCTATAGAATACATAAGAGGCTGTGATCTGCTTGGCCTTAAGCATGAAGCATCTTCCAAATTTTCCAGCGATCTGAACACATCCTTGTTTCTTTCCCTGCCTCTCAGTGGATATTCTCTTTATCCCTTCAGGGGCAAGCTATAGGAATCAAGTTGCATATGTTTTATCCTGATGTATTTATAAAGTAAATTTGCTTTCTTTAGAAAATATGGAGGATACATAGCTATTGGTAGTGGTCTGTATAGGTGTAGAAGTACAACATGGCTTTACTTTGAGATGGTGTAATTCATAAAAGGCATGTTTGAAATACTGCTGTGGAACACAGTGTACACAAGCTCAGTTCCATTACAGGATCTAGGCAGTACATTGAATAATTTATTTCTGGTCTTCTTCCTCTGTATACCGAGTGTTCCTAGGGATTTGGCTCCATGCTTTTTTTGCAAATTACTTCTCATAATTCTTGTCCAGGCTGCTCCTTTGAATTCTTCCTACATGCTGCCTCTCTTTTACATTTGTCTGTAGTCAAAACTTCTAGTTACTATGAATAGTATCTCTGTACCATAGCATAGCATAGTATACTATAACATATGATAGAATAGAACAGAATAGCATAGAATAGAATAGTTCATTTGGATGGGGCCTTCAAAGATTGCCCAGTCCAACTGCCTGACCATTTCAGGGCCAAACAAAACCTACAACACATTATGAGGGCATTGTTCAAATGCCTTTTGAACAGTCACAGGCATGGGGCATCAGTCACTTCATTAGGAAGCCTGCTCATGTTTTTGACCACCCTCACAGTGAAGAAATATATTCCAAGGCCCAACCTGACCCTTCCTTGTCAGCTTTGTGCTGTTCCTGTTCTGCTCTTGGCTCTCAGCAGCAGAGCCTGGCACCCCCATCTGCTTCCCCTCCTCAGGGAGCAGTGAGGTTGCCTCTCAATTTCTGCTTCTCTAGACTGGACCACCTGTGTTCCCTCAGGCTCTCCTCACAGGACATGTCTTCCAGCCCTGCTACCAGCTGCATTGCCTCCTCTAGATGTGATCAAGGACCTCAACTTTCTTTCTATATTGTGGGACCCAGAACTACACACAGTACTCAAGGTGAGACCCAGAACTGCATGCAATACTCAAGGCACCAATGCTTAGTACAGCATAAGAATCTCCTCTTTTGCCTGTCTTTGCTGTGTTAATGCACCCCCAAGATGCAGTTTGCCCCGTGACTGCCAGAGCACATTTCTAGCTCATGCTGAGCAGCTGGCACCAACTCCTCCAGGTCCCTTTCTGCTGTGCTGCTTCCCAGCTGCTCAGCTCCCATCTATGACTGTATACAGCATTGCTCTGTCTCAGGTGCAGCACTGAGAAAGAGCTTCTTGCTGCTGCTGATTGTCCAGTGCTTCAGTCTATCTAGATTCCTCCAGAGAGTCAAAAGCACCTCCCTCTTTAGTGTCTTCCTTCTAATATCAAAATAGGGCAGAACTGGTTTCACTGAGATTAGATCTATATTATACTTAAGGCCAGGACCATTTGTGTGCTGAATCTTCACCAGTTTCCTTATTTGGTGTAGCTATGCACAGCCTGTCATCCTTGTCTCCAGAGTTTTAGGAATGCTTCTGGAGAAATGCAATCTTGAGAAAAAGGAGAAGTTTATGAAAACAGTTTTATGAAGTCATCACTAATCATAGATGGTTGATTTGGTGTTCTAGGAAAGGATCATGTTGCCTTTTTCATTCTGACCTGTGGTCATGTCAAGGTTTCTTTGGAAGTAAACGTGGTTAAGGAATGGTGTTTAGAATCCTTCCTTCTCATTTCTGCTGTTTGTGAACGTAATATTAGATGTTTATTTCTTTTCCATTCTGTGGAGAGCAAGGGGAAATCCCTAATCCCTGCTGTAAAGGTTGTTCACAGGTAAGGGCGTAATATTTGCCATTTCTATAGGCAGAGCACCTTGGTACAATAAGAACTTCAACTGGATGGGATGTTGGTTTATATTTGTAGTCGTACAGTTGGAAAAATATCATGATCAATTCCAGAATCTAATGAAAACAATACATTTCAGCGTTTGTTGTGAAACAAAATTTGGAAACTCATTTCAGTTGGCATGAGATGTTTTGTTTTTGTTTTGATGGTAATTCTGTGTTCTCTGAAACTGAAACATTATTTTGGAACAGGAGATTGAAGTGTTCCTTGTTTTAAAGAGGTAAAAAAATTATTCAGCTACGTCAAAATGTTTTCTATCTATCTCCATAAGTGTCTTTTTGAAGCAAACTTAGTTTGAAATTAATATGTTTTTCCTGGATGAAATATCCCATTGGGATTTATTTAGCTGTCTTTAGCTACCTGGAGAAATGCCCACTTGCAGTTCATACTTGTTGTGTCTCTAGATGACAGATGTTTTCAGCTGTCCTTAAATTCAGGTTTGCATTCCTGTTTTTTGGTGCTGAGAATAATTTTTTTTTTTTTTTCCTTCAGTTTCAGATTTTGATGAAATTGTAAAATTGTATAATGTCCTTTCAACAGTTTTATCCAGCCAGGGCTGACTTACAGTGACCCTGGGTGGGGTGTCCTCTGCACAAAGCAGCCAAGCATCTGTCAAAGAAAGATGAAGATAACCACAGGCTCAGTGAATAACCAACTAATTTTCTGTACTGCTGCTGATAAAACCAGATGTTGAGAAACAAGATTGTCAGGGGTTTTCAGACATTTTGATAAAGTGCAGAATACAGCCCAGAAATGTCTGTACAGGCTGATGTCAAAGCAGGAAAAAAAGGCTTAGCTCCAAGCAGAAGACAAAAAGGTGGAGTTAATTCATTAATGAATTGCCCAGAAGTGGAGTTTGTAGTGAAATTCACTGTCTGAGCTTAGCATTTAAAGCACATTCTACAGTAACAAAGAAACAGGTACAACAGCAACTGGTCTGGAGAATTACTGTGCTTCTTGATTTTGAAGGCTCTTCATGGCAATATGCAGCAAGAAATGTGGGGAAAAAATTGTAAAAATTGAACTGGTAGTAGACATTTTAAAGATTCAGGGGGAAAAAACAGGAGGAATGGGAAGGTGTTTTAGAAAGGATGTTTTCTAATACACCTGTCATGATGTTAAGAGGTCTAGAAGAAGTATAATGATCTCATCATTGTGTTGCTGGCTGGAATGCTAGGCATGCAGGCCTCTCTGTTTCTGAATGATTGATTCTAATTCTTTTGATCAGCTGGAGTATCTCTAGTATATGATTCAATTTGCTGTAGGATAATGGTAGAAATAATAAATGTATCTATAAATATTTCTCATATTTAATTGAATTTGGAAATTAAGGACATGGCTCTTTAGAACTTTAAATTGGTGGTTTTAAAATGTAGCTGCAGATGTAACCTTCTAAATGTCTGCTCTGAAAATGCTTCATTACAGAACTGAAAGGAACATGCAGAGAAATGGCAGATGAAATTAATGCATATGAACAGTCACCCCCACACATACTGATTCCTCATTCTAATTTCACTTTTCCTATGGGCTGATGAGGTAGTTACTTTGTTTTGATGATCTTTGAAAGCTCATTAAGAACACTCATTAAGCTTCACAATATGCAGTGAAGTATAGATGCTGCTGCTGTTATATTCAGGGTACAGTTCAATAACCTTTTCAGACAACAACTTGGTGGCAATCAGGAGCAGTACCCCAGAGTCTGAGTTACCAAAATATGACACAGATAAAAACAAACATAGGGATGTTTTCTGTCAGGCTGATTTATTGCCTAGGCTGCCAAGGCTATCATATTTTAATATGCCAAGAGTTAAACTTCGTCACAAAGAGACTAGAAACCAATGGAATGAACTGCCCCTCCAGTTGTACTTGTGTAGATTGGTTAGCTTAGTATTCTTTCTCTTCCTGCTGATTCACTGATTCTTTCCCATTTTTTTAATACATTTATGCATTTAGTCTTTTATATCAAGGTGGTTTTTTAATTTATTTTTTATTTTTTATTTTTTAACCTGTGCTTTTTTCTGTGCCATTTCTTTCCTGGGATTACTCTGCTGCAGTGAAATCCTTCAGACACCTTGCTAATCTCTTCCCAGTCTTCCTGAATTTCCAGTAAGTTGTGCCATATCACTGCTGCCAGCCTCCTCAGAAACTCCTTGGGAGATCTGGAGTCTGTTGCATAGTACTGAAGATGTCTACCTCAGTATAAAATGATGCATTTCAGTGTATTAGAGCTCATAAAGTACTTGGGAAATAATGGGAGTTGTAGCTCACAAGCTTGCTTCAGGTCTTCTGAGGGATGAATTTTATACAGAATTCTGTTAGAGTGAATGTCCATACTTATCCCTACATTAAACTTTTGGAAAATAAACCTCCACACAGGAAAGTAGACTAGAAACTTCTGGAAAATATTAGCGGATGATTTTTATGTCCAGCTCCTCTTACCCACAAGAGACCCTTTCCTGTTTGCTTAATCTCATCTCCTGGTGTGCTTTTGCTTGCTCACTGGGCATCTGACTCTTTTTCCCATGACGCTCACTACTCTGCTGTAGGAAATTCCTCCTTTTTTTTTTTTTTTTTTTTTTTTTAATTTTATTCTGCATCAAAGATGGTTCCTGTTTCTGCTATTATTTCTCTGCACCAAACACCAAATATATTTAACAGCTATTTGCTTTTTCCCTTGCGCATGTAATTCTCTGACTCAGATTATTGATAAAAAAATAGATAACATTTTCTAAGCCATGTCTGGAATACTGTGTGCAGTCCTGAGCCTCCCATTTTGAAAGAAACCTGGAGAGACTGCAATGTAGGGCCACCAAGATGGTAAATACCAGAATACCTCTTCTATGAGGAGTGGCTGAGAGTAATGAGTCTTTCTAGCATAGAGAAGAGGAGGCTTGGGGAAATCTCACTCATGTCCATAAATACCTGAAGGAAGGGTGCAGAGAGGATGGAGCATTCCAATCCTAACCATTCTGTAACTCTGTGATAAAAATCCACCGTGGATGACTAATGAGAAAGCTGTGAAGTCCCTCAAAAGAATTTCTCTTTATATTGTCTGCTTTATCCACATCTGAAAGGTAGAACAAGCGTTTCTAAGGTTTTGAAGAGTCTGACCATGGGTGTTTGTGCACTCTAGCAACCTGATGACAAAGTCAGAACGCAAAAGTGTTTGGATGTGTTCTTTTCTAGCCTATAGGGCCTCAGGGGTAGGATGTTTGGTTGCTGTACTTGGGTTGGGCAAGGAAGAAGGAAGTTACCTCCTCCATTTGCAACTCTGTCTGAACACAACAGGGAATTGTTTAAAACAGGGATATGGCTGAGTCATATCTGACATCAGCAGGGCACATGCTCTGCAAAGAGCTGAGAGATTTCTAGCTCAACTGTGAGAAACTGCCCTTTCCGGTGTTAATGAGCAGAAGCCTAAAACATTGCTCAAGTTTTTATTACTGAGTTAGTCTTGCAGATCAGTTATTCTGTTAACTGAATTGAGTATATCAGTTGCTGAGGCTGGATTTCAGCTTTGGACCAGCAGTGCCCAGAGTCTAAGAGTGATCAAGTTGTCTAAAGAAGAAGATGTGGCAGACTGTGTCTTGAACTAACATACAAACAGAAGGTCACAGGAAATCTGTATCTGAAGGTATGAAGTATTTTCTTTAGCCTTAACCTGAATACCAGCCAAACAACTTGCATGAAGCTATTAAACATTATTTTGAATGTTACAAACATTATTAACCACTACAGTAAATAAAAGGTTTCTCTCTTCTAGTTAAGCAATGGATTAGGAAAAAAAAAATGATATTTGGATTTCTTTTCAAGCATAAAATTGATGTTTAATTGCTGCTATTTAATTCAATTTTAAATTTAGTGTAATCTGAATATAACTTTTTAGTTTCGAAGAAACTTTTTTTTTTTTTTTCCCATCAACCTCAGTGGTAGAGAGACTAACTTTTATTTTTATTTTTATTTTTATTTTTATTTTTATTTTTATTTTTATTTTTATTTTTATTTGTAGAAGAAAATATATAATTTTGGGTAGTCTGTGGCTTTTAAGATGAATGAAACATCATCACAGTAATTTAAATTAAAAAGGCATCAGGGAAAATGAAGGTTTTCCTCTATACAGAGATTTCAATATTCAAGGTGTTTATTATTTGGCAATACTCTTTCTTTTTTTCAACTTACGAACAATTCAGATGTTTACTGTTGGGTCAGTTCCACTTCAAACCAAATTATCCTGGTTGCTTGAATATTTGACTCATTTCTAGTTGTTAAATTGCATCTTTGCTTGACCTCTGCCTTGAGATGCGCATCCCTTAACACAGCATGTTACTGTCAAAGAAGATTTTGTTGCATCATGGAACATACTATTTATCAGAGCAGCTCTCATCATGACAAAAAGGCTTCTTCATCAAGATAAAGTACTACTTTAGTAGGCAGTTCAGATAACTGATCTCACCGAAATGCCTATAGCAGCAAAGGTCAAAAGCCTGTCTTTCTCTGCATCCCATCTCAGCTCTGGTCAAGAGTTTGAGAAGAGTATGAGCATAGAGCATCTATAGATTGTGCTTCTTTCTCCTAGCTGCAATTGCAGGTCTCTGGGACATGCCTCTATAGCAATGACAGGCATGGGATTTCCTGAAAGGGATGTGGTTTCCATGTGATTAGGAATTATGCAGGTCAAGTATTCATGTGAAAAATGTCTTGATATGAGCTACATCTTACTTACCTCTTTAACTGCAAGCACATCTTCTGCAGACAATGAATAAGCTATTTAATTTAATACTGAACAGTTTTAAAGAGAATTGTTTTCCCTCTTTCAGTTTGTTCAAAATCACAGAAACATGTAATATCTTAAGCTGCAAGGATCTCAAAGTTCATCTAGTTCCAAACCACTGCTTTGGCCAGGGCTGCCACCCACTAGCTCAGGCAGCCCAGAGCCCCATACCTGGCCTGGACGACCTCCAGGGATGGGACATCCACAGCTTCTCTGGGCAGACTGTGTCAGTGCCTCACCACCCTCTGAGTAAAGAGTTTCCTCCTAAATCTTATCCAAATATCCTCAATTTTAGTTTAAAGCCATTCCTCCTTGTCCTGTCACTGTAAGACCATGTAAAAAGTCAGTCTCCTTTCTCTTTACAAGCTCCTGTTTATAAGTACTGAAAGGCCTCAACGAGGTCTCCCGTGAGCCTTCTCTTCTCCAAGCTGAACAAGTCCAGCTTACTCATCCTGTCTTTGTAGGATAGGTGCTCCAGCCCCTGATGATCTTCATGACACTCGTCTTATGCTGTTCCAACAGCTCCATGTCTTTCTTGTGACAGGGGCCCCAGTCCTGGGAACAATACTCCAGGTAGAGTAGAGGGAGACAATGACCTCCCTCATCATCCTGGCTATCATTCTGTTTATGTAGCCTGGGATACTGCTGGCCTTCTGGGCTGCAAGCACATGCTGCTGACTCATATCCAGTTTTTTGTTCATAAGAACCCTTGTGTATTCTCCTCAGGGATGCTCTCAGTGAGCTCTTCTCCCAGTCTGTATGCATATTTGGGATTGTTCTGACCCAAGTGCAACACCTGCATTTTGCCTTTTTGAACCTCATTAGTTTCTCATGAGCCCACTTTTCAAGGTTGTCCAACCATTTGGATCACATCCTTCCCTTCTATGGTGTTAACTGCACCACTCAACTTGTCATCACCAGCAAATCTGCTGAGGATAAATTTATCCCACTGTGTATGTCATAGATAAAGATGTTAAAGAGCACCAGTCCCAGTACAGACCCATGGGGAACATTATCTATGGCCTGCATCCAACTGGTCATAGGTCTGTTGGCCATAACCCTTTGTCTGCAACTTTCCAATCAATTCTTTATCCACCAGATAGTCCAACCTTCATATCTGTATCTTTCCAATTTAGGGATGAGGATGTGGTGTGGAACCATGTCAAAGGCCTTGCACAAATCCAGGTAGATGACATCACTTAAGCTTACTCTGGTCACCAAAGCTGTCACTCCATTGTAGAAGGTCATCAGTTTGGTCAGACACAATCTGCCCTTGGTGAAGCCATTCTGGATGTCTTGGATCACCTCCTCATCATGCGCGTGTGTTAGCATAGCTTCCAGAAGGATCTGCTCCATGACTTTTCCACAAACAGATGTGAGGCTCACTGGATCATAGTTTCCTTTCTCCTTTTCTTTAAAATAGGAGTGATGTTTCCCTTTTTCCAGTCACTGGGAAGTTCACTTGACAGCTCTGAAATTTTAAATATGATGGAAAGTGACTTGGCAGCTACATCAGCCAGATCCCTCAGGACCATGGAATGCATGCTTTCTAACTCCGTAGACTTGTACACATTCAGCCTTCTGAGGCATCCTGACTTGAGGTGTACTCTTTCAGTGGAGAGACTTTGTTCTCCCATTCCCCACTTAGAGGAGGACATGGGAGGCATGGGAAAACTAACTTCCAATTAAGACTAAAACAAAAAACTTACTGAGTGCCTCAGCCTTCTCCTTATCTGCTGGATCCAGTTCCCACTTCTAATTTGACAGTAGAAGTACATTTTTTTTTTTTTTGGTATATTTTTTCTTATCAGTGTACCTATAGAATCTCTTCTTGCTATTTTTTACATCCCTCACCAAGTTTAGTTCTATCTGTGCTTTGACTTTCCCAGTCCTATCTATGCGTGTCTGAACAGCATTCCTATATTATTCCAAGCTCTCTTGTCCTTACTTCTACTGCCTGTACACTTCTTTCTTATCCTTCAGTTTGAAGTGCAAGTCCTTGCTCAGCCATGCTTGCTTCCTGCCTCTTCTGCTTGATTTTTTATTCTGGGGGTTGGAGAGCTCTTGAGATATTAGAAAGGTGCCCTTAAAGAGCTGCCATCTCTGTTCTGTTCGTCTGTCCCTAAGGACAGTTTCCCAGGAGACTGAACAAAGTTCACTCACCTGAGTTTCAGGGTTCTGACTCTGCCAAGCCCATCTTTCTCAAGACTACAAACTTGACCAGGGCATGGTCTTGGGCCTTGTTCCATTCAAATCAACCAGAACTACACATTTACACATTCTCAGTTTTTTTTGTTTTGTTTTGTTTTTGTTTTTGTTTTTTTAAAGTTGATTTTTATCCTAAGTGGGGACAGAAAGTTTATCTGCAGCAATTGCATGTTCTGAAACAAAATCACCTCTAAAGAAAGTCCTTAGCTATGCCCCATCTGGCTCTTGGAAATACATTAAAAAAAAGAAAAAAAAAAAAAGAAAAAAGAAACAAACAAACGAACAAAAAGATGGTAGTGATTTTTGAATAACCAATGCTGAGTTTCAAATAATAAATCAATAATTCTTGAGCAAGATTGAAGTCATTTTGTTCTTTGCTAGGCTGGTTTGTCAGAAATTGTTAGGAGGATTTATTTCCCTTTGGGACCATGACAATGCTGCCATGACAACAGTTGTTCACAAAGCAAGATTCATCTTGTGTTATGTAAAAGTATGGAGACTGTCTAGGATGTTGCTGAGTATTATATCTTTTTTTTTTTTTTTTTTTCCTTTTTCCTTTTTAGTAATTTAACATGGTGGGTGGATAATAATAAAGCAGTTTCAAAGCTTTCAGTTACCTATTTTGAGACTTTCTGCCCTAGATAGAGGCTTTATTGCAGTAAGGTCTAAGTTTAACACAATTTTTGTGAAGAAATAGCACATGGTAAGACCTTGGTAACCTATAGCAGCATTAGCAGAGATCCAGGTTATTTAAGTAGATTCATGTTTATGTGTGTGATCTTCACAGCTATTTATTTATTACTGAAGGTTACCTACTTTTACATTTGACACAAAAAGGGGGAACTAGCACAGATCACACCCTACTGAATGCTTGTTCTCAGACTGTACGACAAATAGATTCTGTTATTTCCTAGACGTTACATTGAGATTTTAGGAGTAAAAATCTTTTATCAGTTTATCAGTTTATCAGTTTGGAAAGCTTCAAAACAGTTCTCTTTTCTTTCTTCTTTTTTCTTTTTTCTTTTCTTCTTTTTTTTTTTTTTTTTAAAATTTTCTTTTTTCTTTTTTAAATTTGTGTTAGCCTGGATGAACAGTAATGTATATGCCATTCTTTGTCAATAGTTGTTTCCAACGTCTGTATTTCCTTTGAACTTTGAATCAGAATCCTTTCAAATTTTTAGTTCTCCTTTAGTGTGCTGAATATCTAAAAATCACAGAATTCTTTGACAACTTCAGTCTCTGAAATGTCCTCTTTTCTTGTTTCAGTTTTTCTTGTTTCTTTTTCAATTTCCTGCATTTGAAGACCTCAGCCTGTTTATACCCTTTCAAGGAAACCTTACTTCCCTCCCTTGTCCTTACAGGCAACTCAGAACAAAAGTGGTTTCATATAGCCCGTTTTCTCTTTTAATCTATTTTGTCCATCCTTATGGTAACCACTAGGAGCTATTCCTTACATCTTATAGAAATCTGTGGGCTCTGGTGATAGGCAGAAAAATTATGTATATCATAATGTTAGCATTCAGTATTGCACCAACTTCCTTACATCAACCAGATGTAATAACCTTTTTTGAGATAAGTTGCATGTAAAAATATTGCATTTCACTAATGTAGAAATGTTGATATGAAAGAGATATAACATTAAAAATATGACTTCTTCACAGAGGGTAGTGGAAATGCAGATTCTGATATTCTCTCCCTACTGACCAGCGATAGAACCTGAGGGAAAGGCATTAAGTTGTACAAGGGCAGGTTTGGGCTGGATATCAGGAAAAGGTTCTTGACTGGAGTGTGATCAGGCACCAGAACAGACTCCTCAAGGCAGAGGTCACATCATGATTTTCCCTGTGTTTTTTTCTAAAGTGCTTGTGATAACTATGTTTTGACTTTTACTTCCATGTACTGAAATCTTCCTTGTGCAAGGCAACTCTGATGGTAAATTAGTATGGCATCATCCATGATACAGATGTAGAATCATAGAATCATAGAATCACCAAGATTGAAAAACACCTCTGAGAAAGATCATCCAATCCATCTGTCCACCTACCACCAATATATTCCCACTAAACCATGTACAACATCTAAACATTTCTTGAACTTCTCCAGGGACCATGACTCAACCACCTCTCTGGGCAGCTCATTCCAGCACCTGACCACTCTTTTAGACAAAATATTTTTCCTAACATCCAACCTGAATTTCCTCTGGTGCTACTTGAGGCCATTCCCTCTCATCTTAGTGCTAATTATCTGGGAGAAGAGTCCGACTCCCATCTCACCACAACCTCCCTTTCAGGTACTTGGAGAGGGCAGTAAGGTCTCCCTGAGCCTTCCCTTCTGCAGACTAAACAATCCCAGCCCTCAACCAATTCTCTTAAGACTTAAGCTCCAGTCCCCTTGCAGCTTCATTGCCCTTTGCTGGACATGCTCCAAGGCCTCAATGTCTTTCTTGTTGTAAGGTACCCAAAACTGTGCACAATACTGGTGTGTTCTCACCAGTACTGAGTACAGAGGGATGACCACCTCTCTGCTCCTGCTGGCAATACTATTTCTGATACAAGCCAGGTTTCCATTGACTTTCTTGGCTTCCTGAGCACACTGCTAGCTCATGTTCAGCTGAGGATTGACCAACACCCCTTTTTTTTTCTTCCATGCATATTTCCAGCCACTGTAGCTTTGCTAGGGGTTGTTGTGATCAAAGTTCAGGATCAAGCACTCTGTCCTGATGTACTTCATACAGTTGGCCTCAGCCCAGCAAGCCAGCCTGTCACTTTTAGGTGTAAATGCTTCTAAACATGATAGATGAGAAAGACTTATTAATCTCTGGACATTTTATTAAAAATCTTTTAATTGTATGGATGATTTAAATCATGCTACTTTCATTACACACTTTATAGCAACAGATTTCATTATCAGCTCATGCTGAAAGGTATGTGCATAAGGGGTGCATTCACCACATCATATGTGTTGGGAAAGCATGTGCATTTTCTTTAACAGAAAAGAAAAGCTTATAAACTGCCAGAGGAAATGAACTTTTTTAATTCTCTAAGGTTCCAGATCACACTTCATTAAATATTTGAGTTTCTATGATGCTGCTTTCTATTGGATTTTGAAAGAGTAACACAAATGGCAGTACAGGGAGAGCCCAGGCTCTTGAGCTTGAGCTCCTCAACTTAATAGAACTTAATGGATGCAGCTTCAGTTCCACTGAATTAAGAAGTTTAACCAATAAATAAACTTTCCTAATGTAACAGGTTTCTCCTTTCGATGCTGGATTCTTAGCCATAATGTCTATGTTACACTGAATTTACTGTATGGTGCCTGCCAGTGGAGTCTGTTATTCCATTATGTGCATGTAAATAGCTATACAGCATTGCTATAGAAATTACTGTATTAGCATGGAAGATCTTTTCTTGTGCTGAATTTAGAGGTAGTTTTTAAGTACTCTTTCCTTTTTATGAAAAAAACCTTATTCCTTCTACATACATATTCCTGTTTTGCTTTGGAATGTCAGGATGATAACTGGGCAAAACAGCAGGAAAAAACAAAACCCAGGGCAACTCTGTTTTCAAAGAGGAGGAAAAGCAAACTAAAAGACTGATAATCAAACTAAGGCAATTTGCATGTACAAGTTAAAGGGAAAAAATACACATTGGTTATCAGGCATATAGCACAAGGTCAGCTGGGGTAGCCACCTTAAGTTTTCACAATTCTAGACATTCACAGGAGAAATACCTGCTCATGGATGGCTCCTGGACTACTTGCCAGGTGATTGCTTTTCTTCTCCTTTTCTGTCTTGTGTAAAAATGGTACACACTCCTGATAGCTTAATTCTGAGAGCCAAGGGTGAGGAGAAAATGACTACCTAAGAAATACAAAAATTCTAGATTAGTTGCTTGTTTATCACTAAAAGTTATTTAAAATATAATTCTTTTGGTCTAACATGATTGGTTGTGAAGGTTCTGGGGTTTAGATGAGCGCTGGTGGTCTGGAAATAAACAAGGCAGGCCTAGTACCAGCAAAGTGAAATAAATCATTCCTACAAGTACATTCAGCCTTAAGCATTCATTATCCCCCTTTCTCTTTCATCATTCTGTTGCTCGATGAAGAATTGTGTTAATTGTACTATTAAATCTGATAGCTTAATTTTATGGTTCGCAAATAAGTGAATGAAGAAAAAGCAAACATATTTCCATTTAAGGTACATTGTTCATCCTTGACTGAATGTAATGAAGTGGAAGCTAATCCCCTAAAAGAAAAACAAAATTGTATTTTGAGTCTGTGTTAGACTCAGTTTGTGTAGAATTTATGACCAAAGTGGAAAAACTCCAGCTACAAACTAGAAATGTTTTATGAGGTTTCATCTAGTTAATGATTCCATCAGCTTCTGAGGAAGGAAAAATCATATCTGCTCTTCACTTTCAGTGGTGCAAGTGTATAGGTCACTATTCCTTATATATCTTCAGTTTCAAACTCAGTGCAAAGAAATGGGTTATTCCATTTGATTCCAAAAGGTGCTTCTATGGAATCCATTAGGAACTCCAGGGACAAAAATAATCAATATTGCCATTTTTCCCCCTATTGTTTATTTCTCATATTACTTTTTATCCATTTGTGCTTTCTGTCCTTTCTCCGGTGTTAAAGGTGCTACCTGTTAGCTGTGAAAGTCTCTGTAAGCTTAAAGCTACACTAAGTGAAGACAGTACTCTCCATCTGATGATGGTCTGAAGGCAATGCTTACAAAAGTGTGTAAGAATGCATAAATAGAACAATGCTTTCTCTGACTTAGCCTCCCAGCTTCTCTGTGGCAATATGCATTGCAAATTAACCTTGTGGTTTGAATTCAAAATACCCTCTTTGTTTTGGGTTAATTACAGAAATGCCCAAATAACAAAGTAACAAAGAGCAGATTTTTCCAATTCTAAGTATGAAAACAAACCATCTCCACCTCTTTATAAACAAAAGCATTGCTGCTTTGCAGACACTCTGAGGAAGTCCTTCATATGTTGTGAATATATGTTTATTTAATATCATATTTCAGAAAGCCATTATCCTCTGGAGATCACAAGGTTTTCTAATAAAAATGAACAGTATACAGAATAACTCTTCCCAGGTGCTTTACATGGTTAGAGTTTGGAGTGAAATATGAACAAAAAGGCCTTTATTTTGCCTGAATAAAAAGAAAGTTATTTGTGAAGTCATACCTATTAAAATATTAAATTTCATGCTGATTACTTGGTATAAGAGTTCATTCTACTTTTATTAGCAAAGGATTTAGAATATAATTAAATGAGAAAATTTATGAGCTTTGTTATATGCATTTCTTAACAAGACTTGCAAGAAAACAGCTAATATGGATCCTGTATTTACACTTTATGAAACAATCTCTGGTCCAGACAGGTATAATACCAGCAATTGCTGAGATGTGCTGTTATAGCAGTATGCCTGTGGCATCTTGTCAGTAGAATGTAGTGTAATGGTCTTAACACACGTCCTAAAATAGTTTGCACAATATCATTATTGTGAAAAAAATAAAAAAATAAAAATTCTATTGTGGTCAGGAGCCCTTGTAACAAATACCTAAAGGTCTGATTTCCTCCTTAGGATTTTTTTTTTTTTTTTTTTTTTTTTTTTAATAATTGGCATAAAACTGGCATAAAACTGCCTTAAAATTGGTATATGTAGAGTTATTGTGCATGTTATTATTCATAGACCTTCCTATATCCTTTTCACTTGCTATTACTAGACATGATGCATGGTGTATCTAAGGCTTCTGATAAGCAAGCTTGCTCTTTCTGTAAACCTGAACTTTAAACCACAGTTTTTCAATGATCTTTGAATTCTTTTAACAATGAATTTGGATAGCTAAACTCATAAGAAGGTTTCAATACCCAATTTCTAAGTTCTTGTTTTTATTCTGCTTCTTGGAATGATATCTACTACTCTCAAGTCTTTGTCAAAGAAACAAGTATTAAAGGGCTTAGGATTTTATATAGGAGTTCAGTCCTTTGTTCACTGCCCTTGAATGAAGACCTGATGTTATTTGTGCCTTGTAGCTACCAGTGTTAACAACAAACAAGAGGATAAGGAACTGCTGCACCAAGGTGTGCTGCACATTGCTCAGAGGCCACCAAACAGCTTCTATGAGATAAGGAAAAAGGATGTGAAATCCTATGCAGAATTGGATGCTACTAAAGCCACAAAATATGAAACAAAATATATCAAAATATATGCATTAGAAAGAAAAAAGTAAAATTCCCCCCCCCCCCCCCCCCCCCCCCCCCGCCCCGAGAAACTAATAGTACAATTGCTTTAGGAATAAAAGTTATTTTTATACATGACAACATTTCATATTTATGGCTGTATTGCTATCACTTTATATATTCAAGCTGTTTTAGTATTTATGATATTTATGTGTTTTTATTATATCTTTATTTGAAAGCAATACATACAATTGCACTTTGGAATGACTGCAGAATGGAAAGAATAGCTTGTTTTCTGTGTCTCTTCACTTTCTTTCTGCTGCATGTGAATATAGTAAATTTCCTCAGGCAGCTGGTGGTTAATGTCATGACATGCATGAGAGAAATCAGCCCCAAACTGTAATAAATGCCTCAGCATTGGAGCTTTAAGTCTACTGATGTCCCTCTTCCTTATCAAACCTGACATTTGTCACAAAAATAAGTAAGCTGTAGGGCATAGTTTGCCTGAGGGAGAGGATGTAGAATAAGAAACTTGCATACGGCTGTGGTTTGTGATGAAGGTTTCCTCCTGCAGATGTAGGCTCTATCCCTCTTTACTTCTGGCTGGCATGAGCATTTCTTTATCAGCAGGTGTGGCTCAGTAATGTTGCTGACATGAACAGGAAGCTCTCCAAATGAGTGGCAAGCTTACTTGCATAAGAAATATTCAGAAAGAGGAAGACAAATTTTAGGCTTCTATTTCTAGTACGCCAGTGAGCGAGAAATCTTTCTGCTTCAGGAGAACTTCAGCAATTGCAATTACTGCTGTTATCTGGCAACTATGTTTTACCCTTGTAACTTTCCCTTACTTTTGAGAGGCTGCTTAAGCGGAGTTACCCTCTTGTCACTCATTGTAAATTCATGATTGCATGATTTTGTGGAAAAGACAGAGTCACACAAGGTTTTGTGCTGCTAGTACTTGCATCATGGAAGTGCTGTCAAGATCGTACTTTGATTTATGCATTGCTGTTGATAGCAGAGGATTAGGTTTCTTCCCTCTGAGGAGGCGTCTTTTTTTCCTGTAGAGAAAGCAAAGTTGTGCTATGACTCAGCAGGAAGGGAGAAATCTGTGACTTGATGATCATCTCCTCATGTAATTCCAATTTTGTGTGGATTTGACTTCATGATTTAACAAAACGTTAAGAAGGAAAAGGTGGTTTTCTATACTTAAGTCTATACATTTTCTACTGAGTAAAGAAGGATGCTGATTGAGAAACACAAGTGAAGTGCACTTGGTAGGCCCTTCAGCCTAGTATCTGATCTATTGCTCTTTTACAAATAATCTGTTGCAGATGCATGTAATTAGATTTTACAGAATGCCAAAATAACAGCTGTGACACAAGAACAATTGCAGGTAAGATGGCAATACATTAACAGGAGACGTTGCACTATATTTGATGAATTTTAGAATTATTTGACAGTCTGCATTTGGAGTCATTCAGGTGAGGTGGAATGAAATTGAGAGCATTTCTCAGATCATCAAAGGAGATTAGTTGCAGTAAAGTTATCCTTGCAAACGTGAATGGCACTTGTATTCCTAAGAGCTCTTGCGGCTTACATGAAGATTTCTTCTGCATCCCTGTTTTGAGGTTTACATGTATAAACAATTATTTTCTCTAATTGGTGGATTTTGTGCCATAATATAGAATAATGTATATAAAATAAGCTGACTTAGCATATCCAGGATTTCTCTGGTACACTTCTCCAATCTGTTGAATTGACATGCGGGAATCAAGCTCTATATCCCAAGAGATATAGAGCAGGTATGTTTATTTCAGCAGTGCGCACACGCCGGGTGCAAGGGGGATTGCTCCTCCTAACTTGCACACTGTAAGGCAAAAGTTTAGTACAGATATAGGCCGAACTAATACATAATCAATGATTTTCCTAGAATTTGTATACATATTCATGATATTTCCAAGAACCCCTCAGCACACAGTCCCTCCCCCTTGTGCATGCATCGTGAGCAGTGGGGGTCTCCTCCTGGTGGTCATGGGATGATGGCTCATCATCTTCCTTGTGAAGGCTTGTAGTCTTCCTTGCTGTAAACTTCTGACTCTGTGGGAGGGGTAGACCCCAAACCAGTTCTAACTTGCCTTGTGGACATCCTATCACTTACTCACTAAATGTCCTGGAGCTGTTCTCAAAACACTTATCTTTATATCCTCCACCCCCCACATTGTCCTAATCCCAGTTTGTTGCCATCCCTGTTCTTTTGGCAGCCTCTGCATGTTTGCTTCTGTAAACTATCTTTGCCCTTCATTTTGATGAACCACCTTTTACTCTTGAGAATGTCCTTGAGGTGACTTTCAATACTTATTAAAAATCTACATTCCTATCTTTTCTTGCTTCCTTTTCCCCCTGTCTTTCCACTATTTTTTTTCATGCTTCAAATGTGGTCTTACTAGCTTGTTGATTTTAGGCCTTATTTATCTGCTCAGTGCCCAATA
This sequence comes from Excalfactoria chinensis, assembly GCF_039878825.1. Lineage (NCBI taxonomy): Eukaryota > Metazoa > Chordata > Aves > Galliformes > Phasianidae > Excalfactoria > Excalfactoria chinensis. The sequence continues at coordinate 18,241,260 of NC_092857.1, read as the reverse complement.
ATATTTATCTGTCAACTAGATTGAGAGTATTAAACATTGCTCATGAATACTGATTGCTAGTATGTTGTGTCAAGTGTCCTCTTGAATTTTACAGAACCTGTGGTTCTGTCACTGAATATTCATTGTGATAAGTTAGATATTTGCTGTTATCTTCAGCTTTTTGCCTCCAGTTAACATAAATATTTTGTTATAAGTAAAGGAACTATTTTATATTAATGCAATTATCAGGACTGTTTATTTCCAAAGTGTATGTAAATGTGTGCTGTTGAGGAATTTACAAAATAGAAAATGAGGTTAGTCTTTCTGGTATCTTAATGACAGTGCATGCTTATTCTGGCTACAATTATTTCTGATTGTTAGTACAAGAGGATATAAATCATGGAAAGGGTTGGAATCCTTTTAAAAATATTTAAATGCATTTAAATAGAAAGATAAAATGTGACTTTTCTGTTAACCAGTGTGTATGTCTGAAAATAATTTGCTCTGTCAGAATGTGTTAATATGTAATTACATCTTGCTTATGTAGTCTCTGGGGTGAACACGTTATATTTGTGTTGGAAGACAACTCCAAAATCTTATCATGCTCTAAATTAGAACAAACTATTTTGTTAAAATTCCAAAAGAACCCCAAAGGATTTTCAGTTCTGTTGTTGGAACTTGCAGAAGTAATTACGGGACAGTAGTGCTCATTCTGGAAGGTGCAATAATTATTTTTACCAGAAAAAAAAAGAAAAAAAGAAAAAAAGAAAAAAAGAAAAAAAGAAAAAAAGAAAAAAAGTTGCTTGTTTTAAAGCTACTGGGGTGAGGAGAACCTCAGGAGAAAAATAAAAAAGAAAGTGTGCTAGTTTCCTGGTAGCTAACAAAGAGTTGACAAAATCTGCAGACTACATGCTATTTTGGAAAGTAGATTTGTATTCTAGCATACAGTCCTTAGAAAATTATTGTTAACTTTTTAGCTTTCTTACGAGATTATTTCAGTAAGTCAATGTGAAGTATTTCACTTCTTGGAAAAGCCAGCAAAGTACAGAATAGCATGAATTCAGCCTCATTACTCTTCAACCCGAGGAAGCTGTCTTTCAGCCATTCTTAGCTGGGAAAATAGAGAAAGCACTGCATGAAATCAGAAAAGGGTATAACTTTGAGAAGAAATGGTATTGATTTAAAAAAAAAAAAAAAAAAAAAAAGAGTTCTACTAAAGAACATACCTTCTTGTTACCTGTTGTCCTGTACCATTTTGAAGTCATATTCACACTGAATGGCCTGTTCCAGGGCAAGTTTTGGCTGCGGATGAAAAACATTAAAAAGCAGCTTGCCTTAATTCTGGAACTGACAATCAAATGGGATTTATCTGCTATGCTTATCCCCTGACACACATGGCAAAGATAATGTATTTGTGGAATCTCTAGTTGCAGTATTTGAGACAAAAAGTATAAAATAATGCAACATAAGTTGAGAATGAGAAGGAACAATACCATTGCATGTTGCTGTTGTGCTTTAACTCCTGTCACATGTTAGTGAAATATGTGAAAACTCACCCTTATAAATTAAAGCCATTGAGGCACGCAGATGACTTTTTTTTTTTTTTTTTTTTTTTTTTTTTTTTTTTTTTTTGGCACAGAGAATATAAGATTTCTAAAAGACTGAAGAAGACAAACTACCACATGGCAGCCACAAACAGCTGTTGAAATAGCAGAGAACTTGAAACCATGAACATGTTTTTAATGGTTACAGCTTATGTAGGAAATGAGTATTATCCTTTCACATTCAGGTACTCAGCATGTGAATTCTGCCTCTTTGGCAAAAGAAATGCTACCTATTCTTAAATGATTCTTACAGGAAAAGACTTTTTCAGAATAAACTGCGTTCCCATTCTGCTGTTCTACTGAACCAAACAGAAAGATATTTGTGATTTTTCTTCTTGCACCTCTATGAACTTGCTTTTTTCTGCATTTCTCCTCTGTCAGGTTTGGGCTGAAATATGTCTCTTAATGACTGCAATATGCTGAACTTCTTAAACTTGAGTTATTACAATGACTGACAAAGGATCTTTGAATGCATGCAAAATCATTAAAATAAGGTGAATTGAAATATTTTAAGAGCAAGCAGCTATCTTCAAATAAAAAGTGCAGGAAATGAAGGGAAAATCTTGACAAATGCCACACACTTATTAAATGTCAACATTATAAATATGAAAGCAAAGCAGCTTTTCTGATATTTCTGAATAGTTAGAGTTGCCCAGCAAATGCTGGTCATTTTTCAAGTAAAACTTTAAAAAAGCTTGTTCTATAAAGACATTTCAGTAGCATTTTTAATGATTTTTTTTTTGATGGATGTAGAGTAATGAAAACTTTAAGCATTCATTTCTGAAACTGAAAATTTCTTGTTTTCTACCTGCTCTTTTTCCTCCTGTTTGTTTATGCCTTGTGTTTTCCAGTGACAAAATTAAAAACATAAGTGAAGAAAAACAGAAGCTGTGAACACAGTCATCTGGATTTTTTCCATCCTGAAGATGACTGAAAAGACATATAACTGGTCTAATGCTGCAATCCAGAAAAGGCATCTGTGTAGCACTGGTGAAGGAAAGTTGTTAGGAGCTGCATTCTTTCATTCTAGGCTTTCTCTTCTGAGTACTTTTGGATTCTTAGTTCTTCTCTTTTGTTAGTAATGCCAGTTGTCATTACTTTTTTACTGGGGAAGTCTTTAAGAGCTCAAATGATTGGAAAAAAAAAAAAACTAATTATCCTTGATATTGTATACATCTAGGAAGTGCATGAGATTGAAATGGATTCACTTTCTCACTTGGGCTTTTCAATAATTAGTTGTGGACATTGATGAATGTCTGATTAATTAACTGATGCATGGGGCTAATTCTTTCTTTGTGCCTGGAGGCTTATTTATTATTCTCTAGATATGCTGTTAATAAAGAACAGAATTTCACCAGTACACCCCATATTTTACAGGCCTCACATTATACATATGAAACACAATACTTGACCAGTGGTTAGGATGACTCCCTGCTGATGTTGTAGTTGGACCTGATATTTTTTTTTATTTTTTATTTTTTTAAAATTATTAAATATCATGTTATCTACTCATTTTTAAAGCCTTTGATTTCATTCCCCTCCCTGGCACCTTTCCTTTATCTTTTGTGAAGGAGAACCACTGTTCATGTTAACAGTCATCACTGGAAGCAAACATCCTTCCAGACCAGACATATGTGTAAGTCTATTTAAAAGCCAAATAAAAAACTTTTTGCATGTAAACTGAACTGTTGTTAAGAGAAAAAAAAAGTCCTCTCCAAGGAATGGGCATAAACAATCAAAAAGATGGAAGGAGGGTGATGTGCTTGCACAGAGGGATGTCTGTTCTGTTGGAATTTGTTTAGAAAAGAGCAGTGATCCATTCCTTCTTAGTGTCAAAATAGGTACTGTATGTATTTAGGATTATTCTCTGATAAGGAATCTAATGCCAATTCTCCAGACATCTGAAAAAAAGTAAATAGAACTCTCAGAAATGCTCAGCTGCCTTTTACAGCTGCCATCTCTGGAACTTACTTGGAATGAAGCAGAGGATGAGCTCTGCATGAGATGAGGTACAAATCTGTTATTGCTGATTTCTGTGGTGTACTACCCAACTAATGAAATTAAAGGTCCCTGTGCACATTCTGTATTACACAAATTGAGGTAGCCAAGAAAAATTATACACCTGATGAAGGTATTCTGAAATATCTCAATTGGTCTGGACTGTACAAATGCCTCGTAAGTGATTTCTGGCAAAGCTATAGGGAGGTTATGCTTAAATGGGTGGTACGGAATGACTGAAGGACTGTTAGCACCCTTTGTAAGCACAGATATTTGCTAAGTTGGATGTTGATTCATTAAATGTTAATAAACATTTAACATGGAAGGTCTAGTTGGGATCTGGCCAGTCAGCCTCACCTCCATCCCTTGAAAGCTAATGGAGCAACTCATTCTGGATGTCAAGATGTTCAGGAATAATTTGCATAGATTCACCAAGGGGAAATTATGTTTTATCAATCTGATATCCTTCTGTGATGGAATGACTGGCAGGGCAGGCAAATGGAGAGCAGTAGATGTCTACCTTAACTTCAGCAAGGCTTTCAACAGTGACTCCCATGATATCCTCTCAGGTAAGCTCAGGAAAAGAGGGTTAGATGAGTGGGCAGTGGCCTGAATTGGTAACTGTCTGACTGGCAGAGCTCAGAGGCTTTTATCAGTGGCAGACAGTCTAGTTGGAGCTCTGTAGCTAGTGATATCCCCAGAGGTCAGTTCAGGGTCTGGTCTTGTTCAGCTTGTTCATCAGTGTCCTGGATGAAGGCACAGAGTGAACCCTCATCATGTTTGCTGATGTTACAAAGCTGGGATGAATGGCTGGTACACCAGAAAGCTGTGCTGCTTTTCAGAGAGACTTGGACAAGCTGGAGAGTTGCACAGGGAGGCTTAACAAAGGCAAGTGCACAGCTCCCTTGTACCAGTACAGGTTAGAGGCTGACCCACTGAAAAGCTGCTCTGTGGAGAGGTATCTGGGTGTCCTGCTGCACAAGTTGGCCATGAGTCACACATATCACCCCTGTTTAGAGGAATGGCCTACTACTCCTGATGGCTCTAACTTTCAGCACAGAATCTTTCAAATTCAGTTAACCAGCTTATGTAAAGTTGTTAATGATTGTTTCATCTTCCCCATAGAAATAGGATGAACAAGTGGGGGCTTAAGAGGAAAAAAAAAAGGTTGATACATAAAATTTACTCCTCAGTGTAGTGACTCTCACAGACTCATTTGGGGTATGTTTTATTTGTGAAAGCTGTGCTTAATTAATAGTCATTTCTCTGCAACAGTCTAGCAATGCTGTTAACTGTTAACTATTTTCATGAATTTTCAATATACATTTGCAAGCATCAAGCCCTTAATGCTGTTTAAATTACTAGTTAAATGCATTTCCTTCTTTCTGAAGTGACAAGGAAAAAAAGATAGTGCCTCAGGGTACCTGTTTCTGACAATCACTGCCAGCAATGAATCAGTCTCTTAACTCTAGATAGAGCTGCCATTATGCAACCCTATATGTCTACAGGTGAATGAAGGAGTAATCAGAGCTATCCTCTAGGCATGCATCATGTTGTCTGATGCCGCTGGTAGCCACTTAGAAGCTCTCTATCATGTAACAGCTGCTTGCTTGGTAGGGGAGTTGTTGTATTTAAATATATATATATATATATGTATATATATATATATATATATGTTTTTTCCCCTCTGAACTGTTTTGAATGACACCACTACAATTAAAATTAAAATTCAAAGCTAGTTCAGAGCCTTTCTTATGGAGGGGGATCCACTTTTCTTCTCCACCCCCCCCTTTAGCCTCAGAAAAAATAATTTAGAAAGCTCTAGCTGTCAGTCTCTGTGCTTTTAGCACAGAGAGGGGGTGGAAGTAAACAGAGCTTTTCCACTGGGTAGAGAGAAATGGCCTTGCAATCTGAAATTGATGGCTGAAGTAACAAAGCATTATAATAGTGCTGCATCTGTTATCTCCTGTCATGAGTAGATAAAATTCCTGTTATGAACTCAATATTTTGTGTTCAGATAGGAGAGCTGGCTCTGCTTTCTGTGTCTCCAAGAAGTACAGAAGAAGAGATTCCACTCCTAGTTAAGAGGGGAGCCTGCATGTCTCCTGGCTTGAGCTGAAATAGTCTCTCCACAGCATCTCATCTCATGTGAACTGACGTTATTCTGAAACTATTTTTAGTCAAACTACTTAACTATAAGATTGTAAATACTATTATTTTTAAGACAAGGGGGTATTTGAAGTATGACAAAAATAATAATATAAAATATAAGCATAGTCTATGATGTTTTTAATATTCCAGGCTTAAGTTTGATTTCACTTGCATGCCATCTCAGTGTGAGTAAATCATGAAGCAGTTTAATTCTGTCAGACTGTTAAAAATCATATTTTATTGAGTGTATTCCCAGGTGATAAGGTCTGAAGAAGCAGCAGCAGCAAGTAGGCAGTGTTTAATGTCTGAGGAAACAGGCATCTGGCAACAAGACTTGCCTCTTCCCCTGTGTAGTTTTCTGGGTATAGAGAGGAAAGCTGACCAGCATCATGGACCGGTGTCTTAGCACATCCCTAAGCCTTTTACATTGTGGACATCCATTACATGTTATTATTCCTATCTGACCCCTGAAAATTCCTTAACTGAATAACAGAAGCAATGGTGGTGATTAAAATGTTTAATTTTAGCAAGTGTGTGTATAACCAGTTTAAATGGTATGCTACCCTCACAAAAATGGATCTGACCACTGAAAATCTCTGTTTATACAAGCACCAGAGCATGTTCTCCTTTCCTTTAACCTTCAACTGATGACTGAACTTAACATGAGTTCACAGGTAGATAATATTTATCCTACTGAAGGTCTTGCTGAACTTTGTTGCTAGAGGAGCAGTCAGCAGCAAATGATCTTACTTGAGCCTTTCAACCTTTCCTACTGTGGGCAGTGAGATCAATAGTACGCATACCTGACAGCAAAAGTGGCTCTTGCCATGTGAACGGCAAAGATATTTAGGAGGCTGGGGATGGTTTTCACAATGAACTCTGTAATTGCATTTAGCAGAAGCTGAAGTACATAGTATGTTAGCTGCGCTTTTGAAATCTGCTCAGACTGTAGTGACAGAACAAAGGATTGCAGATTTCAGTCTTTGCATTTATTGGGAAGTTTTAACAGACTTTAGAAATGATCTCCACAGGGAATGTATGTCTATCCACACAACATTCTATTTCTCCTGGATGGAAATCGAAATGCAATCCAAACTGGATCTGCTGTATAGTTTGCAGTTGCCTGTTTCAAGCTATCTTTTCCTGACCACCCACGAGGACTCCCTGGTGGTTCCTCCCTGGCAGATCCCAGCTGCTCCAAGGCACTCCAGTCTGTTATGCAGCAGACAGATATTGGCAGAGCATGGTTGTAGAGCAGCGAGTATGCTAATCAGCTGTGTGGCCTTGTTACGTCAGAAGTGGCCTCTGCTGCTGAACATGTATCCTGGAGTGTCCTAATCCAAAGCAAATAGAGATTAGTTGGCACAAGGGTGAGAAAGAGGAGTACATCTGTAAACATAATAATGAGAAATGTGCTTTACTAAAATAGACTTCTATAAAAAAACAAACAAACAAACAAACAAAAAAAAACAAAAAAAAAAACAACCTTATGTAAAATCTCTTGAGATATGTGGAGTGTCTTCTAGCGCTTTCCTTAGCATCAGACAGCTGAAATGTTTAGGAAATAAATGTGGCTTATGCTAGCGTATTGTAGTTTTTTAAGTGTGAAAGAAGACTTGTTATCAGTCAGCCAATTCTCATACCACAGCTGCTACCAAGTTTGTGAGATCTACATCACATTGAAAATATGTTACCAAAATCCTCTTCTAAGACAGTTTTGTACCAAAGAATGGAAGGACATTAGCTTAGTGCTCAGAGCCCAAAACGAAGTGTCAGAATGAACTGGTTTTGTTTCGTTTCTGAAATGTCTATGTCTTTGTTGCTCCTTTCAATGACATACGTCCCTTTCCAGTTCACCACAGCTGTACTTATTTATCTTCTATCTAAATAACTAGTTTTTCTATTGCACAGGGAACAAAAATGGCAATTCCAGAAATTTTAGAGAAATTTCTAATCAGGGCAGGAGTGGATTACCAGGAGATGTTACAATATTACATTGTATAAAAATCGTTGCAATGTTTTATTACAGCCTGTTTCAATCACTACAGGAAATCATTGCCATCTTACAGCCAATTGCAGACCGTGTTTGCATTTCTGCTTTGTGGGTCTCTGTAATGAAAGCAGCAGCCTTGCAAGTGGTATCTCTGGCAATGCTTTAATGAAGGATTAACAAGCAAACTTGAAATGTCAATCTATGGTCTCTTGTGTACAAAAATACATGTTTTCCTTTTGCTGCTTTTGGATGTACGGCAACGCTGCAGTGAATCTGAGCCTCTAATGACATGTTTTACATGGGTTCTGAATATGATCCTAGACACAATGAACATCTCTTAGGTATAGATGGCATTCAAAGAACAAGAGAACTGAATTTGTAATGCAGTATTTGGCACATGAGTTTTTACACAGCCTCAAACAACCACAGAAGCAGTCAGATCAAGAACACAATGCTCTTGAAAAGTGCAAGTTACCAGTGTTGCCAGTGAAATCTTGTTTTCCAGATGGCATAAAGAAGACCTGCTCCCCTTCAAATGAAATGAATACAAATGGAGCTGCCAGCAGCTCCATCCAGCCTCTTTTAGGAGCTGTGGATATATTCTCTCGCAGAAAAATCCCTTTAAGCACCTCAGATTTGTCTGTACTCAGATTAATCAGCTTGCATCATCAGTGGGGACAATGGAGGGAACACTGCAGAAAACTGCTAGAAATGGAACAGCAACTCTTTCATGAACATCCCACTAGGAGTGAATTGGTGCAGCTAAGAACAGATAGATATCACACAGATCTGTTTATTCTTTTTCAAGAGATACAGCATTAGGCTACATAATGCAAGCTACCAGAAGAAAGGCTTTGGTGGTAGAAATGGCAGTTCGGTTAATCAGAGCTGTGAAACCTCTGTGAAAAGTGTCATATTGTGCAGACCTAGGAAGCTTATTGCAAGGACACGTATGTTTGAATGTCCATACATGTATGTGTGCATTTGTATACAGGTGTACATGAGTTGACCTGGACATGAAATGAATAAAGGTTATCAAAATGACAACTCTGCTCTATAAGAATCATTAAACATGAGAAATGGCTAAATTTTCCTCTGTTTCTTTCTCTCTTTCTCCTCAAAACACACATACCTTTTCTCTAACCAGATACTTCATTTATTACTGGAAACTGTTACAGAAAACTGGAGATCTAATACTTGTTTGACAACAAAATGCTAGAAAATTTGGCCTTTTTTTTGCTCACTTTCTTCACAGTTCTTCATCGCATCTAGAAATGACTTCCGTGGAAAGCTTTAACTCACCTCTGTTTTATCGACTGCTCTGAAAATAATGCCTCCTATTTTATGATGTTATCTCAGAGGCAGATGTTGGTGGTATGACAGCAGAGGCTGAACCTTCCTAGTAATATTCCATTACTTTCTGTTGCCATGCAACAGATGGCAGCAGAGGGGCAGCCTGACAAAATGGCATCTGATATGGAGGGGCGTATGAACAAAAGATATGCCACTGAATTCCTCCATGAGGGGAAAAGTGGCACCTACTGACATTCATCAACACTTGCTGAACGTTTATGGAGACCAAACAGTGGATGTGAGCACAGTGAGGTGGTGGGCGGTGTGTTTCAGCTGCGGTGACAGCGACAGTGTGTCACCTCCACGACTGCAGACTGTTACGAGTGCAGCATGAAGGCTCTTGTTCATTGCTGGGGAAAATGCATAGCTAACAGTGATGACTGTGTTGAAATATAGTGTTTCATAGCTGAGAATTTGCTCTATCAAACAGTGTTATTGTACTTTTTGTATCTGTTGTAGTTTCCATGGAAATAAATGGGAGGCATTACTTTTGGAGCGACCCATGTATTTGTTGTTTATCCTTTCTGTGGCTCTTCTAGCCTAACTCATTTCAAAGCATAAGAAGAGAAATTACTGCTGATAAAGTGATTGTGAAATGAAAGGTCAAACCTTTTAGTGCAGTGGCAGGTAAACGAGGAGTTTTGGCCACGTGGCTGCTGCCTTTAAATTTATTTATGTATGTTCTTTGTTTTGTTAGTTACTCTGCTTCAACCCCACTTTCAGTCCTGAGGCAGTTTCAGAGTAAGAGGTACTGAAGGTGTTTCAATTATAACTTCTCCCTACTGTTCTTGTATGGCTTTGGTCTCCCGCTGCACAGTCAGATGGGTTAGCCTCTTGGATTTTTGCACTGAAATGGAAGAGAAGCATTCACATGGGCAGAGATTGGTCTCAGTGATTAAATGTCAGACACTGTGTCCAAAGAACAGCACATGCAGGGAGTACAGCCTCCCCAAGGACAGCTGACTCACTTCTGCTGCCCTTCTCATCAGAGGGGCTGGACTGAGAGCCAAGGCTGCCTGAACAGGCTGTGAGTTACAGCTAATGCTCAGGCTGGGCACGGAGGCTGTAACTGAGTGTGCAAACCCATCCTGCTCCTCTGCGGCTCTGCTCAGCTGGCAGCCTGCTTGGCAGGCATTCACTGAGTGAATTGCAGTGAGCTGCTTGGAAATGGAGCGAGGGGTTAAACGCTGACTGTGTATGAACTAGAAAGTGTTTTCAGGTGTAGGCAGTTGAGTGGGAAGTGAGTAAACAGAAGCAATGGAATATGCAACACTCGGGAATTTTGGGATGGTACCAGACTATCATCTGCACAACTCAATTGCATCTTCTCTCAGCTAAGATATTTATCTGCTGTTTCATTGCAAATCGGATTATGTGGAGCTTGTATTAGGGAGAAATGTGGACTTTAACTTTCATCTATGCTTGTGGAGGCTTAAAAGGCGTACTTGATATATGCATGATCAAAAAGTAGAGTTGGAGGACTGTGACTAAAACCAGCGTAGGAGTGAAGAAATAACCTGAAATGTCAAAATAACCCCCAGAAATCACAGGAGCAAGGGACTTCTTGCCATTTGAGGTTGGAGAACAGCAAGGTTGCCCAGACTTGGCCAAATGATAGGGATACAGTCACCCAGAAATGAGTCTGTTTTTTTTTCCCCACATGTAGAAACAGGCTGAAGAACATCTTGCTAGTTCCTAACAGTATTCTCTTCATCTTGCAGTCTGATATTTGCAACATTATGTTACAAGTCAGAGGGACACAGGATGTAATTCTGCACACTCTCCATGCTTCTTCAGGTAGACTGGGAGGCAAATCCTCACAGATCACACTGAGTCCTACAACTTCCTTGAGATTCCACAATTGCATGTGACAGGGAGGTGAGTGGAAATAACCTCATGTGTTTGGGCTGAATATGGTTCTCCTTTCTGTCTGAATCTGTTAGGCTGAACAGAAAGTGCAGGGAGCATCTGTACACTGGAGGTTGCAGTGATCAGTTTTCTGCCCAGACTTTAACTAGCTCACAGCATTATGGGCTGGAAATTGACTGATTCATGCTGTTGTCCCAGGGTACAGTTAAATATACCTGCATATTCGTTCAAGAGAGAGCTTTCTCTAGGAGCCTTCCAGAAAAGGAGGCCACTGCATATCCAGGCAACATATCCCACTATGCTGCCTTCTGTGCTGTCAGAAATTTGCTCTAATATCCTTCATCTTTCTTACTGAAATAAATAGAATTACTCGGTGCTCCAAAGTCTTTCAAAGGAAATATTTCAACTAATTCAATTTCATTTATTTAAAATACTATTTGGTTTAAATACCAAGGGAAGAGCCTTGATGTTCATTGTGAATCATTCCCTGTTATGATGTATGATTTCCTTTGCACATTTGAATTATGCAGAACTACAAACAATGGTATGAATAGACTTTTGACTGTGACTTTTTTTGCCTGTGTCTATAGTTTTTGATGAATAATTCTTTATCCATAAGATGGGCCTTATAAAACTGAAATTTAGGGACCAGAGAGCCCTAGAGAAAACATATGAGTACAAAAGACATTCTTCTCATTCCTCCTGCATAGTTGTGTTGACTATGGATCAGTGTCCCAGATATTGTTCTGCGATTTAGATGAACACAGTGCTGTCAGCGGAACTGGTTGTTGTGGAAACCAATTTCCTTCTTTTCTTTTTCTTTCTAATATCATATTTGTGAAAGTCATTGATTCAACTGAAAATTAATTTGAGTTAGTGTATCCTGAATTTGTTTTGGAGTTGCAGTTATGCACACAAAGCAATATTTCACCTGAGGTTTTCTTCCAGAGCAACTTTTTAGAGCTAAATGGATTTGCAATGTAATAGTTCCAGAAATTTAAAGTGTGAACTACTACCACCACAAACTGTGGAGAACTTGGACATAGACTTAACTTGTAATTAACCTGATTGGAAGCCTCAAAATGTTTTGTTCATGATCCTATCTGCAAGATTATAAAATAAAATGCTGAGAAAGGCATTAACTTTCCAGTAACAGTGGATTTCTTTTTCATTATTTCACTCATAGGTCTATATGCAATTTTTACCTTTGGTTCTTTTCCATCATTTTATTAGTTCACCATGCATTCTCCCTGAAAGTAGATTCATATCCTTTAATGTATTACATTACACTTTTATTACATCTTCCTTGCCCCTAACTCCATGGTACTTTAAGCATAAATGGGCACTTTTGCCTCTGGGACAGGTATGCAGTATAAAATGCATGTAAAAATTTAATAATGTGAGTAAGTTGCTGGCTTTTTCAACATTACTTGCTTCCACAAATGGAAACATTGCTTTTGATGTATGACTTTTCACTTCTGTTACCACTCACAGCAATACGCACTCTCACAGATATATACCGATCTGCTTCTGCTCATAACATTTTGTTGATGAAAGCTGCAGCAGGACCATTGTTTCTCTGGTTGTTCTGTATTTCATTATATTTTAGATAGCAAAGTGACTCATTAACAGCAAATGTTGGTTTTACTGGACTGTGGTGTAAAACAACATGTTTACAACTGCCTTGTGCTTTTATCACCAGATAAAAATATTTGTCAGATCATGAAACTGGTGCTATGACATCTGTAATATCATAATATTAGCATTTGAAAAGAAAAAAGCAACAACAACAAACATATTTAATTCAAATAAATTAGAAAATAAAACTTTAAAACTAAAAAAAAAAAAAAAATGTCTTATGTATTTCCGTTCACTTTATATTACATTTTATTAAATGCATTCTGATTCTCAGTGGCTACTGCTTGCAAAAAGCTACACATTTCTGCAGATACCCCAGACACTGAAAAGAAAAGCAAGTTCAAAAAACACAAGCCTGTTCAGTTCCCTCAAATATGGTCAGCAAAAATGCCATACAAGTGGTACTTTGAAAGTACTGTTTTATTTTTCTTTGATATTTTTTGTGCAGTTATTTACAGGGTCGTTCAGTAAACTGACCTGTATGTTGTTTTCTTCTGTAGGTTAATCAAGGTGCACATCTGGGTTTAAAAGAAAATGTTCTCCTCAGCTGTCTTACTGATCTGATTGTCAAATGGAAGATCTGGTGCAGTGTTCTTGGGCAATAACATCGCTGCCAGACCTGATCTTGTGTTTGATGCCTAGAAAAGCTCAAGCAATAAATAGTACAATAAATGATTTATGGTATCACAGGCATACCAAGTTATACTAACAGGACTGAAACTCAGCTGGAGGCCTGGTTCAAAATTCTGAAAATACTCTATGCCCATTTTTCATAAGTAACTAATATCCCAGGTGACAAGATTCTTTTTAATAAATAGTCCCACAGACTGAGTCAGACAACTTCTGAAACTTCAAAAGTGCTTATCCTTGCAGAACCCATTGTAATCAATGGAAGAGTGGCTCCTTGAAGTTTTCAAAGCCCTCACTAGGAAATTTTTGCAGCTAGGATGCCTTTGAATATCTTTGATATAAAGTTTGACAAGTGTGAACAAGAACCAAGGACCAGTTTAGCTCCTTGTGTAACAATGGACAGAAAAATTAGAAATAAGCTAACATTTTTGTTTGTTAGTTTGTTTGTTTTTTAAAACAGAGGGCTTAATCAAGAGATTAAATAAATCAGACACTGTGAAGCTTGTTAGAGGTCATCATTTAACAAAGACATCAGAGAAAGTGTTATGCCTTTATTACTTATTCTTCAAATATTTGTTAAATGGCTGTTTAGAAGCACTTTTAAAAATGTCAGATTTCTCTGAGGTTCTTTGAGTGACTGCCATCACTTTGAAGTGTGGTGTCATGATGCATGGCGTCTTGAGTTAATGGTCTGAGAAAAAATACTTTATTTACCTGAGAGGACGCATACAATGAGACACAGTTCTTATTTATGGACAAAAAATGTATGGAATATACTCAGCTTTTTGAACTTTTGGAAGAAGAAGTAAAATCTTCATATTTATTTTTACTAGAAAATCAGCTACCTACTGAGCAAAATGAAACAGTATCTGATCCTTATTTTATAAAGTAGAGACCATGAGTTTTTTTTTTGTTGTTGTTTTGTTTTTTTTTTGTTTTTTTTTTTTTTTGAGGAGTTTTGCTCGTAAAAGATCAGAAATAGGTCCATAAGAAAATAAAGCATAATTTTAATGCATTCTGTTTTTTTAGAGAACAGTCTAAAGCTCTGGCTAGAAATGTGCAGTTTCAAGGGTCCAGTGTTTCTGAGGGATATCAATTTTCCTATACTTCAATATAAAGCAAGCATTCTGTGCATAAACATAACCAGTTAGGTACTAGAAAATCATCCCTGAAAAATGGCAGCTATCATTTAGGATTTCATGAACCCTTGAGTATTTACCACAGCTCATTCTAAATGTTTAAAATGAGGTTGGACACACAGTCTTCCTACATACCTGGAGATGCAATGATGCTAATCTCACAGACAGCTGTAGGCCATTGGTGATACTACAAAAAGCCAGTGGAGCAGTTTGCAGAATCCCACCTTTGACAACTCTCTGTGTCAAGGAATTTTGCTGTTGTGTCAAGGGGATAGGCAGGAAACCAAACCACTGCCACATTCTGGGCTAAAACAGACCTGTTAAAGCAAAAACCTTTGGGGAGAGGGATCTTTCATCGTTTCAGTAATCTGGTTTGAAGTGTTGTCTTGACAGCTGTGTTGTACCACTATGGCTGTGTAGAGACAAACCCCAGTGACACACAGACAGACATGCAGAGGTACGAGAGCATTAAAAATCATTTGTTGTGAGAGCCAGAGTGTTTGGCATCTCCATCCTCTGACTCTGCATCACTGACTGGAAGGGCCAGTGGCTAAACATATACCATACATTACTTGGTTACATACTTTGGTTAAGCATGTAAGATAATGCTACTCTTTTTTAATTACAAGAAAGAAGACATACAAAATTTTGTTGGACACAGAGAATTTGAAATGAAAACATATTGCCCGTTAATTTGTAGCCTTTATGGGGAATATTATAAAACAGCTTCATACTAAAATAATTCAACAGACAGAAATTATGGGGATGCGTGTTTTGCTTCTCTCCAGTTTAGACAACATAAAATTTTCTTTTCATTCCTACTTTATTGTTGTTGCATAGTAAAATGAAAGGTTTTGAAAAAGCTAGGTGTATTGAAAATGTAAAATGAAGTGTTAATAAGCTTTCAACAGAAAATAAGTTGGGAAAGATATGAATAATAAGGGAGTAATTTTGTCAAGAGGACTTGTTCTCCATCAGCTGCTCCAGTGCTTATCTCAGCTTAACTCTGCTCATGTTTTTCAATTTGCCCAGGGAATGGGATATATCTTAGACATGATTATGATAAGCCTATTCCTATCCTTGCTGAGAAGAATTAAATGAAGGGTTTTTGGAATGATATTTCTGATTTTCCTGAAAAACTAATATCTTTACTTTTTATATCAGACAAAAATACTATGGTAGTGTTAAATAGTAGTCTCCTCACAAACTTTGAATAAAGTGGTTGGGAGACTTTTAAAAAGGAAGAAAATTAGGGGTGAGCCATCAGTAATAAGGAAACTGCTTCACTTTTCATGTGTAAATGCAATATATAGTGATAGGAAGCCTCTCCCATCTTGATAGCACAACAGATTTGGATTTCTGTCCTCACTGATTGTTGTCTATTTAAGGAGTTCCTTTAATAAATTACACAGTTTAGACACAAAATATGAGAGATGTTATTTTTTTATCCAATCCCATCATTTTTCACGTGGAGTGACCTGGCTGTGACAATGTAGTATGTACATCTGTCTTTATTCACTGCTGGCTTACCATGCCTTCTGTGAAGGTATTGCAAGAAAAATACTTCAAATTCCATTATAAATCAAACATTTTCATTTCTGCCTGTTCATTTGTAGCAATTGCTGCTGCATTGCCTAGACTTAAGTTATATTTTAATTTAATTTTAAGCCATCTTGACAGATGATGTTATACCATGAGATCATACAATCATTTCAGTAAAGGAGAAATACTTTTATAATTTGTTTTAATACTGGGAGATTCACTCAAAAGGAAAAATATGTTGCAAATGGAGCAGAATCTAAACGTTGATATTATTTTGACGTGAAACAGATTTTACTGTACGAATCATTGGAGCCAAATGGTAAAAGTGTTATTTCCCAAAACTGCTAAAATTAGCTGACACTAGTTCTAGGATTTCTATAGCTACAGAATGTGGTTATTTCAAAGTCAGTTGAATTAGAGATGGAAAGGTAATCTGAGTATTTAAATTCCTATTATAATCAGAACCTTGCTTGTGTTATCCTTGTGGAAATTTTAGTGTCTTAACTAATACGAGTACAAAATAGAAACCATTAGGCTACATGAACGGAGAACATTTTCTCCTCCTTCCTTCCTGGCATTTTGTTGGGTTACTGAAATTATTAATGTTCATCTTTATTGCCTTGCTCTACAGGAATTTCTTTCATGGGGACAGTGATAGAAAGAATGTCAAGGAGTTGTGCATTATTTGTTTCCACTGGTAGACAGTTTGTATGTACTTCCTTTGGTAGCTATTTCATTATTTTTAGATTTAAACAAAAACAAAATCAAAGAAAATTACTGAGAGGATATGAAGATATTATTGAGAATTTTTTTTTTGTTTTGTTTGTTTGCTTGTTTTCTGGGATCTGTGACTTGGAATGTGAGCACTGAATGCACTTCTAGGTGAAGAACTGTTCTTATTCTGATGATGTTCTCATTTCAATTATCTGGTTTTTTATTATTATTATTATTATTTTTTGTTTTTGTTTTTTTCTAGTCAAAAACAGAGCAGATTAATGTGATCTTATACTTTGAAGGTTAGAAAAGTGCTTGGTGCACTTTAGAAAGTTAAAAATTCCAAATGAATGAATGGTCTAAAAGGAAAATGCACTACTTAAAATAGAACTCTGTAATATTATAGGTCCTGTTTTTTCTTCGCCTTTCAAGCTACTATTCCCATAATATCACTGAATTATTTTAATGACACAGTCTAAGTATTGCATTTGAACTTTTTAGGATAGTGATCTAATCTTTTTGAATCATCCTAATGTGTATGATTTGGGGTTTGATAAAATGTAGCGCACCTTTAAAGACAAAATTATTTCAGCATAGACAGCAAAGCCAGGAATAACTGAAGGACCTTTTGAAATCAGTTGTAGATTTTCCTGTCTATACAATAGATAAAACTTTACCTTTGCTCTATCAATGCTGTGTTATCGGGTGAAGAGAAGAAGAAAGTTATTTTTTTTTTTTTTAAATCCATTCTAAGTGTAAACATCAGCACCACATCTCCTCTGTGCTTAAATATACAATCCTAATTAACTTTTCACTGCAGTTTCAGTAATTGTTTAGCTTAATCCCACTGGGTAAAAGAGAAACCTGTATTTTTAATAATAAATTAATCTGATGATTATATTCCTATGAATGACATTTTAGTAGAGAAATAGTTGTTGTAAAGTACGCTGTACATTTATGCATAAATGATGAATGAAGAGATTCTGAATGACATAGGCTTCCATAAATACAGCTTCATAGTTTTAATTGAGGCAGTTCATAAATTTATCAATTTATTTATTTTCCATGTGCTATACATTTATAAATTGGTGTGCAGAGGAAAATGAACTTGTCTGCTGCAGCCCATCTAAGACAGAGAACTTCCAGGGTTATAATTCATTTTCCTAAAATGCCCCTTTGGTTGGAGAAACAGGATAAGCTTCTTTCTAATTTTAGACTCAGGGTAGCTGCTAAGCCATCCCAGATTCATGGCCCGATTCTGATTCAGCTCTGTTGTCTGATGAGATGCTACTTGTAATAGAATATATATGGAAAACCTGCAGCAACATGATCGGTGTCTGGTAATTACCTCATTCAGTAATCTTCTAAAGCAGTGTAACTGCATTATGAAAGTAACATTTAGAGGAACATTTCCTTTCATCGTGTTCCTTCCTAGCTCAAGTAACTCTCCTGTGTAGACGTTATTTATCTGTATGATCTAAATCAGATCTCACTCAATATCTAGATAATCTGCTGAAAGGACAAATGCTTCCTTAGTGAACTTGGTGCCATAAGGTGCTGAGATCATATTGAGCTTCTTGGTGGTGCTATCCCTGACAAAGAGAAGTTATTCTGTTTGAGATGTCTCTCTAAACTTTTCTCTAGGTTACATCTTTTTTTTTCCCCATCACTGCCTTCTCTTTTCTTAATATCTTACACACATCTTATTGCCTGGGCCAAGATAAACTCCTCAGCTGTTAGGTAGCTAATTCTTTTCTCCTACTGTTCTGCACATAAGAACATCTAAAATACAGATACTGATCTTGGCAATATGAAAGTCTTTCCTGAGGAACCTTTTAGTTTATCCCAATTCATCTCTTGTTACAAATTTCAGGTTTTTAAAAATCTGACAATTGCTAAGAGCTGAGAATGGATTTTATAGAATAGAGTTGCAAGGAACATCGTCATCTAGTCCAACTTTCCTGCAATGAATGGGGATCAAGTTGCTCAGAGGCCCATCAGTGTGACCTTGAATGTCTCCAGAGACAGAGGAACCACCACTTCTCTGGGCAACCTGTTCCAGTGCTTCACCATCCTAATTGTAAAATACTTCTTCCTTATATCCAGACTAAATATCCTCTCATTTAGTTTGAAACCATTTCCATTTGTCCTGCCACAACAGAGCCTCATAAAGAGTCTGTCCCCTTCTTTCTTACAGCCCCCCTTAAGATCTGAAAGGCCACTCAGGTTTCCCCCGGAACTTTCTCTTCTCCAGGCTGAACAGCCTTAGCTCTCAGCCTGTACTTGTAGGAGAGGTGTTCCATCCCTTGAATCATTTTTGTGTCCCTCCTCTGGATGTGCTCCAACAGCTCCATGTCTCTCCTGCACTGAGGACTCCACATCTGGGTGCAGTACTACAGGTGAGGCCTCACAAGCACAGAGTAGAGGGGCAGGATCACTTCCCTTGTTCTGCTGGCCACACTTATATTGATGCAGCCCAGGATACAGTTGACTTTCTGGGCTGCAAGCGCTCGTTGCTGTTTCAAGTCCAGCTTACCATCCACCAATATCCCTGAGTAATTTTTGTCAGGGCTGTGCTCCATCCTCTCCTGCATCAGCTTGTATGTCCAATTCATGATGAGCAACATCCTCCAGGGGTCTGTCTTGTGTCTGGTGTTCTTCAACATCTTCATCAATGATATCGGTGATTGGCTCAAGTGCACCCTCAGCAAGTTAGTTGGTGACACCAATCTGAGTGGTGCAGTTGACTGATGGGAAGGAAGGGATGCCATCAAGAGGGACCTGGGCAAACTTGAAAGGTGTGCCCATGTGAACTTAGTAGTCCCAGAAACATATATAGGCTGGGAGAAGAACTACTTGAGAGTAGCCCTGCAGAGAAGGACCTGGGAGTCTTGGAGGATGAAAAACTTAACATGAGTCAGCAGTATGCTCTTGCAGCTTGGAAAGCCAGTGGTAACCTGGGCAACATTAGAAGAACGGTAGCCAGCAGGTACAGGGAGTTGATTGTTCCTCTACTCTGCCCTTGGAGTATTGCATCCAGGTCTGGGTCTCCTAATACAGGAAAGATACGGAGTTTTTGGAGAGGGTCCAGAAGAGGGCAATGAAGATGATCAGAGGGCTGTAGCATCTCCCCTATGAAGACAGGCTGAGGAATCTGGACTTATTCAGCCTGGAGAGGGCTATGCGGAGACTTCATTGCAGCCTTCCATTATTTAAAAGAAGATTATAAATAGGAGGGGAATCAACTTTTTGCTCCAGTAGATAGTGATAGAACAAGGGGTAATGGTTTTCAGCTCAAGGAGGGATGGTTTAGATTTGATGTCAAGGGAAAATTCTTCTCAGAGAGAGTGGTGAGCTGCTAGAACAGGCTTCCCAGAAAGCCTGTGGGTGCTCCATCCCTGGAGGTGTTCAAGGCCAGGCTGGATGGGGCCCTGGGCAGCCTGGTTGAGCACAAGATCTGGAGACTGGTGGCCCTACCTGTGGCAGGGGGTTGGAACTTGATGATCCTTGGGGTCCCTTCCAACCCAAGCCATTCTCTGATTCTCCGATTCTATGATTTCACAAGACTTGCACTTGCTGAGAATGTACAGAAAATTGTCCTGCTTGGATTACATACTGATGTAAAATAAATATTCCAGTGGCTACTCTCACCTTCTTGCAGTTATTACTTGTAGTTCAAATTTATCTAATGTCAATTAGATACTTCAGCTGGTTAGATTCCTCAGCCATGTTACAAGGAGAGCTAAGTACATCTGTAGGTATATACTCAATACAGACACCCATACCTAAGCAAGAAGCAGGAAGAAGGCAGTGGGGTTAACATGTAAGTTAGGAGCAAAAGAGCCATTTGATAGTCAGCTCAGGAACGCTACATCACAGAGATGCTTTGTGCTTGACTTAAGTGGTCTGCTTAAAATGAGACATGTTTTTCTGCCTTAAAAAGGGTGCTGACTAGCTGATAAGTATCAATTTAGATTCAGGAAGCTACTTCTTCCCAGTTCTCCCTAATCTGAGATGATTGTTTTGAGTACCACTCAGGTCTCCCAACAGATCTATAACAGAGGAATGCAAATTAGATTTGGAATATCAAGTGTACACTTAAATTATATAGTCTGTACATATCTGACCTGCATAAACTTAACCTCTTTTGCACTCTTTTTCAGGCTGAATTTGATACTCAGTATAGTGAATGCCTGCAGCTAGTGCTCTTGGAAATCACCGAGTAGGAAGATATGCGCAAACTCCTATGCAAGATAGTACAGAAACTCCTCTGTTGCAATCTGTATTATTCCTACTGATCCATTCTTGGGCTCCCTTGAATAGAAAGTACAAATTGTGCTAAACTGCGTGGTGGTTTTCTGATATGTAGAAATGTTAATTAGTGAGTGGATTAACTGAGCTCATTTGCCTTTCTGAACATCTGGTGGTTCTTGTATTACCTACTCTGAAGAATCTTAACTGTTAGTGATAGAGGTACAATTTACTTACATTAACGTGATGCATTTGGCTTTTTGAGACAAATGTGCTTCAAATGAAATACTGGGAGGCATTCAGTTATTCCCAATTCATTAAATAGTGCATATAGCATTTTTCTTTTGAAACTGAGATGCCTGCTAGGCATGGGTAATCATGGATGAAGACATTTCAAAGGGAAAGACTTGATACTTTACCTCAGGGCACAGAAAGTTCTGAGTTTTAGAAGACTGGCTTGGGAAAACTATTTCAACCCCAAACGTTCCCTTCTATGTTAAATAGTTAACCAGAAGGCTGTTTGTCCTCCACCTTCCTCTTCTGCCTGTTGCTGCTTCAGGTATTCTTTTCAATTCTTTCAAATACTTATTTTTGTTGGAAAAGAATTACTTTGTTCAGCTAAAGAAATGAACAATGTCTTTTTATATCTTTGGAGACTGTTTGACTAATCCTTCCTATAAGGATGCCAGGCCATTTATGGCTCTTTCTTTAAACTCAGACATTTTTGTAAACAGAGGGAAGACAGCATGGAAAAATGATATAGCAGAAACCTGTCTGTTTGTTTTCTTTGTTGTAGAATTGACTTGCTCTCTACTTTCCCACAGTATCCACAGTCCTTTAGTTTTCCAGAGTGTTACCCCAAAAATGCATGGGTTCACTGTATGAATATCTAGGCCTTATGACCATTCCACCTACTTAAAATCCATCATAACAAGTGCTTCCTGATGTACTTCTGAGAAGTCATTACTTTGAATTGAAACTGCCATGTATCTTGCAATATTGGTCAAATTAGTTCGCCTGTTTACCAATGAACTTCTTTGCATATTAAGTGTGTTATTAACACTAAGAACTAAAGAGGAAGCAGACTAGAGATTGAAAATTGGTGGAACTATGCTTTAAGGGGGGCAAGTGATTTCCTTAAATTAATAATAGGTCTTTAAATTAATAACACCACATCTATGCAGACTTGGCATTTACAACTGGTGTTGTTAATTGTGGAATGAAGACCAAGTTTTGTGAAACAAGTCCTGTCTTTGCTTATCCATATCTTTGTAATTAAGGTTAGTGATAGAAGCAGCTGTTTCTGTTTTGGTTTGGTTTGGTTTGTTGGATTTATTTATTTATTTATTTTATTTTCCCACTTGTTTATTTGGTTTGTTGGATAAAGTCTCCAGATGTTAGTGGAGATAATGCACATTTTGTCCTAATTCTTAAGAATGGTAAACCATAGTAAAAGACAGTGCAGTTTTGTTTGTAATTAGACAGGATTATTTATTTATTTATTTATTTATATTTTTATTAAGCAGAACCTTCAGGACCTCAGACAGGATTTCAAATTAGTTTACCTTAGTTTATCTTAAGCTTCAAGGTGAATAATCAGAATTTGTTTATCTATTTCATTTATTCTATGTTAGGAATAATAATAAGCATAACATTTTGTAACTGAAATGTGGCTTAGGTAAAGGACAATTCTGCAGTCTCAACTGGTTTTCCCAGCAGTCTAGGTGCTATCTAAGCAAATTGCCTATGTCTGCTTGTCAGCATACAAAGACTTTTTGTGTTGGGTGGTGAGTGGTAATCTTACAATTCTAGAACAAGTCTTAAACTGTAAAATGTCACAGGCCTTTCTAGTGTCATCCTTTTAGGAATAAGATTTAAATGAAAGGCAGAGTAGTTATTTCCAAATACGCTTTTTAAAATCTGCCATTGCCTTTAGAATTCATGTTCTGTTTGAGTTCAAACTGTTCTTTACTTGATGCTTTGTCAATATGCTGATACTGTTTGGGAGTCATCTTATTTTTCTGAGCTGAAAACTCGATTGCCTTTTAAATGATTTTATTGCTGGCATTAAATGTTCCATGAAGCACAGGAATGAAAATGAGTGCAAACATTTCATGCTTTAATGGTTATAACGACAGTCCGTGCAGTGGCCTGGAGCTTCAAAAATAACCTGTGACTAATCACTTTGTGACCACATCGCTATTCTGCAAGTTCCCCAGCGAGACTGCTCCTGAGATACTTTGGCATACCTCTTGCTGGTTTGCAAAGTGACAATTTGTGTGGAGGTTTTTTCGTTGTTTGATTTGTTTCATTTTGTTTCCAGAGTGCCCTGGTTTGCCTTGCTGAAAATGGTCCTTGTAGTCTCAGTAAGGAGCAATGCAGTGAACCTCACATTGTGGGGTGGCACAGAGGGATGTGAACAAACAAGGGGGAAAGGACAGCAGACCTGTGGTCATTTCCTTTTTATTTCTCTTTTGTCTAATATATTGCATTTTAGGGGGAGGAGGGTGAACGAAAACTTGCCAGGCTTACTATGATAAATATACTGTGTGTGCTTCATTATTATTTTAAATAATCCTTTTGATTTGTAGTAAATACCTCAATGTCCTGAGTGATGGCATGACAGGTCAGAGTTCTTCAGTTTCTCAAAAATAGGAGTAAATTCTTCTTTTAATCATTCAGCTGTTTGCTTTTTTGCCCTGTGTACTATGAAAATGTACAAAAGATAATTGAAGGAAAATGAAGAAAATGTTCAATTGGGAAAAAAGCCTTCCAAAAATGATTTATTTCTTAAATTGGGTATTACACTTTTAAAATATACACTGATTTATGCCTGATTTAATTATTAAGTTATTAATTATTCAGATTAAAATCTTTTAATGAATTTCTTCATGGAAATGATGTCAGACAATTTTTAATTTTTCTTGGGAGGTTATATTGTTTTGTGATTTAAGACTTTTGATTTGAGACTCCCAGAGCTAAATTTAGTTACAGTGCTGATGAAATGTATTCCTTTTTCCTATCATCTTTCTGTAAGGTCATTTGTATCTGTGGTTTGTGTGTATTTTGGTTGGAAATCCTACTATTAAAAGGAGTAGCAACAGTGGTAGCAGCAAGGAAAATGACCACTCCCATACTGGGTCACAGGCTCCTCAGTTTTCTTTTGCTTTGCCAGTGATGGGAACTCTGCATCCAAAGCCCCCTGTCTCTGGAGTGCTGGTGTAAGGAAATCTCCATCACTTTCTCCTTTTCCTTATACAACTTGTGTCTTGTAATCTCTCCAACCCATGTGGTTTCCTTTCACTTCTAAAGCTTTTGTCTCTCTCCAGCTGCAAGCACAAATGAGAGATCTCACCAATAAAAACTGTCTGACTTTTGTGCTGGTAGGAGACTTCATGTAATATGCAAACATAGCTTGCTGCACAAACAGGCTTCACTACTTATAATAACAGTCGTACAACAAAAACTTGTTCTGCAGTTAAATAGTAAAAAAGAAACAACCCAGATTTTTGTGCTAACCATAAGGTCTGTGATCTGAACAGAATTCAATCTTAAAAATGTGCAGAAAAAATTAACAGCTCATGAAGTGGTGCCTTCTATCCCAATGCAAAGTTACAGAAGAATTCAGAGTTTTGCTATGGCGGTGAAAATGTTATTCTTAGATAACAGATGTGTGTAAACCAGGTCTTGGTTATTCTGATCCTCCAAAATGCCACAGGGTTGCTGAAACAAAAGGATGTTATTAAACTTGGGGTTGGGACCAATATCTGACATACCTACTCTTAACAAATGCTCCATCATTTATGTTACATCTCCTCTGAAATACCTCATGGATTTTGTGTAAAAGGTACTAATGATTTAATCTTGTGTGGTTTGGCTCACAGAGGCAGTGGGACCTCAGCTCTCTGGTTAGATGTTTTGTATTTATATAAAATGCTGGAGAATACAGGGCACATCACATTCATATATTGTGAGAGGCTGTCTTGTCTTGGAGAGGTCAAATATACCACGACTCTGTCTGCAAGGTCATTGCTCAGCTACGGAAGATTGTAACTCTAAAACAAGTCTGATCCTTTATTTATGTATTTATTTACTGTGTTTAGATTCTTACAATAACTCTAAAAGTCAGAACTAATTATTTCAGTTTTAAGGTGATGGTGTAGGATTAAAATGAGGACAAACCAAGGAAATATCTACTTTTAATTGGCTCATGTAGAATGAAATTCAAGTGGCTAATGAGCACTTGTACTATACTATTCAATACAAGAATATAAATGAATCTTCACTAAGTAAACATGTAAATGCTTTTTTTTTTTTTTTTTAAGGCAGATGCCCAGGCATCTAATAAAGTTACTGCATTTTAAAACACTTGAGAGTCATGATAGACTCATGATAGATGGGAACTTAATGGTCAAGATGGTCTGCAAAATTAGTTTTGCAAAAAGATCAGTAATAGCATAACCTTCCTAGCCAGTTTATCCTTCAATATGGTAGTGCTGCAAACTGTTTCTGAGTGCGGCAGTGAGTTGTGGAGACTAAAGTTCAAGGATGATAAAAAATTAGAAAATGCTCAGGTCAAATCTCTTGTTGTGACAGGACTCAAGCAGTTCAATCAAACTGATTAGAGAAGACTGAAAATCAGACAGGACTAAATGGCTGAACGTTGAATCAAGGAAAATTCAGGTGATGGAAAAGAAATGTTTATTTTTAAATTTGAGAGCAGTCAAACACAGAACTAGTTGTAAAGTGTGCTTTGGAGTGCTCAATGCAGAAACATTTTAAATCAGCTCTGGACACTCAAGTATATGTGACATTCAAATAACAAGTCTGTGTAATTACTTAGTCTGGATTATGCAGCCAACCAAGTCTTTTTTTAACTAGAAGCAGAGAAAACAGAAACGTATTGGAGTGCTGTAATAATTCACATGTATAAAGTGATTTGATGCTTTCTAATTAAGTGCATGAAGTTAATACTGAAACCATTTTAGAAATTTCTTTGTTATATTACAATCAAGATTCTTTTATCAAAAGTACCTCAAATATTTGCAGTAGTATTTCTTTTTTGGATTATTTTCTGTTTACAACTCTGCAGTATTTTCTGCTAATCAGGACTAAGTGTAAAGCAGTTTGCTTCAGAACTTCTTGCTTGCTGACATTCAGCAGGTCAGTGAGAATTTAATGTAAAACCCTATTGATCCATACACATCATCAACACTGGCTGCTCTCTGCTGTGAAACATCAGTGGTCGTGTTTTAACACCTAGTAACTTGCATCTTAGCTAAACAAAAGGTGTGATTTTTGGCATTTATCCAAAGTTAGAATTCCTCATACTTAGTCATTCTCCAACCTTTCAGCAGAACAAGTGCAGCAGAAAGAAAATATGACAAGCAGGATGGTAGAAAAATCATCTGCTGTAGTTCTTCAATCACAATGTGGATACTGTTTCTGTTGCTGTTTGTGCTTGTTTTTTTGGGGAGGTTTTTTTTTTTTTTTTTTTTTTTTCTCTTTCCCCTCTTCTTTTTCATAAGAAGTTTAATAACCTGTGAACTGATTATAGACTTGCTTTGCAAGTCTTCCTGGAATGCAAAGACCCATAGGGTTTTTTTTTTTTTTAAATGTGTCTTCTGATGTGCTTCACCTGTTAGTATCAGCGTAAGAGTTCCATAGCAACTTGTTAACATTACATTTATTTTTCTTTATTTTGTGGGTTGGTCTGTGTTACAGCTACATGAAAATGTTCAGCAACCTCAGTATTAATTTCTGAACTGCTAGCTTATTTTTGTCATAGACACTTGAAGTTTACAAAGCTGAGAGATAAAGACAGGCTTTCCTGCTTGCTTTTGATCAGTCGGATTAAAGCTTTTATTATAATGATTGTTTCCCTTTTGTTATTCAGTGGCACATTTTTGATTTTTATCTCTTTGTTTCAATCATGAGAAAAGTTTTATTATAAACAAAGTTAGATGCAACTTCATGAAAAATGTTAAATGCTTCCTTGAAAGAAAATACTGAGCACTCAGGACATCCTCCTTAGCTCCACTCTGGGAGAAAAAGGTGTGATTTGTTCCAAAAAGCATTCAGCAGAGCAGATTTGATGTCTTGTCATTACCAGCATTTTGAACCTTTTTTATACCATATTACTTAGATTCTTACTTACTGAAATGCTGAAATCTTTTGCTGAGATAAGGAAAGTTTAGTAAGGATGAAAGGTAAATGGAAGGAAAAGGGGAGGGAGGGAGAACAATAACAAAAAGAATACACAAAACAGGTGCTGCAGATACAGTTCTCATCACCTGTTGACACACTGGTCCCTGAACAGTGACAGCCCACCCCTCCACACCAACACTGCCCAGTATTATTCTTCAGCACAATGCCATTAGGTGAGGAATATCCCTTTAACCATTTTGGGTCAGCCATCCTGGTGCTGTCCCCTCCCAGTTCCTTGCCCCAGGTCTTTGCTGGCAGGGCACTGCGAGAAGCAGAACAGCCTTAGGCAGCAAGTGAAATATCGGTGTGTTGTCAGGAATATTCCATGGCAGTCCTCTCTCATGCTAACTCAACCCTAAGAGAAAATAAATTACTTCATTTCTACTTCGAGAAATGACTTTTTAAAAGATTACACTATATGCCTGCATGTTTATCTTTCATTTTTTATATTGTTTATTTGTTTTCTAGACAGTTTTTTTTTATTTGTTTATATATATATATATATATATATATATTGAAGTAGAAGTGTACTATTTCTCTGGTATACTGATATAAAGCTGGTCTTTTAGGTTTCTTCCTTCAGCAGAGATGAAGTTTTTGCTGTTGAAACTTAATAGTTATTTTAAAATCCATAAACTGACATGGATGAGATTTCTGTGTCATTCATCTGTAGACAATACAGTGATACCAGTTTTAGCAAAATTAACATCTAGAACTCAGAATGTATAAAATATCACATGGTGGTAGCAATCAATATAGTCTCTGCTTGTGCATGCTCCAGATAAGGTCCTTTTTGGCTGTCATTTCCTTTGGCTGGCGATGGGTAGATTTGCTAGATAAGGACCTTGAATACAAACATAAAGTAATTTAATTAAAGCAGGTCAGGGAATTTGAGCAACTTCTGTTGGATGCCCTTGATTCCTTAGCTCAGCTAAACTGCACTTCTAGCTGACCTTAGTAAATCTTCATTTCAGTTGCTATTAAACTTCAATTGTTATTAAGCTTGTGAAAATAAAAGATATACCTGAGTTTAATTTATCAGCTTTAAACTTCTTCAGACAGTGTGAGAACCAAAAGCTGTCTGTGGACTAGATGCAACTGGTGTCTTTCTCAATTAGAAAAATGGTAATGGTGAGACTGCTTTGCATTATGAGCAGGAAGAGATGAATCTGCATTTTAATTTTTTTTCTTTTAATGAAATTGGCATTTGTAAGCATCCTTCTGTGAATAATTTCTGGTCTTGCTCCTCGCCTGAATTCTGGCATAGTCCTTTGACCATAATACTGTTACTGTTTCCAGATGAGTTTGTGATGCCTGAAAGAAGTTTTTAGCATGCAGTGGGGAAGCTGTCCTGATTAGACAATCAGTATGGAGACAAAGATATTGATTTCAAATTCAAATATCTTTTGTCATGTAAAACAAGGAGTATAACACAAGGAACAGAAAAAAATGGAAAGTCATGCAGAAAGTCT
Organism: Excalfactoria chinensis; assembly: GCF_039878825.1. Taxonomy (NCBI): domain Eukaryota; kingdom Metazoa; phylum Chordata; class Aves; order Galliformes; family Phasianidae; genus Excalfactoria; species Excalfactoria chinensis. The sequence goes on along the minus strand of NC_092857.1, from coordinate 18,212,720 downwards.
AAATGGAACTGGATTTCTGGATTTCAATTTCCTTTTATTTTTAAAGGAATGTCTGTAGGATTTATTATAGGGGCAGAAAAGCACCCCTGTGCTAAAGGAGCTTCATCAATGGAGGCCACTATCTTACACACCAGCCTGCACAACAGGCAAGGAAACAATGAGTTGTAGAAGCTGAGAAATGATGTACTGACTGACAAAGAAGAGGCCGGTGTTACTGAGGAAGTACAGAAGAAAACAGCAGTATACATGGCTAGAAAGAGAGAGGGAAACACCAAAGCAGCATTTCTAGTGTAGTCCTGGATTAAGCAGAGTGCCAAACAAGCAGTGGAAAAATATTTCTATTTCTACCTTTTTTCTGGTAGGCAGTTGGAACTCTAAGGAAAATTATTATCTCCTACAGATTTCTGGTGAGCTTAAAAGAGAGGGATTTCTCCCCACTCTGCCTACCTGCCTCCAAATAGTTGGGACTGTGTCAGAGAAAACAAAAAAAATAAAAAAAAAAAATGATGCTATCATAAAGGTTTTTTCCCTCAGTGACACAATCTGTTTTGTTTTGTTTTGTTTTGTTTTGTTTTTTTGGTTTTTTTTTTTGGTTTTTTTTGCTAACTTCTCTGTGCAAATTGGGTAATCTTGGTTTACAACTATAGAAATGGATTTTTATAAAGTGACTTGCAACGTTTTATAATTAAATGAATTATCAAAGCACTAACTGACCCTCTTCTTGAGAAATACAATTTGGAAGACCATTTTGATATGTACTCAAGAAGTTCTAGTAGTTTTTGTGTAAGATGAAGAAACCATTTTCCACACTTCCCTAGCGTCTTAAACCGTAAGCTATTTTTCTGATTTTTCAACCACCTTGTGTTCTACCTGCAGCAGCACAGTAGCACTTACCGTACTCTTTGTATCTGATCATATTTCTGCCTCCTACACTACAGATTCCCTGAAGTTTCACTAAGAGAAGAAGCAAAAATATTTTTGTTTTTCCTTTGTTAATCATACATTCTACGTAGTACACCTTTTTTTTCTTTTTTTTTCTTGCTCATTTACTTGTTTAGTCTCAAGAGAGAATTTGTAAGCTTAACTCTTGCCAATCTGTGGATTCATAGAGAGGTGTAAAAATATATTCCCTATTTTCTCCTAGTCTCTTAAAAATCATTAATTCATCTACGGTGTTCTTCACACTGGAGGTTGCACACAGCTGCAAAGATAAATGTTTCCTGCATCCCTCAGTTGTGGCTCCTTTAAAGAAACTCAGTTTTGAGTTCTAGGATCTAATCCTATCCTACATCTGTAAGCCAGATGTTGGGAATGATGGTTTGATAAGTTACAGGCAGAAGTTTACTATGGAGTCAAGGGAAACAAGGCAGGGGATGAAAATGATTTTTGGAATCTATTTGAAAAAAATTGTCTGTGCTTAAAAGAAAATCCTCACCATTAAGGCAATTGCTCACTTACCACTTACTGTTTTTCTGTTACTTTACCTATTGCTTTTATTCCTTCCTCTTTTTTTTTTTTTTTTTTTTTTTTTTTTTTTTTTTTTATCTGCCTCAGCATTAATGCGGGAAGACTGAGTACCAAAGCAAAAAGAGCTGAAAGTCTAAACACACAATTGGCATTACAGTTTAGTTGACAGAACAGATAAGTGTGGGTGAACTTGTTTGACTGGAATATTACTATAAAAGGAAGACTAGATAAGAGTGAAGACATGTGCAACCCAATAAATCAAATATGTGTATGCTTGCTCCAGAATACAGAATACAGAAGTTATGAGATCTGCTAAAAACCCATAGACAGTATTCAAAGGAGTTAAAAATCAGAGACGCTGCTGAGTTGAGACTGCATGGCATGCCAACAAGCTTGGAGGGACAGAAAAGACAATGCTTTCTGTGAGTAATGGGAGAATAAATCAAAGTGTTGGTTGTTGCAGCAGGACAGGTTTCCCAGAAACCTCGTGGGAAAGCAGTACAACATGACTGTAACCATTGCTCAGACATCTGATGGTTTTGTTACAGCTTCATGTTAAAAAAAAAGATAAAATACATCTCTGATGGATTTAGTCTAGGAAGTGGGATTTCCCAGAGAATATGAAAAGTGGAGATGAGTTTGGTGCTCTTGCAAAGCTGATGAAAAGAAGGAAAGATCAGAGAGCAACAAAGCAATGAACTTTAAGAAGTCAGACATCAGTATAGTTAGCAAGTTAGTTTGTAGACTACATTTCTTCAGTGGAAAATTTAGGAATATTGAATTAAAGCAGTTTAACAAACTGATGGAAACAGCAGCTGAAACACAAACTAGTCTAATGAATGGCCACCTGAAAATAACTGGTATAATTTGTACTGTCTTTAGCATGTGAGACAACACATAGGGATGTGGAGGTGTACCCCGATGTTGCATAGGAAAGAAAAGTAGAGAATGGGTAGGAATGGACGCATGGCATTTTCTTATTATGGGATGAGAACTATTTCCTATGCCTTCTTTCACCTAAGAGTAATGAATACACTTTACTGAGCATGTGTGTGTAATTTGGTTGCTTCTGTAACAAAATATACACATTATTTAATCTAAACTTTAAGAAGGTGCAGGCAAAGGAGAATCTACTCCCTCTGATAAATGGAAAGATAAAGCTGGCCTCCTCAGGCATGGACAAGGCTGAAGTACTTAATGACTTCTTATTTCTAATGAGTTATTGAGGTCTGTGTCTAAGCCTGATGCACCCAGAATGGGAAGAACTGGAGAACAATATTTCCTGTGCAGTGTTACCCCTTTTCTATATTCCTTTGATTACTGTATTTCTTGTAAGTAGCTTGCTCCAAAAGTAATGCCTCCTATTTATTTATATGGAAACTGCAACAGGTACGGAGAGCACAATAAATAGCACATTTGGTAGAGCAAATTCTCAGGTACAGAACACTATATTTTAACACAGTCATCACTCTTAGCTATGCATTTTCACCAGCAATGAACAAGTGCCTGCATGCTGCATTCGTAACAATATGCACCAGTGGAGGTGACACACTGTCACTGACACCACTGCTGAAACACACCACCCACCACCTCACTGTGCTCACATCCACATCTGCATCTTTGCCTCAGTATTTGCTCTGCTGATCATCTAGTTCAACCATCATCCCTTTACCATACCTACAGAAAACCACTAAACCATATCTCCTAGCTCCTTATCCAGACGCTTCTTGAACACTGCCAGTGATGGCGACTCTACCACCTCCCTGTGAGAGACCACTCTGTGAGAGAAAAAGTTCCTTCTTATGGCCAGTCTAAACTTCATCTGATACAACTTGAGGCCATTTTGTCGAGTCCTGTTTGTTGTGTGGGAGAAGAGGCCAAGCCCCTCCTCACCACAACCTCCATTCAGGAAGTTGTAGAGTGAAGTGAGGTCTCCCCTTAGCATCCTCTTCTCCAGGTTAAACAATCCCAGCTCCCTGACTTGTTCTCCTTACCTCTCTGCTCTTGCTGGCCACACTATTTCTTATACATGCCAGGCTGTTCTTGGCCACCTGGGCACACTGTCGGCTCATGTTCAGCTGAGCATCAACCAACACCCCCAGGTCCCTTTCCTCTTCACAGTCATCCAGCCACTCAGCCCCAAGCCTATAGCACTGCATGGGGTTATTGTGGCCAAAGTGCAGGACCTGACACTTGGCCTTATTCAACCTCATCACATTTACCTCAGCCCAACAATGCAGCCTATCCAGATCCCACTGGAGGGCCTCCCTACCCTCAGGCAGATCCACACTCCCAGACAATTTGGTGTCATTTGCAAACTTACTGAGGGTAAACTCAATTCCCTCATCCAGGTCATCACTGAAGATGTTAAACAAGATGGGCCCTTGAACCAGCCCCTAGGGGACACCACTTATGGGTCGCCAGCTGGATTTAACTCCACTAACCACTACCCTCTGGGCACGACCCTCTAGCCAGTTCCTTACCCAAAGAAGGGTACACCTGTCTAGGCCACAGGCAGCCAGTTTTCTCAGGAGAACACTGTGAGAGACTATGTCGAAGGCTTTGCTGAAGTCGAGATAGACTACATCAACTGCCTTACCCTCGTCTACCAGCCTGGTCACTCAATCGTAGAAGGAGATGAGGTTGGTTAAGCATGACCTGCTGGCTGGGCCTGTTCCCCTGGACACCACACACATGCTGTGTGATCTTACACTCTAATGGAGTAATGATGGAAGGTTCAACCACTATTGTTATGCCACCAGAATCCTCTGATGTGCTGGGCCAAAATCATAAAGTAGGATGCATTACTTTCAGAGCAAACCTTACACATAATAGGGTTGAGTTAAAGCTTACCACAGAAGTCATTTCTAGAAGTGATGAATTGTGAAGAAAGTGGACGAGAAAGGACAAATTTTCTAACACAATTGTTGTCAAAGAAGTATTAGATCTCCAGCTTTCTGAATTACTTCCCAATAATAAATAATATATCTGTTTGGAGCACAGGTATGTATGACGTGCTAAAACAATTTTAAGAAATCTATCTTTTTTTAAATTTAAATGTATGTAACTATCCATTCAGACATTTTCATCTGTGAAGATTCTTTTCTTTAGCTGGAAAAATATTTTCCTCTGGTTTTGTGGTATCGGATGTTTTTTCACCTCCATATGTTAGGTTTTTTTAGGCTGTGAATTAAATCCCTTCTGTTTTGATGTTGCGGGTTTGTTTTTTTTTAACGTCTTTAAAATTACCTCATGAAGTCATAGTCACCCAAATTATCTTAGTCATATTCTAATTAGATAGTGTAAACACTGTGTTTGCATTTCCAAATTTGATCTCCCACTCATAAACAACAATAATAATAATAGCAAAATATGTGTGCTTGTGCCCAGGTAAGCGTATGTGTGTGAATGAATGAAAATGTAAAAATTTGACATGCCTGACTGATCTGTTTTCAGACTGAGTGCTCGAACAGTAAAGCACTAGGATTCGAAATTAGTTTTTGATTAAAACTGCATTCTTGTAGTTAGCTTGACAATCCAATTCCAAAAAATCCTTTAGGTCTTTTTTAATACTGCCTGAACTAACAATTTAATGCTAGGTAGTGGACAAAATAGCACACAGAATTGGTTTTGTAATATAATGATGTTTTATTACCCAAAATGAAGACAGCGTTCAGAAGAGCAGAATTTTTAGCGCTCTGCTTGTGTAATGACTGCTATAACGAATGTTTTGTAAAATAGTAATCGAGACAGCTTGCTGCTGAAGGAGAAATTCAAAGTAAGAAAGAAAAGTTCTTTTTATGCTGTGTGGTGGAAGGTCTCTCTTCCCCTCTTCCGTCACCCCCACCCAAAAAAAGAATTTGTATGCACATATATATTTTCCTCAGATATAAAAGTCTAATCAATAAATGAATATGAAATTCTAGAATTGTGTATTTAAACTTCAGCTATGCAATCATAGCAGGATGGTGTCATCCATTACTGAGATACAGAAATCTAATGAATGATGTTAAAGGTGTGCAATTAAACTTGTTTACTTCATGAAGAACCATTTACTGACAATCTATGTAGTCACACTGCTTTGACTAGAAAATAAATGTACCTCTGTGCCTGCCATAGACTTGCTGTCATATTTGCTATTATTTATTATTTAGCCTTCAAAAGACAGTGTTAGAAATGTTACCCACCAGCATGCTTGCATTTTTCATGCACAGTTCTGCAGCTTTGCAGTTTCATCATAATAATCTATTCACATAAACACATCACATTTATCTCATCTGGGAAAAATACACATTTCTGAAAGGTCAAGGAGACATTGAATGACAAGTTCTTTGTTTGCCAGCCATGCAGTGGAGCAGGTTTAGCCAGCTGCTAAAGTCCTAGCTCCGTGGGCCAGGTCACACAGTCCTTATGTGATCATCATGGTTGTTGCTGCAGTGGCAGCTCAGCTTAGATGGGAACACAATCACAAAAGTAGAAAATAACAAAAATGTCAGCACCATCATACATACTACAGAGTAACTGTATTAAGCTTAGTGTGACTACATTCTGTTTGCATTTACCTTGTGTTCCCTGCTTTGTTCCACTTTACCAAACAATTTTGTTAGAACTTTGCACAGAAACAATTTATCAGTACCTTTGCTGACACATCTGGGGAAGAAGTCTAAGCCTTCAAAATGCAAATAAAAAGTCTCATTTCTCTTGGCTCAGGGTCTGTATAACTGCGCAGCCCCAAAATTTGGATCTTCATGTCTTCTATTCCCCCTTATTATCTATGGAGGTAACAAAATCTCACAGATATCTATCAAATTAGCTATTGGTTGTGCACTACACCATAAGCAGGCACTACTGAATGGACATTAACTCTGTTTATACCTAGATATCCTAGATATTCACACTAATCATTGCTCTGTTATCTTGCCTGAGGAGATTAATATAAAAATTATCCCTTGCTTGTGGGTTGGTGAGCAAGTTCTTGTGCTGCAAGCTAGTGCATATATGCATGCTGAATGTGAGTTTTTCCCTGACAATCACAGTGCATATTCTTACTTATTAAATTAAAGGGAAATTATCATTTTTTCATTGAACTTTAAACAAGATAAGGCTAGATTACTCCAGATTAGGGTTTTGTCTAGATTAGATAATGTTTAACCATTGGACACATTGGCAAACAAATTAGAAGTCTTTGTTTTCCCCTGATGATGTTGATCTAGAACTTACTTTGAAAGAAATGGGGAATTTTAAGGAAAAAATAACAAATTTCCACTCTTATAAATACTTGATAATAGTAATACTTGGAGCTCCAGATGGCAGATCCACTTCAGAGTCCATGAAACGTGCCTCCATGTTACATAAAGTGCTCCATTGTGAACTGGAAAATGAGTATCCCAGGCTCACTTCTGAAGTGGGTAAGAGGTTATCCCAAAGGTATCTAGATCAATTTGTGTCTGTGACAGTAGCAGCAGGCCTGCAGACCCATCAGCCTCAAAAACAGGGGAAGGGAAAAATGGGAGGGTAGGAAAAAGGGAGCTGGACTCAAAAAAAAGAACAGCAGCAATGATCTGAGGAGGAAACTTAATTTTACTAAATATGATATTGAAGTGCAAGATAACATAATACAGCATAATTGAAATTGAGGCTAATAAATCAAATAAAATGTGAGAGAGAGTGTTTGAAACCTTACTCTGAACTGAAGGTGCAAAGGCTGGGGAGCACAGACACGCACTGCCAGACAGGTAGAGAGAGGGAGAATCCTGTGACTTCCTTCTGTGGCTTATCTTCCTAATAGTGGAGTATTAACTCTTTAATTCCCTGTGCTTTACATGATGTTGTGGTGTTGAATACTGATAACAAGAATCATAAAACCATGACAGAAGTGAAGGTGAACCCATTTCAGATGAGTCCATCTCTCTCTCCTGTATCTCTGGAATTTAGACTTATTGAGTGCTGCTGAGGACAACTAGCAAAGATTACAATGTTTCCTATCTGAGAGGGAATATCATTCTCATTCTTAACCCATTTTACATTAACGTAATGTTCAGCAAAGATGTGGCTGGGGGATGCATTAACTTTCAAATTAACTTTTTCTTGGTGCTTTTTCTGGGTTTACTTGATCTACCATTAACTAGCCAACCATATTTTTAGTTTTCTTAGCACACACTGTGTAGAGAGCCTAGGCACATAACTGGTAGCTAATAAGGGTTTTTCAATATTGAAATAAAGGACCTTGAAATCCTCTTTCAAATAGCACAGCATGCCTTTTCTTTATACTCTTTTCTTTTTCAATCATGAGTAGATGACTTATGACTATTTTTTATTATTGCTTTGATTTCAATGATAGCTTTGATTTCTCATGGCTTCTGCAGTTACTCTGATAATCTTTACAATTGGAGTTACTGTGCATTTTCTTCCTAGAGCCAGTACTCCACAAGAAACAGATAGAATTTTGAGCTATGAAACACAGCAAAACAGAGGTCTCTATATGTTTCTTAATTTCTCTTTTCTGTCAGAAAAGATGACGTAGAAAAAAATCTAATTTCAGAAAATGTATGTTTGGCACTTCCTGGTCTTGTAGAGATAAAGACTTAGCTGTACCTTTTCTGTAATCAAGGTAAGATGCTTATCCTTGAGTTTGTCGTGAGTTCAGAGATACCTTATCAGTAGCAGAGAGGAGAGAAGATATCATGAAGCCAGTGTTAGCTCTATCTGCAAAAGCTGCTGTCTGATTGGATGAAAGCATGGAGGAAAATACAGAATACTACACTGGACTTGGATACTACTATTTCTCAACTGTGCTTTTAGTTCTATTCTTTCTTTTTCACTTCTTCTACATACCAGGCAAAGTGCAACCAAGAATCTGTATTTTACCTGTAGCATGAAAACTCTTCTATTTTTCTTCTAGATTGTATTTATTTCTTCTACATATGGAATCTCAGTATCCCACTGAGACATTAAAATTTCTATGTAATGAAAATCTGTTATTTCTATAAAAACATGCATATGTGGAAATCTTGAATAACCGTTTGAACAAGTGGACTCTTTAGCTCCAATCTCTTTCAACTAAATTCAGTGAAAGAAAGAATGATATTAAGTTAGTTACATTTTGTATACTTTCTCCCTCTTGGAATAATGGCCTTACAAATTCAGGTTTATGAAGCTGAAGTTCGTTCTCAGTTATTTTAAGTGATTTCTAAGTAATGCTTCATTTTTTTGGAACAATTTAAATAAATTAAGTAAGATCATCAAAAGGTATACCTGAATCTTATTATATAAAAGCAAAGATCCTTGTCACTTTAATACTTTTATGTTACAGTTCCAAAACCAGGTATCAGCAGGTTGACCTTGACTGTCATTGGAATGTGATAAGAACATAAATCAAGACAACTGTTAGCCTTGCCTATCAAGTTTCAAATTTGTAGCTCATATCTCACACCCCTCTGTGAACAGGCATTTTTATGCACTGTTAATTATTTTGACGCAGAACAAAATTCTGAGTTTGAGTGTCTCACTACCACTTCAGTCTGGGCCTGCTCCTCTGAAAGTGCACTGAAAAAACAACAGCATAAATCTGAGTACCTTGGGATTCAGAAAGTAGTTCTTAATAAGCTAACATTGTGAAAAATTGGAAATCCTGTGGAAGGAAATGTGAAGAGATAAGTTAGAATTAAGACGGTTTTGAGAAAAGCATAAAATGAAAAGAAATTGTATTGCTGAAGCACAGGTTAGTCTTGGTGGTGCTGCCTTTGAAGGAAATAAAAAGCAACATGTGGATGGGGACTGTGCTTCGTAAAGCTGTAACGTGAATGCTTGACATGAGGGCAAGATGGAAAGCAAACAACTACTGACACTTTATAGCAGTCAATATGTTTTTCAAGGGGATAGCATATGCCAAGATTGTGTGGAGAAGCAGATAATATTCTGGTTTTTAAAATAAGATATAAAATGTGTTTGGCATGCTAAAATTGCACCAACAAATTCTAAAAGAAGTGCTTGTAGTGGGGAAAAAAAAAAAAAAAAAAAAAAAAAAAAAAAAAAAAAAAAAAAAAAAAAAGGAGTCTACATTATTCTGAAATACATAATTCTTACTCTTTCATTAAATATGATGAGGTGTGGGAAGCATGAGAATTTCCAGAAAAGGATTTCAAAGGCCATAAGTGTGAGGGAAGGCATACAGTTCTGAAAGAACTGTTCAAAATGATGCATTCCCCTGGATACTCTTTGTAGAAGAAAATTTTTGAAGAAAACTTGAGTTGGAAACTTTTTATCAGATAAGATTCTTGGAAGGACAGAACAAACAGTGACATCATTAAAAGACATAGCAAAGATTTTAAAAGTACATGCTTCTACATTAAAAAACAAACAAACAAACAAGCAAAATAATAATTTTTTTAATTACTACAAGCCCAGTAAATGTCATTAAAGAATATGTATATGCAGCTTGCAATATTTAGAAAGCATAAGGAATCTGATACAGTGAAACAAGAGGATAAAGATAGACCTTGAAAACTTAAAAGTTTCTTCAAAAAGAAGAAAAAAAAAAAAAAAAGACTTCCAGATGAGGAAAATTGGAATAATTATAAAATACTAGTAATTGCATTTAAAAATTAAATGAGGAAGACCAATGAAGGGCAAAGATCTGAAAACACAAATCTACTGAAAAACCTCTTCCAAATCAGGGAGTCAGTTAGAGAAATGGGAGGGAGATAACTGGCAGTAAAAGAACATTTGGTAAACACTTTTGTTCAGGAGATCTTGGAAAGGCTTTTGTGACAGCATTTCATGCAAGAGGCATCAAATGTTCTATCTAACATTTAAGTAATAGTAGAAGAGCTCATTAAATCAGAGATACAGTGGACAGTGACAATGGACAGAACATTAAAAAAGCCCAGGAATTAAATAGATGAATTACTAACTCTGCAGTGTGAGCTTGCCAGAAAGTGGAGATTTATGCTCTTCTATATACTAAAAATAATTTTAGGAGGAAAAAAGTTTGCTGGTGAGAGTTATTTGTGGTACTAAAGACAACTATGTAAAATTTCAAATCTGCAGGGTGTGGTAAAATAGCACATGAAACCTAACATGAAATATAAAGCAGCTGCATATAGTGGGAGGGGGCAAACATAAACATGTATGATGAGCTCTGATGGAAAATTATTTTGAAGAAATGAGATCTTTGGAAAAAAGGAAACAGTTGCATTAATATGTTAGCTTGATTCTTAGAGGTCAAGGAGGAAGCTGGTTTGTTATGAGGTGTGTGGAAAATAGCAGAAAATGAAATGGGCACTGTCATTATGCTGGTGTGTGCATGCCAGGAGATCTTGTGTGCTGAGCTGTGTGGGAGGTTCTGGTATGCTATCTCAGGAAGCATCCCATATTTGTTAAATAAGCATAGTGTTCATTCAATGCTAGGAGGATTCACATGTGTTAGAGAACTTGCAGTGCACTACAGCTATTTTAAGTCAGTTCCTCCACTAAATAGAAAAAGCATCCTTAGCTTTGTCATTGACCAGCCTGGGATTAGCTTTACTCTACATCAGTGCTATCACCACATCAGGACACACAACATATTGTCTCTTTAGTGTAATAATCAGAAAGTGAAAGAAGGAGGTCTCTCTAGCTATGATGGGACCAAGCGGGCTCAGAAGTGTGGTGGGCATAACTGATGTGACACGGGTTTGACATAACAAATTGTTAGGCTGATGGGAAGAGTTTGTACTGCAGGGAAGTAGCTGAGGGCTATCAGGGAAACATAGTATCAAACAATTTGTAGTCTTGGAAACATGGTGTCCTTTTAGTTAAATTCTATTTAGGTAGAACCTAGATATCAGTGCTTGATAATGTAATGCAAGTGCACCCTTATATATTCTCTGCCAGGAAAAAAAAAAAAAAAAAAAAAAAAAAAAAAAAAAAGGTTAAATAATAAAACAAAACAGAAAAACACTTCGTATTTATACACTGTCCAGCATTTTTTCTCTTCCTTTGATCTGTTTTTAGCATGGGAAAAAGAGATCCAGAAGAAAAAAAGATGAAAAGAAAGAGGTCTTTCAACTGTTTACAAAAATTTACTCAATTTTAATATCAGATGGATTTATTCCCAGTATGTTAAAGGTGAATGCTAACTCATAAGAACAGTTGTTGTTTGGCATTATGCATGCAATAGGGCAGCACATAGTTTAGGATGTTTAGATATAATCCCTAGCACTGAATCACCCCCAGTCCCTTTTGAATCCTCAGTGCAAAGATGTGAAAGCCACAAATAAAATACCAGTAATTGGTTTGTAAATTTATAAATATATAGTTATAAGAAAAATGTATTTAGTGAAAATATTCAAAATTGCCCATTCTTCTTCCCAGCCTCAAAGCCAGACTCAGTTCCCAGCTTTCATGTCTCTTTCCTTCCATTCTAAAACACTTTCACTGGGGAAGTAAATGCTGAGCACTTACCTTTGGCTGGATGGAAGTTGTATTGAAAAATTGCACTAAGTGGACTTTAGTGTCCCCCTAGAGGTCATGCTGTTTTCTGCTGAGATTTGCTGTCTCCCCAGAGCCAGTCTTTTAAACTTCATGCACAAAATGAAGTAGGAATATCTTTTTCTTCTTTGATGCTTTATAAACCAGTACAGAAATTTTAATCCAGCTATTGTGTTAAAAATCTAGCATCCCACTGGGCAGTCTTCATTATCCAACACACAGCTGTAATGAATACAATTTCTAGCAGCACATCTTCAAAACTGTCAGACAACAAAACATGCAGTCTATCATAATATGCCTACTCAAAGATCTTACAAGAACAAAGAAAACAGAAGGCTTCTCCTTCTTGCATAGGCTGCAAAAGTTCCCTGAGAAGATTTTCCTACAACCTGCAACTCATGTGTTTTAATTGTTGGAGAAGGTCTACAGGAAAGTAATTTTCTAATGTTGTCTATTTTGTTCAGTGGGTTCTTGGGGATTTGCATTTCCAGAAAAACAAGGCTACAGTACAGAACTACCAAGGACTGAGAGTACAGCAGTTAGCTGATTGCTACTTTTTGATTAATACTTGTAAAGGCATTGTTGTTAAACTTAATAATGATAAATACCTACTAAAGCTGCAAGAGAAACAGCTAGAAAGAAGGTTTTCTGCAACTGTGGGAAAGTTTAATGTCTGTTCTACAGAAATTCAGCTTTGGTGTTACCTAAATCTGTGAGAATTTTATTTTCTCCAGTGGAGAGATTTTGGTTACACACTGTTCATGTTAGAAGAAGAGGTCATTGTAGAAATAGAAAATTAAGAAGTATATAAATAAGATTAAAAAATACCAACATTCAGAATACTTATGGATGAATTTGTGTCTTCTGACAATGTTTAAGTCTTATTCTTCTTGTTCTATTTCTATTACCATTCTTAGTCATCAGATGGTAATGTATACATGTACATTTTTCCATTTTTATGGTAGTGTTAATTGATTTTCGAGAACATAAGGAAAGGGGAAATCATTAGCTTTTCTTCACCTTTATATCACAAGTATCTGAGTAAGTTATGTGATTGTTTATTTTTTACTGACTACCTTAACACTGACATTTTATTTAGCCATTTTTGTACAACATTCAAGTTGCTGCTTGCTCTGCACTTGCCAAACATAAAGGATATAGAATGCTCACTCATGCTGTGTATGCTTTCTTATAGTTGTATATAAACATATGTAAACACAAATGTTAGATAAATTCTGCTTGATATTTTGACATTCTGTATGTTTCACTGCTCTAAAGTAACTTAAAATACCTGAGATTTTGGCAGGATAATCTAGCTTTCAGTCTCAGTTTCTGGATATTTGATATCTGTAGATCAATGTAACTGATTTATATTAAACACTACTTTGCATTTTATTATTTATATAACTTTCTGTTCTTACTGAAGAAATGTGTGGTTATAGAAAACAGCTATATTGTGAAATGTCCCAGATAAAAACCCATCCAACTGAATAAAGGGAGGTAAAAGCTATCCTAGCTAGGCAAATCTGACTGATTTCTGGGTCAGGCTTTAGCTAATGAGTAATTTAATAAATTCTTCTAGGGTGGCAGTAGGAATGTATGGATGTATTTGGCCTTGAATATTCATTATTTGTTTTGTTGTTGTTGTTGTTTATTTGTTTTTTGAACTACCCTCTCTTATTTGTAGCTTTGATAACTTAGTGGTAAGTTGTCTGTACAAGATATTTTTTTCCCTACTCATTCATTATAACTAGAGAAAGACGTTTTCTTGCTAAAAATAGGAGGGCTGAATAAAAATCTGATCTAGATGGATGTAAACACATCCTTATTTTGAGATCTCTTTCCTCTTCATGCTCTTTCTTTTACGTTTCTGTTCCTGTTATCCAGGTCTTTCACAGCCTGTTGCTCTTGAAAATTTCATCATTGTGGCTCAATAGATTCACTGAATTGTTTTTGCTCTTTTGTTTCAGCTCTTTTCTTCTGTATTCTCCTGTTGTACTGGGGAAAAACAATGTCCCTAAACAGCATCTCCTACTGAAATTAAACAAGCCCACATTAAAGCATTCCAGAATCAGTCTTGGTCACTGGATGAGTCATACCCACTGCAGAGAAGCTGAGGTCTTTTGTGTTTTTATCATCAGTTATTGTAAAGGGACTGTGCTTTGCTTGTCTCTGAGATTAAAATCTGTAAACAACATACCTTTTTCAGAGGAGTGTCAGGCCTCTTCTGGCAGATCAGAGGGACAAGTAGCTAATTTGAGAGATTTTTAATCCTGTGTGATGATTGCTTTCATTTTTTTTTTCCAATCTTTTAAATTGAAAGAACTTTGGCTGCCTTATGAGCCCAGAACTGCTTAGAAATAGAGATATGTCAGAGATAAACTGTATCAGTTCTCAATCTTGCTCATGCATTTGGATGTTGGGTGACAGCAGGGAGCAAACCATACTTTTAAGTGCATCTTGTGTCTTTTATAAAACCTTTTTGGCAATGACTGGCAGATTTAATGAATTTAATTTTTTTTCTAGATTATGACTGTTTGCAAATGATGAACTGTAACATTTATGCTTGTTATCTCACAGAAAGGAGAAGAAAAAATAAAAGCCTAGAGCTATATTTTTTTGACACAGCTTTGGTACAGAGTTTTCATTAGAATCAGATTTGGTAAAACAATAAGCAGTACTGTTATCTTGCTAGCTGCCAGCACTACACTCCCCAAATCACATCAATCTAAATTTGTATATTGAAATCCATTTGCTCAGGCTTTAGATATGCATCTAAAGTTAAAATACTTGAACTAAGTACATAAGAGTGGGGAAACACAGCATGTAGGCATGCAGAGCTCTAACTTCTCATGGGCACAGTTTCACATTAATTGGTATTTGTTAAATGCATAATACAAGGTGGATGATTGGCTGGTATATACAAACATACAATACTCTGTTGTTCATGGTTATGTAGTAAGTAAGAAAAATAACTAAGAGATTTGACATATACTTCAATGTATGACAGTACAACTTTTAGTAAATGACTTTGATTATGAAATAAAATTAAAAGAATGTAGGGCTATCTGGCAAGCAAAGCACTATTGCATGACTCTGTGCACCAGGGATTATTTTGCAAAAATAAAAAAAAAAAAAAAAAAATGCTTCTCTTATGACAAGGTATGCATACAAACAATAATACCCTAGATGTTGCAAGAACTCTTGTCATACTTTCAAAACTTCTTGATTCATCTCAAGGAATCCGGTCAAATTGCTAGTTGTTTTTCATTTTTCCTCTTTGAATATTTCTCTAGTGTTACTTTTTCTAACATTCTGGAATTTCTTGAGGTTAGTTAAAGTGCTTTGTGAATATTCTGTTTTGGACTTCTGCTACAAGGAAACAGTTTGTGAAGTAGCAAGAAAGTGCACCTAGAAACAGAACGCAAAGAGGAAATTCTTTTTATTTTGTGGTCCCTTGATCTTTATTTCAGAAAAAAATGAAAATGCCTCATATTTAAGGTAACAACTGAGTAAAAATATTTGCATTTTAATTACATAGGAATTACTAAGAATTAGTAATTAAGATGATGTCATTCTGCCTAATACATATGAATTGCTAATGCTTGAGTAATTTGCTATGGTAATATGTGAGTAGTATGTGTCATGTTCAGTGGCAATAATTTCATAGCACCTTGAATAATTTTTTTTTTATTTTTTATTTTATTTTATTTTATTTTTTTTTTTACAGCTTTAAATATCTGAAAGTAGGGCATACTCTGTTTTTACAGGTCATATTTTCATTACACTGAACAGCGGCAACAGGTCGGCTGCTGGATGCATCCTCTGAGCTGATTGAATGCAATCTCTTTTTTTGTTTTTAAAAGTTCTCTTCTTGTGAGATCACATGACAATTCTTGGTATTACATTGCAGAATAGTAATCAGTCTCATTGGTCAAATATATGCCAGGCAAGAAGTTCTTTTCTCCAACTTCACCCTAGCACTGAATACTCTTTTTTTGATTTCTTTAGTATTCTTTAATTTTAAGAAGCTGCTCTCATGTTTTCTGGGTTAGGCACGAATTGCTACATTATAGGTTCTTATACAAACATGTCTTAAAATGCTTAAGACAGAAACTCTCTTAATTCATGTAAGAAATGAATGACTCAATTTGTTGTGCTACTATTGTTTTCCTCAGCTAAAGCTGTAATCCACTACTATGGTTTCATATGTGTTTCCATACATTTTAAGTGACTTGTAGGACTTTTATCGAAATGCATTACCTTATTTAATTAAATAGGTAAATTATTCTCTTTTGTGTATTTTGAACATTGCTGGAATGTATTACATGGTGACTTATCACCCTTTGAGTTCATTTCATCCTGTAACTAGCTAAACAGAAAATGCAATCCTAAAATAATTTTTGGGGGTACTGATTGGTACATAAATATTGCAAGTAAAGGTCTTTAAAGATTCGTTTTCTTTCCACAAAACAGTTACATTTCTTGTGTACGTTTACAAATATTCATTTATGTTTGATACTAGAATAGGATTAGTTCCTAATAGTTCTCAGGAAATGTGTATTTTCTTAAAGAATGTGCATTAGAATAGCCTATGTGTAAACATTCTGCTTTTTCCAGTTCATTCCACTAATCACCACCTCTATAAACCCAAATCTATTGATGTGATTTTGGAGGGGTGGAATTTTTTCACATACAATTTTTATCACCCATGTTCTGATATTGCTTTTCACTTCTTTCAGTGGATTAATATTTAACTGAAAATTAGATCAAGAATTTTGTTATTGTAACACTGCCGACTGTGTGTATCTATATACATTTAAATATGAAAAAATATTAGCTGTTTCCTCCACTCTTGGTTTTGTTTCTCTGTAACTGGAGGCTGCCTATAAATAATTAAATACATAAATAATCAAGACATATTTATTATTTATCTAAGGAAGTGTTTCAGAAAACAAACCAGAAGATGAAGTAGTGTTCTGAAGCCTTGCTCGTGTATTGAGATAAGAGGATTTCTTACAAAGGAAAGCCAGTTTTTAAGTCATGTTGCAAGTCATGATGTTCTCCTGTGGAGGAGGGAAACTACACCTATATATAGTGCATAAATGAATATCTGGCTCTCAGTATCATAGTGGCACTGAAAAGTTAGTCTTCTAACTGTGGAAATGGGCTTCAGAGAGTCTCAAAGACTCTGTCATTTTAAAACAGTAAGTCATGCTAGCACAATTATGCTGGTGTGGATGAAGTCTATCCTAGTGTGAAATTTCTTATAGCCTTATGAGTTGTATCAGTAATGTGCCTGTGCATGAAGAAAATAAGCCATGCCTGTAATTTTTTGTTAGTGCGATTGAATCTACATTAGGAGATTTTGCTAGTACAACTCTGTTGGTCAGAAATTGGACTATATCTCATCTTTGGCTGGCAGACAAAGAAAAAAATGTGTTCAGAAATATACCTGGCCCAAATGAGAATATAAAGCTTCAAATTGCCTTATCCTAGGGCACACAAATTTCCCTTTAACTCGTCCATGATGACTAGTGTACTTAGCCAGGGGCTGATGAATGCTGCTTTTCAAAGCTGCCATGCCATGCCATTACCAGTTGCTAGGGCTCATGCTTAGTCATTATTGTAATACAGAGGATAATTTGTCAAACCCTGTCACCTCCATGAAAGTACCCAACTGCTGGTTTAAACACCCCTAGGCACCTGGATTTGAAAATTACTCTATCTGACCTTCTTCTCTTATACTTAGTGCGCATCTGCTGGCCTGATATGTAAGTTGATAGATTCCCTTCTGGCTGAGAAACTGGATAAGAATACCTAATAATGATTATTTTATTATTACAAATAATACTGCAGTTATCCATTTAATTATCTGTGGTGAAAGGCCCTGACTCAGAAATCCATAATATTCTGTAATTTTTGGGATTTAGTCTGCTTTGACTGGAAAATATGCACAGTTCACGCATATGCTTGTGGAATGTTT
The DNA here is from genome assembly GCF_039878825.1 of Excalfactoria chinensis. NCBI lineage: Eukaryota > Metazoa > Chordata > Aves > Galliformes > Phasianidae > Excalfactoria > Excalfactoria chinensis. The sequence goes on along the minus strand of NC_092857.1, from coordinate 18,194,797 downwards.
TGGTGTAACTATATGCCATGTGTAGTTAGGGGTATGTGAAATGTCTGCTTTATTGGATCTTAGGATCTTTGATCTTAGTGTGCAACTTATACTATGCACTATGAAGCAGCAGCTTATGTGTAGATGTTGTACAACTTACAAAGACCTTGATGATAATTGGATAAATCAATTTGCTTTCAGTATAACAGCTGGTATTCAAAAAGACAAGAAAGAAAACATCTCTTCTGAAACTTGTAGAACACTTCTGATTTAGTCAGTCACCATGAAGAAGAATACTTGTACTCTACATGGGAGGAGTAAAAGTGTAAGTAGGTGGTTTTATTTTCATTGCTTCTATTTTTGTTATCAGTATTTGTCTATAACACACATGATTTAAGCTGGCCTTTAAAACACCACTTTCTGCGTAGAATAGCAACGGTGATAGGATCTTACCCTATTCTTGTAACTATACCTGAAATAAGCATTGATATGTGATGTACACACACAAAGTTAGGTTTATCGAGTAGTTTTGCTTTATGTGATTTTGTTTTGTTTTGTTTTGTTTTGTTTTTTATTTTATTTTATTTTATTTTATTTGGAACTGACATTCATTTTTCTGAGTGTATTTTCAATCAAATTATTGAAAACGATTTTCTTTTTTTCTTTAGCATATATAGAAATATGTCCATATGCTGCTTACTGACACATAACACACTCAGTCAGAAGTACATGCTCTTGAATGATGGTGACAACAAGAACTGCACTGTATTTGCTACTGCACTGTAGAAATACTGAATGTGCTACAGGTGAACAGTGAGACAATATACTAATAATATATTCCTAAATTTGAATTAAGCTTGATTTTGTCTTATGCATACCTATCCCAATAACCAAGAAATAGAATGGTTAAGATGCTTCTGTAGACTTTTCTGTCTTCCAGATGCACATTGGAACAATATTACTATGTGGTATTATATACTGATGACTCTGCCTTACAAGCACAGACAAGAACTGAATGTTCCTAATATGCTACTGCTATGCCTAAGCTGTTGAATATGCCCCTTCTCCTAATAGCCAGGGACATTTTATTCAAGTGCTTTGATAAATGGAAATAGGAAAGAAAAGTTGGTGTGTGCCAGATGCTGCATCTACAAGGACAGAGGCTACAGATATAGTTCTTATTTTTGAGGGGCTCTCAGATTGTACGTTTACAAACATACAATCAACAAGGAGCGCTGATAGATGATGGAAAGTGGCTTGGCTATCACCTCCACCAGTTCCCTCAGCACTCTTGGGTGAATTTCATCTGGACCCATGGACTTGTGGCAGTCCAGTTGCAGTAGTAAGTCTCTGACCATTTCTTCCAGAATCACTGGGTTTTAGTCTGCTTCCTAATTAGTGCTGGTAAGATCTCACCTGCAGTACTGCATCCAGATGTGGAGTCCTCAGTACAGGAGACACACAGAGCCATAGGAACACATCCAGAAGAGGGCCACAAAAATGATCCAAGGGATGGAACACCTCTCCTACGAGGACAGGCTGAGAGATCTGAGGCTGTTCAGTTTGGAGAACAGAAGGTTACAGGGGGATCTGAGAGCAGCCTTTCATTATCTAAAGAGGGGTGTAAGAAAGAAGGGGACAGACTCTTTAGACAGGTGTGTTAGGATAGGACAATAGGAAATGGTTTCAAACTCAGTGAGGGGAGATTTAGACTGGACATAAGGAAGAAGTGTTTTACAATAGGGTGGTGAGGCACTGGAACATGTTGTCTGATGAAGTGGTGGAGGCACGACACCTGGAGACATTCAAGGTCATGCTGGTCTAGGCTCTGAGTAGCCTCTTATAGCTGTAGATGTCCCTGTTCATTGCAGGGGAGCTGGACTAGGTGACCTTTAAGGATCCCTTCAAACAGAAATTATTCTAAGATTCCATGCCTCTAATACGGCAGATGAATCTGCAGATGTGTGAGTATTTATATATATGTTTTCACCAAATGTAGAACTAACTTTGTGCACAATGAGCCATCTGATGCTTAGCCTAACAGTGTAGAATAATACAGCTGAAGAGAGAAAAAACTTTATTTCAATTACCAGATTTTCTGATAAAAAAATATTAAAAAAATAAATAGTATTATGAAGTGGTGGTGTAACTTGGAGCTTTGATGTTATATATATGTATAAATCTTTGCAAGCAATCTAGTCACTGAAAACATGTTGTTAGTATTTATTTTTAAATTTCCTTTAATAGGATTTTATCCCCTTACTGGTACTTCATGTCCTCAGACAGCACAATATGTATAATCTTGCTAGTCTGTCACCCTCTCCCTTGCTGGTTTGTGCAATATTCCTAGTCATTCGTCTGTTGTTAGCCTATGGAGTTGCACTTAACAGTGTTTGGTAATAACGTTTTATATAATAGTCAGCTCTCTCTTTTGCTTACAGTATTCAGTGAGATTGCCTGCATTTGTATCATTCAGTATGTGCACACAATTTGTCTGTTCTCTCTTACTCATTTTCCTTAGGTAACTTTTTACTTCTTTAAATGGTTACCCCATAAACAAATTCCTCCATTTCTGAAGATTCTATTTTTTCTGTTGTCTTGAACTGCTGAGAATATCCTAGGTGTTTTACTGCTTTGTCTTCTGTAATTTACCATATGGTATTTCTCAAAGAACAGTTAAATGTTATTATTTCCCTTGCTCCCTCTATGTATTTTTATTTTTATTTTTTTTTCTTTTGCTTGCAAAATTACTTCAGGTAGAGGACAGAGATTGTAGTTAGTGCTTATCTACTATGCAAGAGACTTTTTATTTAAGTATGCATTGAATTGTCAAATTCTTTGTGTTTTGAAAGGGCTTCATGTTATTTTCATAACTGGATGGACAGTCTAATGCATTTCAGTGGTGTAGGTGGAGACAGATAGATAGCTATAAGAAGTACAACCTCATTTGTTCTTTATCATAAAAATAATGAAATGTATTATTTATTGATAATTTAAAATAAAACTTGCAGCACATATTCAGTTAAATTGGCATGGCTTTACACACCAACAGTAATAATTTTCTGTAGAGTATTATAATAACTAGACTTCTAACTGAGTCTACTGGAGTTATGTAGAGTCAGCTGAATGAAGTAAGAGTCTACTGCAGGTGATGAGAGTGCCAGTATATAAGGAAGAAAGAATAAAGTCTGAATGTTACACTGTGTGGGTGTGCATCTTGGAACATTGTGTCAGAAGTGAGTCAATTCTTGTGAAATCAGAAAGTAGCTATATTGCAAGAAAAAGAACCAGCCAAGAGGATATGTTTAGCAACTGGGCCTGCTTAAGCTGTAGAATTTCAACAGCTTCAACAAAAATAAAGAGTAGGTGGGTCTGAAAGCAAAATTAGAATGTTTATGCTGTAGTAAAGAACAAAAGCTTCTGTGCACCAACAGTATATGGTCAGCCTTCTAACTTAGTATCTCTTTGATAGACAAGACCATTTTGAATTCATAAACATGCATCTCATAAAAGGTAAATTTTGTAGAACTGCTTTTTATGTTCTGTAGAAACAACTGAAAACCAACAGAGGACAACAATGCTGTCTCATTCTATGATCAAAACTTTAAAAGAAATTTATGGTTATTGATGTGATCAAAAGATGCTAGACCTCAAAGGACTGTGCAACAAAGATGCTCGGAGTTTAGTTGCATACAGATGTTGAGGAAAAAACTCATCCAAATGCAAAGCAGATATGGAGCGCCCACAGAGATGAAATGCAAAGGAAGGTGGAGAGCAATTTGCAAATAACTGACTCACTGAGATGTTTTCATCCAAAGCAGTTGGGGTTAAATAGTCACAACTCTTGCTAAAGTTTGAGAGAGTGAAGGGGAAGTTAAAGACTTCCTCTATTTTTATGTTCATTTCTGCTTCCATTATGACTCAGAGATGACAAAAACAAGGTGCTCTTTCTCTGTCAGTGAGTGGTCAGGGACATCTTCCTTTTGCTCTTCTGCTCTTCAGCAACAGGGTAAGACTCTAAACCAAAGAGTAGAGTGATGTAGTTCTACACAGTACATGGTGAGTGTGAAAGAGCTGCAGATAAATTCATTCCCAGGCCTCTCCTTGTCACAGTGCAGTTCTGTCACAGAGCAGTCTTTGCTTTAGGACATTTTCTAAGTAACCAATTAATCAACAGAAATACACTGTTCCAGAAAACTTTTTTTTTTTTTTTTTTTTTTTTTTTTTTTTTTTTTTCTCATAGTAAATTTGTGCTACTTCCAAACAAATTTTTCTCACATTGCCAACAGTTAGACCCATTTGTTAGCTGGCAGAAGGGTACTTACAAGGAGATTGCTTGGACTTACTATTCCTCATTAATGGAAATCAACAACATTGGCATTCTTTGCCTTCTTTCACCCCTTCATCCACCAATACTTTGTTTGCAAAGAAGATAAAGGACAGAACAGGCAAAGGTGAGCATCACTGAAGTGTGAATAGAAGCGTGATGACTGCTGCTGCCTTTTCTTTAATGCAAGTGACTATAGCTGAGTGGCAGAATAGACATTTTTAATCATCAAGTTTCCTTAAGGAGAGCAGCAACTGATAAACAGGAGTCACCTGAAGAGAGAATAAGTAATGCCTGAAGCAATGTAGCCTTTTCTATGTGTCTTCTAATGTTTCTTCTACAGGAGTTAGTAATTTATGTCCATGGTTAGAATGCAGTATGAGAAGGGATGACTGGATTTGACTCTCGGTAAACAAATTCCTTTAATATTCAGATACTATTAATGAAATCAAGTAGTTTTGAATGCATTTACTGCAAGGACATGAATGCATTTGAATTCCTTCTAACTGTCAGACTGGCATTTGGAGACAAAGAGAAAGGTTATATAGCAGGAAGATGCCAGTGTATTCCTGACAAAGCAATTGCAAATGTGTTTCTATCCTCCCACTCATTCTGGATTTCTTCCTTTCTGTCTTCCACCCTCTCCAGTCTTTCATGGATGTTCCGACTAATGTTTCCAGCCATTCCATTCTGATCAGATATAAAATCTGTTCAGAATGCTTTCCTTCCTTCTGCCTGTGACATTTCTGACACTAATGCACATACTTTTGCATCATTCTCTTTTTGTGACTCATCTCCTAGTTCAGTTCCTGCCTACCTACTTAACTAAGTTCCATGCTTTTTGAAACAAGTCTTCGTATTTCCTTATCAAAGGCTTGAGCAACACTTGGAAGTTTGCATCTGGTGACTGCATAGTTTGGAATATGAAAACACTCACACCTATATGTTAACTGACGTAGCAAGTCTAACCTATAACTCAAATGTCATCCATGGTTGTGCAGATTTAAAAAATAATCCGTGGGATAGTAACATTTATTTAGTTTAAGCTATATCAACAGAAATCTCTTGATGACTTGAGTGGGTATGACAGACAATTTGACAGCTCTGGTACACAAGCAAAACATTTTTGGAGTTCTTGCATATTTATGTTAATGTCACTGCAGTTCATTCTCTCTCAAAGGATAATTATCTGTACCCGACATTTCCTACCAATACAAATTACTTTTATACTTCCAAATGTTTCCATTCCACTGCTGGAATTCAGGCTGTCTCTAGGAGGCAAAGTGTCAGGTCCTGTTTCACAGAAAGGCCTGAGGGTTGTTAGCCACATGCATCAGAATTACACCAACATTCGAGTGTTGTTGCCTGTTGGCCAAAAATAGTTCTTTGAAAACAGTTCCAGCCCTCTTGACTTACTTTGCCATTTGAGTGAAATCACTTTTACCTTTGTAATTGTTTACTACAATGAAAACAAAAGTACATGAACCTCAGGATCCTACTGTAGTATCTTAATAGAGTATACTTACCTCAAAGAGCATATGCTTAAATGTAGTACAGAGGAATATGCTAGAATGGGAGGCAATAGATTGATAATTGAAATGATTGAGGGCCTGGAGCAAATCAGTTAAATGAAATGAAAATGACTTTGAAGGTCAAGACTTTATACATCTCACTTTGTAATGATAAAGGCTGGTGTTTGTGGGAAGAGTAGGGGATAAATGTGCAGTTGATAAATACTGTAAATTAAATACAGTTGCATTAGAAGTTTAGATAACATGGTCTCTCCCTACTCTCTCTATTTTTTTTCACTACATATTTTCTGGTAAGTGTGAAAGTGATCTTTTAGATACTTGAGTTCATAATCATGAATGTTATCTTTTGAACCCCACTTTCAGACTGAGTTTTTAAATGATGCCAAGGACATAATTGACTAATGTTTTGTACATACAGAGGGAAAGGCCATGCTGTATCATTAAATAGTATGTTCCTCTTTCGTCTACAATTTTCCCTTGGCATTTGTTGTTATGGACAATATTCATGTCTGTCAGAGTGCCTGCAACAGATAGAACAGTTGACTCTCCAGCAAGATGAGGTTCTTGGCATGCTTGTAATATAAACATTAAATAGTTTTAATAAAATAAGCAAAAGCCAAAGATTCAGAAGTATGATAGATGTTACTAGTGGCAAGAAGCAGTAACATGAAAGATGTTTCTAGGGGAAGAAATATCAGAGTTGGTGGCAAAATAATTTGCTAGAGATTTGTTCAGAATGTAATGTTTTTCTGCAAGTTGTGTGAAAAAATATAAAAAATTACACATCAAGATTTGCTATTCTTTGACCACCAGAATAACAGGAAATATAAAGAATTTGAAACAGAATGTGAGAAACAGTTGAGTACAATTTAAGTTCTGAGTTGGCTGACAAAAGCAGTAAATAGCACAACTAAAACTCTCTTTGAATTTTTACACACACACACGAAGTCACATAACAAAGTCCTAAAAAGATCTATTAATTTTTAATTATTAAATAAAATAAAAAAAAAAAAAGAAAAGAAAAGAAAAAAGAAACCAACCAGCCAAACAAACAAACAAAACTATATTTTTTTCTTCAATTCAGTGTATTGCATTGACAGTAAACTGAGTTATCTTACATAGCACCTGAAATAGAACAGGGCAAAATTTCCTCATGCCAGCCACCAGTGAACACTGATGCTACTTTGTTTTTAATCTCTGGACTGATAGTAGCTAGGGGCTGGTAAAACAAGTAACGCTCCTGAAAAGGATGATTTAATCTTCAGGATCTTTTCCCATTTCCTTCAGCACTGCAGGACCTGGGAAAATCTCTGTTGTCCATTTTCCTCCCACTTCCTCCTTTAATTTTGATATTCACACTAAAATCCAGTTTCAAAAAAGGAAGAAAATGTCAAAGTCTTGTGAAATTTTCCTTTCTAATCCATTCCTTTAATTAAGTGTGGCAAACTGGTTTCTAAAATCTATCTATTGTAACCATATTGAATTAATACTAATTTCCTCAGTAAAATGTCTGTAGAGTTAAATCAATCTGTCTTTGGGTTTTAAAGTAATTGACATCATTCTCTCATTTTCATTCTAGAGAAAAAGAGGTTTTGCCTGGTTTCAAAGAATATGTGTTTTGATACATTTTGAATATAGCTTACTAACACATTTAACAGAAAGAATCAAACAGCATTATCTTAAGCAACAATGTGATATGACTGTCATGGAGTGGTGGTCTCTTCTATCAGAGCTGAGGCTGTGTTAATGGAAATGTTTTCATTTTCAAAACAGGAGAAAAATCTGCTATAAGACTTCTTTATGAAACTTTCTATTGGTTGCAGCTGATGCTTTGGAGAAGGGTGTTGAATAACATTCTCAGAGTACCAGATGACACCCTAAGAGGTGTCTGTCCAGTGTGAAGCAGTTTTTCCTTGCGTACTTCTCTTGTTTCTATTGTTCATATTTAAATATGCAGCAAAACTAGACTTTTCAGTGTCTCCCTTTTGTCTCCTCATAGGACCAATGATTATTTTTCCTCTTCATCACACATTCAGTAAGCTCTAACAAAAGTAGTTTATTATTTTGTTGCCTTTGTAGGGCTGTTTGTGAGTTACCTATTTGTCAGCCTTGTCAGTCCTGAGATGGAGGAGCAAAGGTGGATTGTGAACTTGCTCCATGGACTAGCACTCCAGTCTCAGACTCTGCATTATAGACAAGTATTTGTCTTTGAGATCTATCTGCTTTTCTTAATGCTATTTATTCTGCTTCAGGTCTAATTTCCCCTTCTTTTATTCAAGGTACTCTATCTACAGCCTCAGTTGTGAATGACTTCATTATTTCTCTTTGTAAATATAAAGTTAATCTTAGAATCAGAATGGCTTATGTTGGAAGGGACCTCAACTATCATCAAATTTCCACCCCCCCCCCCCCCCCCCCCCCCCTCCACAGGCAGGGTTATCAGATCAAATACTGGATCAGATTTCCCCAGGGCTCCACCCAACCTGTTCTTGAATATCTGCAGGGATGGGGCATTTACAGTCTCTCTGGAAGACGTGTTGTCACATCTCACCTCTCTCAGTAAAAATCTTTCCCCAACTTTTAATCTAAATCTTCCTTCTTTAGTTTAAAGCCATTCTTTCCTGTCTTACCACTATCTGCCAACTTAAATAGTTGATTTATCTCATGTTTATGAACTCTCTTTAAATACTGAAAGGCTGCAGCAAGGTCTCCCCACAGTCTTTTCTTCTCCAGGTTGAACAAGCCCAGTTCCTTCAGCCTTTCTTCGTGGGAGAAATGTTTCAGCCCTTTAATCATCTTTGTGACTCTCCTCTGCACCCTCTCCAAAAGCTCCAGGTTTTCCTGTGTTGGAGGCCACAGACTTGGACACATTACTCCAGGTCTCAAGAGGGCAGAATAGAGGGAGAGAATCACCTCCCTGTCCCTGTTGGCCACCCCTCTTCTGGTGGAACCCAGTATACCATTGGCTGCAAGTGCACACTGCTTATTCACATTAAGTTTCTCATCAGCCAGGACCCCTAAGTCCTTCTCATCGTGAGTACTTTCAAATCCATCCCTCTCCAATTTAGAGATAAGGATGTGGTGGGGAACCACGTGAAATGCCTTGTAGAAGTCCAGGTAGATTACATCAGTTGCCATCCCTTTGTCCATCAGTGTCATCACTCCATCAGAGAAAGTTACCAGATTGATCAGATTGGACCTTCTCCTGGTGAAACCATGCTGGCTTTTTTGGATCACCTGCTCATCCCTTGTATGACTTAACATGTCTTCCAGGAGGACCCGTTTCATGATCTTCCAAGGCACAGAGCTGGCATCAGCAGCCTGTAGCTCTCTGAGTCCTTCTTCCTCTCATTTACATGTGAGTGATGTTTCCCTTTTACCAGCCCCTGAGAACTTTGCCTGAAAGTCATATCTTTTAAAACACGACAATCATATTTGATGAGTTCTCTAAATCTGGCAGAACTTGGCTTGATACGTGGCTTTCATAAATACTAGGATTTCTTTGGTATAACTTCTGAGCTCCTCAGTTTCTCTAGGTTCCTAGCTATTGGCTTGCCTCTGTGCTTTTCAGGTTTACTGACAGTTGTTTCATAGTCTTTCCTGCTTCTTTAGGACATGGTTTTGACTGAACTTATTTCTGTTAGCTGTCTTACCAGGTCATGTAACATCATCCTAATCATGGCATTTTCAGGTAAATTATAATATAAATTAAATAATAATAATAATAGTAATAATAATCTACAAAGAAAGGCAGATGCAGAAATATCAAACTGATACTTAGGTACAAATTAACTGATGTGATCAATGTTTTTCTCTAAGAAACTGGTAGAAAAATAACATTTTGCATAAAGTGGATTTTTTTTTTCTAGTGTTTCTTCTGATAAATTACAAAATATTGAGTCTTGAGACAACTGTATCACTTCAGCATCTGAGTGTGCTGTTGAAAATACATAGAGGCAATACTGCCCAATTTTTCTGTTAGATTAATAGAGTTTCCTACATACGAAGTTTGAAACTTAAACAAAGGCTATTGCACTCTTGTTGTCTACATTCTTTTCACTGCATGTGCTTTATAAATAATGCCACTTAATAGTCAACTTCCATCTCTTTCTGGGGCAGAACACTGCATATCATTGATTTCCCAGCAGGACTCTATATCTACATTACATGACACACGCTGAGACCTAGATATTGCTTAGTAACAATTGTCTCTGAATGGTAACATAAGACAAAATGAAACAGAATGGGAGGGGAAGACTTTATAGATAAATAGTGGGGGAAAAAAAAAATAAAAAAAATCAAATTCTCATTTATCTCTTCACATCTGTTTCTGGTCTTTCCTGTGGTTGATTTTCTTCCGGAAAAAAATAAAACAAAACAACAACAACAACAAAATATCTGAAAGTTTGCTTGATTCTTTTATAAACTTCTAGAAGCAATTTTCAGCTGTTGTTAGTCTCCTCATGAGAAGGTAGCTCAGCTCAACAGCACAATCTAGACAGTAAATGCTCAGGTCTCAGGGGTTTTGTGAAGCAGTTTTCAAAATAAAGCAATCATCCCAGTTCAGATAGTCTTATTTAATTTTTACTCTTGATGGAGTAAATTAGGCTTTTTATTTTCTTTCTTTCTGTGTTTCTATCTCTAAAAATGGCAGTTTCTCTGTCTCTGGAAAGGATTGTATTAGAAAAACTATAGCGAGATGGGATGGGAAAGCAACAATTAATGTTTGTAGAGGCTGTGTGATTTTTCTAGTGAAAGTGGTGAGTGAAAGAATGGTGTTATGGCTCAGTGTTAGGCTGTACTTGAACATTTCTCCAGGTTTCTTTGTAGGCTGTTCTGGCATCTCACTCTGTGTACTGTCTAGTCTTTCAATCTGTTTGTATTTGGAATCAGTTCAAAGCACCAGAAAACACCCAGACCTGGAGTTTGGAGTCAGCTAATTTTTTTTACTGCCTGTGTAGTAGCAGTTTCTTTCTACACCATGTCTGGTTAATTTTTGTTAAAAAATACCTTCTTCTCAATGTAAAATATAATACTTATAATATCTTAAATTCTATCTTTCAAGGCTGTAAATAATTTGTATATCAAATCAGTTCCAACCTTGTGATGACTGTTAAAATGTTTGTCATTAAAACCTTAGCACTTGTTTGCCACAAGATATTGACTTATAGACATCTGGTTTAAACTTTTTTCAACCTGTTTTTTTTTTTTTTTTGGTTTTTTTTTTTTGGTTTTTTTTTTTGGTGTTGGTATTTTCATTCTTTTTTTTCTATTAGGTTATAAAACCGTAGTGCCTTATACTTACTTTCAAGTAAAATTAAGGTAAAGGGGACACAACAGTGATGCTGTTTACTTGGCCATTTAGTCACTTGTACAATGACAGTAAGATTGTTTCAGACTCATGAAAAGTATCAGTAAAATTGTATAAAACAAGTGTCTTGGATTTTATTTTTGTGTTTGTTGCTGATAGAATCAGAGGTGACTATGATTCTTACCATTTAGATTGCTAGGTAATAAGAACACAAAGGAAGTAGTTGAAACACTGACAAAATTTGAGCATGCCAATAATAACTTTCATGAATATTTCTACTGATAATGCTTGTTTGTATTATTCAAGTTATCCTTTGATTTTCATTGGTCACTGAGCTGCAGTGCAGTTCCAGTTAATCATTTATGTTTCCGTAATCAGGCACCGTATGAGAAGACTGATCAGAACTGTTAGTATTTTACGAGCATCTGATATTTTTGTAATTGCTTTTTACTTTTCATCTGCATATTGGTACCAAGATGTAAGTGAAGTAGTTAAAATAACAGATAACAGATGTGATCTACTTAACTAAAAGTCAACATTCTGAGATTCTTCTATAGATGAAAAGAAATCAACAGAACTAAATTTCTGTAATTTATTTCAGGTATTTCGTTTATTGAGTTTGGTTAATGATAGCTGTCTTGCACCTTTTCAGTAGTGAATATCATAGGAATTCTCAGTAGTCACCTACAGCCTGTGCAAAAGATATTCTGAAGGTGTGAAATTCCTGCCTTCTTCTGTAACTCTACTGACAATCTCCTCTCCTGTGCTTTCCATTCCTGTTTTATGGTATTAAATAATACACAGTACTATGTTCTTGGATGAGTTGTCAGCAATAGAGTTAGAGATTGGAACCTCTAAAGCTTATATACTGTCATGGTAAGCTCATCAATCTCAAGTGTACTGCACAGTGAATGAAGTGTGACTTGCATAATTCCCTGAGAAAGCAAACTGCCAGGTTTTGATTGTTCTGTGCTCAATGTTTTAACTGTGGCTGACTGTCTTAAATCTTCACCTGTTTTCTTAACCTATAGGGCTTTATATTTGTAGAAAACTGAATGAATATGGAAGAGAAGAAAAAAGAAACTGAGGGAAAAATATATATTTTTTTTCTGGAATAATTTGATTATAATTAAATTTATTCTAATAAATTAGTGTGTGCTGATGTCATCTACAAAAATCCTACAAAATGGACTTTTTTTGGTTAGCAGGATAGTCAAGATAAAATGCAATGCAAATTACAGATTAAATGTCTGATATTTCTTTGCTAATCATGTCTTTCCTTTTCCCCCATGTTCACAAGTACTGGGTCTCCGTTCATTTTCCTGTTAGTTAACCATATGTTCCTATTCTGTTTCTCTCTGTGTAACAATTCTATGTCTCAGTTTCTGTGTGTGGCTCTTCTTTAACTTTAGTGTTCTTTTGAGTACTAATCACTTCATTCTTATCTGAATGCTCTTTCCCCTGGGAAAAAGAAACACTAAGTATCAGAATTTTCCCTAAGCCTGGAAGGTCTGAAAAAAAAAAAAAAAAAAAAAAAAAAAAAAAAAAAAAAAGTCTTCAGGCTTTGGTAGACCACAGGTATAACTGACTTACTGATTTCATCAATGATTTGGAAGGTAACTTAGCAACTTAGCATTTCATAGACAAGAAAGGTACCAATCTGTGACATAAGAACATATGTTGTATTTGGCCTTGAAAGCCTGTGAGCACTTGCGGTTCACAGAAGTCTCTGCTGAGAATGGCTGAAGATTAAGAAATGAAAAACCTTCAAGTCTAATAGGCAAAAATTGTAATAAACAGAAGGTGTGCAATTTATGCCTAAGAATAATTCATTATTGGGGTGCATATAGACTTGATGCTGTGATTAACTTTGATTATTTTGCTATTTTAATTTCTGTGTTTTACCAAAAATGAGTTTCTGCTTTCTAGCTTTCAATCAGGTGTGTTCTTAGCCAAAGAAAAGTAAATGGCTGCACAACTTCAGGCTTCTAAAGGAAAGATGTAGAACAGATGTCAATCTCTACACTGATAATAAAGCTGTCTGTGTAGTCTTACCTATTCCCCTTTCCAGAATATGTATGATCAGATGAGAAAGAAAGAATTTTGTGTGATCTTTTGGGCTTTTTGAAAATAGGGAGATAGGTGAAGCTCTATCTTTTTAGCCTGAGACTAGATTTCTGAATGACTTGAGGTCAGTATTTTATGGCAACTGACTGACCTAAAAGAAAAACACTGCAGTTGATCATTGACCTATTACAAAGAGCATCATAATCTTTGCATCTTGTTCAGTCTGAAAAGGTTCAAGGAGATATGACACCTGCAGATGCTGTTGGAGTCTTTTGAAAATGCTCTTGCTCAGTATTCTCTTCTTGCTTCCAGGAATTTTGGGAAAAAAACAAATAAGGGAAAATGAACAATTTGCTGATACACTCAATATTCTAGTATGTGAGTGTGCATGCCAGCATATGCATCAAGGATGTTGACATCTGCATCAACCATTAACATGTTCATTTCTGCCTTTATCTGTCTCCCACCTGTTCCCTGCCCCATTGTTCTGAGGCTTTAAAATAGTAGAGTTACAAAAGTATTTTCAGAGAGGAAATGATCAGGGGAAGAGGGTTTAGGCTTATTTAGGGTAGAGAGGAAAAGTCTGAGTGTTAAAACTTAGGGGAAAAGTTCAGATCATACAACTCAGAGGAACAGGTTATGAGAATTTATATAAATCTCTGAAGAAAAATTTTTCTGTGTTCTACTCTATATGCAATTTTTATCACAGATCACCAGAATTATTAAAACAAGCAATTTATGATGTAAGAATTCCTTTCTAGGGTGCTATTGAAACAAAAATATAGTCAAGGCATCACCAAGGCAACAAAGAAATGATATAGTAATCATCCTTTCATTAACAATGGGAGGAACTCTAAAATTATAGGCTCAACCATAACAGTGACAGATGTGTTTGAAGATCCATATTCTATGGTTTATGGTCAGAAGTTACAGGGCAACCAGAATGACTGCATACAAAAGATTGTAATTAGTTGGGGGGTTGGTAAACAGGAACAGAGAAGAACTATACCTCTAACCATTTTGATCATTCCTGAAGAATTGAAAATGCAAGTTTTTCCAAATACCAGAACAGAGTCCAGAAAGCAGTATCTTCAGTAAAATCGGTAAACATAAGATGCATGGCTTGATGTAGCTCTTCTTATGCATAAGGGCACCTACAGCTTCTTAGAAGGAAGGTTTTTTCAAGTTTGAACTTTTAAAAAGATTGTTTATATAAAAACAACAAAATGTAATACAAAACCTCTTTATAAGGGAGTAAAAGAGTAGAAGCCTCTCTCTTATTGTGTAATATACTCAGAGAACCTTGATGTAAATTTTTTAACTGCACAAATTGATATAGAATCATAGAATTATAGAATCATTGAAGTTGCAAAAGATCTCTAAGGTCATCCAGTTCAATCATCCACCTACCACCAATACTGTCCACTAAAACATTTCCCTAAGTGTCTCTACTATCTTTTCCTGAAACACCTCCAGGGATGATGATTCCACCACTTCCCTGGGCAACTTGTTCCAGTGCCTAACCACTCTTTCTGAGAGGACTATCTTCCTAATAACCAGTCCAAAACTTCCCCAGCACAACTTGAGGCTGTTCCTTCTCATACTATTGCTAGTAACCTGGGAGGAGAGGCTAACTCCCACCCCACAACATCCTCCCTTCAGGCAGCTGCAGAGAGCAATAATGTCTCCCCTGAGCCTCCAATTCTCTGGACTGAACAAATCATTTCCCTCAGCTGCTCTTCATAAGACCAGATTCATTGCCCTGCTCTGGACATGCAGCAGGACGTAAATATCTTTCTGGTAGTGAGGGACCCAAAACTGAACAGAGTACTCAAGGTGTGGCCTCAATCACCTCCCTGCTCCTTCTGGCAGCATTGTTTCTGATACAAGCCAGGATTCCACTGACCTTGGCCACATGGGCACACTGGTGGTTCATGTTCAACCAAATACTAACACCCCCAGAACCTTTTACTCTTCACAGTTTTCCAGCCACTCTACCTTAAGCCTGTAGTATTGCCTGGGAGCGTTGTGATAGAAGTGCAGGACCCAGTATTTGGTCTTGATGAACTTCATCCCATTAGCTTCAGCCCAGTGATCGTACCTGTGCAGATCCCTCACTAGGTCCTTCCTACCCTCAGGTACATCATCACTTCCCGCATCTTTCTGTTGTCTGAAAACTAAGTGAGGATGCACTCAACCCCCTTGTCCAGGTCATCCATAAAGATATTAAACAGGACAGACCTCAGTACCAACCTCTGGGAAACAGCACATGTGACTAGTCACGAGCTGCACATAACTCCATTCACCACCACTCTTTGGGCCTGATCCCCCAGCCAGTTCTTTACCCAGCAAAATGTATACCTGTCCAAGCCATGAGCCTCCAGCTTCCCAAGGAGAATTCTATGGGTGACCAGTGTTAAACGCTTTGCTGAAATCTAGGTATACTACACAAGCAGCCTTTTCCTCTGTGATATCAATACAGTGGAGAAAGATGGGAAGAGAAACCATCCAGAGAGACCTGGGCAGGCTGGAAAAGTGGCCCCATGTGAACCTAATGAGATTCAACAAAGCCAAGTGTGAGGTGATGCACCTGTGCTAGGGCTATCCCATGTATTTATGCAGACTGGGAGAACTTGTGTGGTTTTAAAGTGAGACAGGAGAGATTTAGGTCAGATATTAGGAGGAATTTTTCCACTCAGAGGGTGGTGATGCACTGGAACAGGTGTGGATTCCCAATCCCTGGCACCATTCAAGGCCAGGCTGGATGTGGCTCTGGGCAGCCTGTTGTGGTTGGTGAACCTGCACAAAACAGAGGTGTTGAAAGAAGATGGTCTCTGAGGTCCTTTTCAACCCAAGCCATTCTGTGATTCTATGATGTGCTGGGTATATGAGACCTAAGTTTCATTTCTGCAAGAGAGCAAACTGCTGCAAAAATGTCTTAAATTTCGGAAAATAACAAGATTTTTAGTTACATGACCAACCTTTTAAAGTGCTAGTATCACAGTAAGTGAAAATTTTGTTGGTATAAGCAATCAGTGTTTGCATGGATGTAGACAAGAAATTTATTTTGAGATCTGTAAAGATTTGTGTGCATATCTTGCACATTTTTTATGACTGAAGCCCATCCAAATGTCTAATAATACACTTCCTTCCTTTCCTGTCTCTGCAGTAAATTGAGTTTTTAAGCAAAAAATTAACTCTGCAATGTTATTGCAAGAAATAGGTTCAGAAAATGAAAAACTGTGATTTTTGTATAAGCTTTTATTTATTGGCAAAGAGAAATTATGTGTCAGCAGTTAATTGTGTGATTCTCAGGTAAATACAGCACAATTAGGAGTGTTCCTGCACAGGTAATGAGTCATAGCCACTTCTTCTCTCTACATAGCACTAAGTGTAGTGCCAGAAATCTGTTTCACTGTGCACATTCAGTGCTACTGGATACTCAGAGTTCTAGCACTGAATTTGTGTTTTAGGAGCTGTGGGGACTTTTGGAAGGAACACAGAGTGAAATTGCTATTGAAGTTCAGCAGCAGCTTGACTGCTCTGTGCACTTGCCTATGGTCACAATCCTTTTTAATGCTGTTGTGGTTTCATGATACTGGCCAAAGAAGCTTATGCTTATTAAATGCAATGCTTCTGTGTTCAGTGATCTGTGTATGACCTGGAAGTCTGGCGGCATTCTGAACAGAAAGCTGTGAGGAGAATGAAGTATTGGAAGTTTTTCCACTATTTAGACGGGATGGCTCATCTTTTGGTATTGTAACATGGTTTGTATACAGACTTATTTTGGCTAAAATAAATGAAAACAGTTTGGGCTTTTTTGTGTGTGTTTGCTTATTTGTTTTAAAATAAATGCTTTATGTGTGATTATATGATTCTGTGATTTTATGTTGTTCCTTTTTTGTTGGCTGTTCTTAAAATAACTTCTGTTTGCAGCTTTGAAACTGACTTTAAAAATGCACAGAATTGGCAGTTATCATCCTGTATATTCAAGTCTCATTTTATTTTTGTTTATGAAATGGAAAAGTATCTAGGGTGATATTGTGGTATGACCCGAATTCTGTACTCTTTAGAGTGTGCTTTCCACTTCTGAGATCTGAATTCTGTTTGAAACTTAGTTTTGAGTCAGGCTTTCCTTGAATCCCGCACTTGCATGACTTAGGATGAATTACTGATATGTCATTGCCAAACTCAGCACATGTTGCAACTCTCCCTGCTTGACCAGATTTTATTAAAAATGACAGGTAATAGAGTCAGCAAACAATTGAGGACTTATGTTGACACAGGAGGACATTTCAAATGTCATGCAAATGAAACCAGGTGACATTTAACTGTGTTTTCTTTCTTTGGTTATTTAATGAGCATGAACTTTGGAAGTGGAGGAAGAAGTTCCTATTTTCATTGTGGCATATGGTGAAAGACCTGTTTCAGCTTTCCTCCTTCCTCTATTCAGTAACAATCAGACAGAAAATAAATGGAAAAAGATTTGGCAATAGTAAAATACTTCTGGCAAAGAAGTCATTGATTTGAAAAGTGGTATGTTTCTGTGTTTACGAAAGCTGTAAAAATGATAGACAAGAATATTAGTCCAACGAATGGTGCAATTCTGTTTTGCCTGTAAGAAACTGGTGAGATTTTGATAAACCCCATGCTAGCTGGGACTTCCATTTGCTAACCTTTTTCTGTTGGGATGAAAAGCATAAGGATGTTACTGCTTTTGTCAGAACAGCCAGCTAGCAGACCACCTTGAACCTCATATGGTTTGCAAAAGCTTAATTAAGACACAAGTTAAATTTGTAGTCTGATGCTGTCAATTTATTCAGTGATGCTAAATCACTCATCAAAGAGCATAGTTATAAGTCTGCTGTGTGCACTGCAGTTGATTATATACTTCTGTGATAAGACTTTTAGCATACAAATACTATTATGAGACAGTTTAATTTAATATGATATGCTTTACTAGTCTTGAATATGCTCTCTAATCTTACTGTTCTGCCTCATAAATATAAGTCTGTATGGGTCTAGAGAAAACTTCTCAAGGAAATCTAGAGATTTAATGTGCCTTTCATCTAGCACATAAACAGATATGTGGCTGTACTCCAATTAAAATTGAGTTGTATTATTTTTTAATTCAGTAAAATGCTTAGACTACCCGAAGCTAATCAGTCAAATATTTCACATGTATCTGACAATGCAGATTTTTACATGCAGATTTTCACATGCAGCTGTCTTGCACATCTTTGTTATCAAATTGGAGCAAAGTAAATTTGATGGATGGACCACTCATTACATAAAGAACTGTCTGGATGGCTGCACTAAGAGTGTTGTGGTCAGTGGCTCAATGTCTAAGATGAGATAAATATAGTGGTGCTCCTCAGGGACAGGTGCTGGGAACAGTGTCATTTAACATCTTTGTAGGTGGTGTGGGCAGTGGGATCTAGTGCACCCTCATTGAGTTTGCAGATGACAACAAACTGAGTGGTGCATTTGACATGCTAGAGGGAAGGGATGACATCCAGAGGGACCTGGACAGGCTTGAGAAGTGAGCCTATGCCATTCTCCTGGAGTTTAAAAAGGCCAAGTGCAAGGTCACCTACCCACCAGCTTGGGTCAATGTCAAGCACAAAAGACTGGGTGGAGGATACCATAAGAGCTGCTCTGAGGGGAAGGATTTGGAGCTGCCAGTTCATGAAAGACTCAGCATGAGCTGGCAATGTGTGCTTAGTGCCTAGAAGGCCAGCCATATCCTCATCTGCATCAAGAGAAGTGTGACCAGCAGGTCAGGGGATGTTAGTCTGTCTCTCTACCCTGCTTTCCTCAGCCCCCATCTCCCTCCCCCCCCAAAGTACTGCATCCAGTTCTGGGGCACCCAGCACAAGACAGGCACTGAGATATTGGAGGTGGTTCAGAAAAGGGTCACAAAGATGATTAGAGGGCTGGAGCACAACCCCCACAGATACAGGCTGAGAGAAGAGAGTTCAGGCTGGGGAAGTCACCAGGAGGACCTTAAAGTGGCCTTCTAGTACCTGAAAGGAGCCTAGAGGAAAGATGGGGAGAAACTTTCCATAAGGGTGTGTAGTGACAGGAAACGTAGAGGGGAAATGGCTTTAAAGTGGAAGAGGGTAAATTTAGAGTAGATTTTAGAAGATTTTTTTTACACAGAAAGGTTGTGAATGCCCCCTCCATGAAAGCATTCAATGCCAGGCTGGATGGGGATTTGAATAACCTGGAAGGTATTCCTATCTATAGCAGAGGGGTTGGAACTAGCTGATCTTGAAGGTCCCTTCTAAATGAAACCATTCTATAATTTTGTGTTTCTATCAGAAGTTGCTGAAGTATTTTTGTCCACCTGAAATCTGAGAAAGATTTGGTTTAAAACCTAACCTCTTGAAATTTCTGAGGTAATATCTGTGATAGGCCTTTCACAAGAACAGCCATAGAATCACAGAATTGTAGAATAGATAGGTTAGAAGAGACTTCAAAGATCAGTGTGCTCCAACTCCACTGCTGTGGTCAGGGCTGACACCTGCTAGATCAAGATGCTCAGGGCCTCAGCCAGGCTGAACTTGAATGCCTTCAGGGATGGGGAATCCTCAGCTTCTCAAAGCAGGTTGTGCCAGTGTTTCACAACCCTCTAAGAAATAAATTCTTCCTTACATCTAACCTAAATCTTCCCACTTTCAGTTTAAAGCTACTCCCCCTTTTCCTGTCTCTGTAAGATCATGTTAAAAGTTGTTCTCCTCTATAAGCTCCTTCTAAATACTGGGAAGCCAGAATGACGTCTCCCTGAAGACCTCACTTTTCCAGGTTGAACAAGCCCAGCTCTTTCAACCTTTCTTCATGCTCCAGCCCACTGATCATCTTCATGGTCCTCCTCTGGAACTGCTCCAACAGCAACAACATCTCCACATGTTTCTTGTGCTAGTGGCCCAGGGCCTGGATGCAGTACTGCAGATGGGACCTTACAAGAGCAATGGAAAATACACAGGAGTAATATATTTACTACATATAATGTTGTTGGTAAATTTATACTGCAGTATACAAACAAATTACATTTCACTTGAAATATAATAGGATATATATATATAAACAGGGTGTTGTGGAGATGTATAATTGTAAAACTATATAGATAACATAAACCTTCTGGAATAACAGTGTCTAGAGATGAAATAGAAGGCATATATTACTAACAAGGTTAAATTAATTTCTGTTGTAATTTCAAATTCTTGAATTTGAGATAAACTTCGGTATTTTCAAGCTAACCGTAAATTCAGACAGGCTGAAATAGGCAAGTACATAGCAGCAGCATGCCTTCAATGAAGAAATAATGTTTGGGAACAAGGAAGGATTAAGAGCTTGCTTAAACTGAAGGCATTATGAGTGCAAATACAGATCATATGACATAGCTAGGAATAAATTTAGACTGGAAATGAGATAACTGTCAGGAAAGTAAGTAGTCTTTCAATTAGGTGAGTTGGAGTAATTGATTTTTATTAGTTTTCCAGATGAATTATACAGATGTGGTGGTAGTAGAGGATTTAATTTGATGATGGAGCAAAGTTAATGGAATATTTAACAGTAATATATGACTGAGGACCTTTTTCTAGTTTGGGCTTCTATTTCTGAGTTTACAGTCAGGACTCTTCCAAGCAAGACTGAAATGTTTAGAGTTGTTTCACTTGACAATCTTACAGCTAGCGGCTATTTCTGGTGAAATAACTAAATGATGGAATATTGTTTGTGAGTCCCATGAACAGAAAAAGTAACAATGAAAGCAAAACCTTTAGGAATAAAACCAGAACTGCTTGGGACGTAGTCACATTTAGGAACCTAGGGGTGTTACTGTCAATCATAGGAAAAAAACACATTGTGAAATGTTGACTATATTCTGAAAACCTGATAAATTTAAACTAAGTGTACAGCTCTTAGTTTATGCATTTGCTCACAATTCTCTTCTCTTCCCTTCCCAACCCTAACCCTTACCCCTTCTTTCTGCTCTTCATTCAGTTTTGCTTGGTTATTGATTTATGGAAATATGGGCTTCTAACAGATGATTTATTTCCTCTGCTGAGACTTAAGTTTTGTTACAACAAATGTTATACGATTAACTGCATTATCAATTAGAATGCTTCCTCATTTTCAAGGTTCTTCAAGGTACTTGACTTTGTTATATATTCAGACTCAGAGTTGCTTCTCTATATTGACATGTTTTTTTGCATCTATATGTTCCTCAGAATAATCTATCCTGGAAAAATATCTCTTCCTTCTTCCCTTGGCCTCAGACACTTTTTAAAAGAAAAAAGGCACAAAACTATGTTTTCATAAATGATACTAATGTGTCTTGCTTTTTATGGCTACTCCTTCCAGTTGCATTGGGGCTGCAAAATGCAGTGACAATGTGATGGAAGATGTAGTGAAGCTCTTAAACTTCACTGTCCATAGTATTCAAACGCATTTCAAGAAATGTCTTTGGGAAAATTAGAAGATATGTTAGAAGATAAAGCTTTTCTGTATATCATAGATGTCTCTTTCAAAAAACTAAGACTTCATATGGAATGAAAAAAAATCCTTAACTTCACTTGTTTTCCTCTTCCACCCAATCAGGTGAAAGCAGAGCAATATAATGAAATCTTTCTTGCCAGAGAAGGAGATAAATTTCACACACACACACCACAAAAGAAACACAAAATACCCCACAAAAATATCAACAAAACTGTTTATGTAGACACGTAATAACTTTGGCTCTGGCATGACTTATTTTACTCCTTTCTTTTCACTTTGCCTTTGAAACTTCCTTTTCCACTGAAGTTTAGTGTGTTCCCATCTTTGAACTAAATTGGGTCAGCAACATTTGTTTTTATTTTCAGTTGATAAAAATAAAATATAATGTAGGAAAAATAATCACATTCTAGTTTGTAAGAAACTTCAGCTAGGCTTATATGCTTCTAAAATTCAAATAATCAATGGCCAGCATGGTAAATATAATGAACCATAGCACTCTTAGACTCTACAAAAAGTATGGTGTCTATCCCTAGTTACATGTGTGCCTTCAGATTTTCATTACTTACCTGCACCAATGTTTGTTTCCTTTTTCATATTCACTTGTGTCCATTACAAGAAAATTATAGTACC
Source organism: Excalfactoria chinensis (assembly GCF_039878825.1). NCBI lineage: Eukaryota > Metazoa > Chordata > Aves > Galliformes > Phasianidae > Excalfactoria > Excalfactoria chinensis. Next base: position 18,172,449 of record NC_092857.1, on the reverse strand, counting down.
CTATTATGGTGTGCCTATTGTGTGCCCCGGTGGCGCAGTGGTAGAATTCCCGTTTGCAACACCAGGGGGCCCAGGTTCGAATCCCCCCTGTGGAGCAGGGGGTAGAAGTGCCGCTCTGCTACACAGAGGGCTCGAATCCCGGGAGTTGGACTCTATGATCTCTAAGGTCCCTTCCAACTCGCACAATACTATGATACTATGATGATACTATGATATGGTACCCATTCTGTGTCTTGAGTTTTTATGTTAAAATATTTTAACTTGCATCTTTTAACTTCGGAGTCTGCTTGTTGTTAGAATTTCTCTGAGATGGAGAAAAATTGTGGTCTTGAATTCTGGGGAACTGTTCTGTTTCTGTTTGGTTGAGGGATTTATCTTTATTCTTTCTCTCTTCCCAACTGAAATTACTTAAATTACATGAGTTTAGACTCTGGAATCAGCTGTGTGAAGCAGGAAATTTGGGAGAATTTTTAATGATCAGCAAAATATAGTCAGAAAAATATTAGTATCAAATGTGTGATATACTGCTGTAGACAATCATGAAGTACACAGGTGAATGTACCTGGGGGAGACTTTAAGGAGCACTTTGTATGTAGTATGTAGCACATGACATTTATCCATAATGTTCAAGAGCACTGATTTTGTCTTTCATAGCAACATGAGGGCTAGCTCTCATGAAAGAGCTTTATTGCTTATTGAAATCTTTATTTATATTACCTTGTGAGTCTTGATGGTAATTTAGAAAAATCATCAATTGTCTGTTGTATGTTTAATTTAACGTCTAATAAAGACAGAGAGCTGATGCTTTGAGTCTCATTTTTGATAGTGTAGGTTGGTTTATGAGAGGTAGACTGAGGAACTGTGATGCTTAAAACTGAAGATCTTTGGTACACAGTCTGTAAACAGCCTGTGTGTAGGGTGGTGTTCTGTTGTTACTAAGAAATACTAAAGAGAAGACTGAATGGAAAAAATGGTTTTCTCCAGTCCCAGTGACAGGTATGTGTTACCAGAAACTGTAAGTCAAAAGAGAATCAATGTAAGTACAGCTTTGTCAAGTGAAAGTGAGCGCTCATTTAGCCAGATATCACATCTCCTAAGAATTCATTAGAAGCTGTCAAGGATGGATATGAATGAACACACCAAATCTCTTCTTGAACTCACATGAACTTTCATAACCAGCAAGATACTTGGCAAGTGTTTCACAGCTTACCTGCTATGTGTAGGCTGTTTTTTTCTCTTGCCTATTTTATGTCTTATTCCTGCCATTTTCATTTGATGATCTTTTGCCTTAATTTCTTTATTTGTCTTGGAGATTGAAGGCACTAATAAGTATGAGCCAGTTCAGTGACATTCAGTGAAAGAATTGAGATTTTGATTAGTTTCAGAAAATATTTTTCAATATGGAGAACTTAGAATTGGTACATTGAACATGAAGACTATGCTATTGGTTTCCATCCATGGAGGAGAATGGCCCAAACCCACCTAAATGGATGAAGCTCTAATCACACTGTTCATAATTCAGTATTGAGACTTCTCTGATGGGACAAATGTCACCCAGCTTTCCTCACAAGCTCAAGTAATTCTTAAACTTGCCTCTCTCTTCATGCTACTTATGAATATGATGAGGATGCTTACTTTATATAGTGACTGTTTGCAAAGAACTTTTTGTACCTAGAATCATCCTTCTTACCCATATTTGAATCTCTCTATTCACTCTCTTCTCAGTCTGTAATTGAGCTTCAGGTTGGCCCTACCCAGGACACTCCTTCTCTCCAGCATGTTGACTACAGCACACAGCTTAGTGTCATCTGCAAATTCACTGAGCGTGCACTTAATCCGACTGTCCATGTCACTGGCTGAGATGTTAAACAATGCCAGCTTCAACTCCAACCCCAGAGGAACACTGTTTATCACTTGTCTCTACCTTGATACCAAGCCATTGACTGCAACTCTTTGAGTGTGACCACCCTGCCAGTTTGTTATACATCAAGTAGTCCATCCATGTCTCTCCAGTTTAGGGACAAGGGTGTCGGGTGTGACATCGTAAAAAGCTTCACATAAGTCCAAGTAAATAGCATCACTTGTTCTTCCCTTATCCACCAATGCTGTTACCCCACTGCAGAAAGCTATTGAGTTTGTCATGCATGATTTGCTCATGGTGAAGCCATGTTGACTGTTCCCCATTACCACCTTGTTCTCTGTATGCTCTAGCATAGTTTAAAGAGGTTCTAATCCATGATCTTGTAAGGTACAGAGATGTCACCCACTAGACTGTAATTCCCTGCATCATCCTTCTTTCTCTTTTGAAAAATGGAGTTATGTTTCCCCTTTTCCTGACGCTGGGAATTTCATCAGACTGCCACGACTTCACAAATATGATGGATAGTACCTTAACAACTTCTCATGTTCATTCTCATTAGATGTTCTTGAAACTGATCATTTCAGCACTTTATCAAGTAGCTGACAACTGTGTTTTCTCAAAAGCCTTGGAGAAAATCTTCAGCGAGTAGATTACTAGTTAAATAGCAATAGTGTGAACCCTTTCAGAGTCTTGGAATTTTCACTCTTGAATTCGAGTGTCATGATTTCCATTTCAAAAAGCTTAAGTGGCCATTTTCTAGAAAAATTTTCTCAAGATACTTATTGTTTATTTTAATTTATTTGTATTGCATCTATAGATTTATTTAACATGATTTTTCTTATCTAACTGACATATGTTGTATTTTTCACTGATTTCCATGTGTATTTCTTGCAATCTGAGGCAAGAACTAAAAGATTTATGTAGAATATTTCAAAATATTTTGTATTATGGTCTATGAAGTGTACAGTGATGTAGAAGAGCTTTTGTGCTCAGAGCAGATGTACATAACTGTGGGACTCTGCTGTTGGAAGTTAAAAAATACGTTATTTCATCATTAAAATATATACTAAGAACAAGGCCTGTGTACAGTTTAGTACACTAATAGTGCCTTGGAGGAACATATCTTTCATTCTTTGTTCCTTATTAAATCAAAACTCTTCAGACACTTTTCTCTTGCAATTCCAACAGACAGTTCTGTGGATTTTGGAGAGAAGATACTCTTAACAAGTCTCCAAAATCCTTGTATTCATTCTGAACTCAGCTTTAATCACTTCTTTTATTTAAGCCCTGGCTGAGATTCTTTGCTTTTATTATTTTTACAGCCGATCATGACTGTATTAGGAATTTTTCACTGAGTGTGATTTTATGAGGAACAGTGTTTTTCCACAGCAGTATTCAAGTTCTGGTTTATGGAAGTAATAAGAGCAACAGAATCTGGATTAGCAGTTTCTTTAACTGCCATTTGAAATAATTTTCTGGTTTTTATTTTCTCACTATAAATGTAGCTCTAGAGTTTGACTATATAGAATGTAATGTAAAACTAGAATGCAGTCATAACAGACTCCTGCATATAGGATTAAACACCTTTGTTTACAGTTAAGTGCTAAATTTCAAAGCTAATACTATTACGTAGAATATGAGAACATAACATGTTTGTAGAAAATTATATTGAAAAATTAGGTTTAGTGTTCTTAACATAATGTATAGTGTACTAAATACACAGAATTTTTATTTTGATTAATCATTTTTCTCCACTGGCAAGAATACTATGTAAAAAATCAAGTTATAGTATATTTAAAATATTTGTGTGCCTACAGAAAATGGACTTTCTTTTGAAGAACAATCTACTTAAATATTTTGAAATCAAGAAGAAAATTAACCTCTTTGCTGAAATATTTGCATTAGTTTTCTTGGGTATGCAAGGTAGTAGTTTTCTTGGGATTTGCAAATTGTATGGAATATTGAAATGGAAATATTGAAAGTCTTTATGTTATTTTAGTAGATGATTGTAATCATTAATAAACAATTAATTCACAAGATGAAATCCTAATTATACATAGATTGTCTTATCTTTGAGGAGGGGAAATTCTCTTTTGAATGTGATATGTCACATTCAGAGAAGCTATGGACAATTTTAATATTGGCATGAAATTATAACTGATTCAAAATAAGATTTATGACTTTGTCATTTATAATGTAGCGCACAACTGTGAACTGAGCTTTCTATTGATAAAGGTCCTGAAGTGTTCATGAAAACAAACAGTATTCTGGCATGTCTCTCATGTAGAAAAATAATTGCTGCAAAGTCTTAAAATGACTTGCCAGCTTAATCCCTCCTGTTCTGCTCTTCGTAGCAAATAGATACAAGGACTAAAAAACTTCTGGGAGCTTGTTTCCCCTATCTTTGGCTTTCTGCTGTCCAAATGTTAGACGAGTTCAATTAGTTTCTATTTTACAGAAGCAATTAATTTAGAATTAGTATCTAGTTAAAATTCTGACTAAGCTGAAAGAGGACGAGACCTTTGCCACTGGCTTCAGTGAGGTGACCTTAAATGACATGCATTATTTGTTATGGTTATGAAGAACCTGTAGAAGATTTGAATCTGCCTATAGCCAGAGGAGAGATGTGGGAAAAGCTTAATATGCTTACTGGGTCTAATCTTCACTGATACACTGCAAACTGGTGAATGATTTATTATGCTCCACAACTCAGTTTCAGAAATATGACTTAATTCTGATTCCTAAGATAGAATATCATCAGAATTTAACCAAAGATGTAGTTAATATATTGGTGGCACCTATTTCTGACAAAGGAATCTTATAAATAGCCATGGAAATGCAAACATCGATACCATCTTATTTTAATCATTTAAATTCCTTTTACAGTTTCCTTATCTCAAATGTCAGCTGCTCCCCACCTTTTTTTTCCTTTTTCTTTCTTTCTTTTTTTTTTTTCTTTTTTTTTCTCAAGCTGTCACTAAATAGTGCTAAGCCAAGATACGTTATGACAGATTCTGATGCTCTTCCTCCTGTTCTTTCTAGAAAGAATAAAAGGGGTGGAATGGCTGTTGCTGTTCTAACTGCAAGTTTTCTGATTGACAGGAGCGTCTGATATTCACTGGGTCAGAGCACCATGTTCTATTGCAGTAGTATTATTTGGGATGCAGAACTATTTTGGGAGCATGCCAGAAAAAAATAGGAAAAATGAGGGACAAATGGAAACGTACCGGCACTGTATACAATTTATTATTTGAATCTTCTGGTGCTGTATTCAAATTCATCACAGAATGCGATGATAAGTCTTGATTTCCTACTTGTTGCACTATGGAATGGTATACAATGGGGATAATCAGCATTCTCAGTTAGTAAGTTTTCACTTTAAATGTAAGAGTAGAATGGCATGACATATGTGCCAACATGAGCAGTTCTTAACATGAAAGAATATTTTTGATAATGAATGATAGGTAGCTCTGATCCTTTATCAAATCCTTTTCCAAACTCAATGAAACAGATTCTACATTCCCTTGTTTTAATTGAATATTATTTCCTACAAGTTTGAAGTTCTTGTTCTGAGATAAGAATCTGTGCCTTGTTCTTCAAAGCTACTAATTTCAGTTATGTCAATATGCATAGTGGCATATTTACTTAGTAATATTAAACATGCATAGATGAAGTCAGATCCAGCTTCTGTTGTTTTCAGCCACCAGTGATTTTCCTCAGTGCCAGTGATAGTGCTTAATATACCTCATAGATCAGGCTTAAGATGCTATCTAGAGTACTGGTGTATCAAAACTGAATATGTGAACAGGTTATAAAAAATTAACTAAATATGTATTTTGTATTTGTATTTCACCTGAAACGTGTGCTGGCTAAGTAGCAGAATGACTGTAAAGAGACCAACAGAATATTACAGATTTACTATGCAAGTTTGTCATAAGATATTAAATGAGAGAAAGAAGTATGAGGGAGAAAGACATAAATGAGTACAAGAACTGTTGTATTTATAACTAGATTCACAGTCGAAGTGTCCCTCTAGCACAGTTAACATTTTGACACTGAGACTGTTAGAGAAGGAAATGTTAAGCTAGACAAAAACACCAAAAAACCTTCACAGGAATATGATTGAGTGGAATTTCAGCATTTCACTGACTGTAGGTGAAAATTTGATGAATAAAAGTTTTTTCTTAAAAAAACACTTAATTTAATTGGACGTGAATAAAGATGAATATAGTCCAGAGCTCATGATTAAAACAAAACAAAACAAAACAAAACAAAACAAAACAAAACAAAACAAAACAAAACAAAACAAAACAAAAAACAAAGCCAAAACTCATGTGTATTTGCAGATTTTCAGGTGTTTTTCCTTCAGATTTATTTGATATCTAGCTGTTAGCTAACTCTCCTTTTCATATTCTGATGACTGATTACTATTCTTCTCAATATACAAAAAGATGCTTGTTTAAGTAGAGGTGCAAAGAAATGCACAGCGTTAAATTCACACCATAATTGTCTGACCATATAATTTAAGGGTTACATAATGTAGTAAGTGTTCACTGTCACAAAACCTTATTTTCTTGTGTCTGTAGCTGATATTACAGAATGGATTCAGTTGTTTAGAAAAACCTTGTTTTTGGGACAGTGGATGGGGCACTAGATTATGTTTGTCTATATTGCTCCTTAGTCCAGTACTGTTGATCTGAAGTATGTATTTTTGGAAACTCTACCTGGATATCTTTTTTTATCAATTAATGACAGGTAATCATCTTCCACCATGTAAGTGGCAATTTGATTTCATCTAGCAGTTAGGAGACCAATCACCACATGAAGTGCCAGTGGCTGTAGTGGAAAGAGAATGAGAAGGGTAGAATGAATATGTAATATCAACCTCTGGTTCAGATCATGCTACCTTGCCTTGGTGATGGGTGGGAGGAGTGTTGCAGCTAGTTCTTACAGCATGGAATAGAACAAAGCAAAAGAAAATCCCTGTTGGAAGAGAGTGACTCATTCAACACCTGTACTAAGAGCACTTCAGCCTTTTAGCAGGATACTAGACCTGGGTGGACCCACTGCCCCCTGGAAGAGCAGGAAGTGAGAAGGGGAAGGCAGAAAATCAGAAAAGCCCAGAAACAACCATCCTGGGATGGATTCTACAGATACAAGGAATTTTTTTTACTGGGTAGTCCTGCTATTCAGCTGTTGCATCACTGATATTTGGATGAGCTCTGCCTTGAAAAATGAGACTGTTCTTGTCGTAGGAGCATAGAAAAGGGATAGAGAAAAAGCTGGAAAAGTTATAGTATTATTGGACAGTGATATTTGTGAAGAATAAGATTTGTTTTTACTACAATCACATATACAGAAATCTCAAGAACAAGATAGGGAATGATTGTCAATACATACCATCCAAAAGAATACAACACATTTAAAACCTTTTAAAATTTAACAGCTCACTTTTCATTTTTCATTAAATAAAGTGTCATTTCAAAGTTGTTAGTTTCTAAACTGTTTCTAAGCAGCATTTTGTAGAGATTTGAGGATTATTTTAAAATATTCAGTGGTAGTTTAGAGCAGCAGGACTTTCACTGGAATGCTGTTTCTATGCTTGACAAAACTTGAGGGGCTTCAGCTTTCCCATCTTGTGCTTGAAGGCTGCTCAAAAATGGCCCTGAATAGCTGAGGCAGAGTTGGGAGATGAGGGAATAAACTTCTTCATCACCACTGAGAAGGTAATCCATAATTTTTCCACAGATCTGTTCAGTAATTTAGTTCCTTTACTAAAGCATTCTATGTGATGGAGATTGTTAAGCCTAATAAAACCTGAATCTCTTAGAGAGCTACAAGATAGAGTCTTCTGGCTCCAATTTGCCATCACAAATCCAGTCAAGAAATTTTGTTTTCTGGTTTCTATAGGCTCTCTTTGAAATGGAAGGTATTTGTATTTGAGGCATGTATAATGTAAAGAATAAAACTAGGAACTGCAGAACTACTAAATGCTGAATGGAATTATAGTGATCCTGAATGCAGCACAGATGTTTCTGCAAAGGCAAAATGTAAATGAAGGCCAATATACTACAGAACAGTGAATTTCGCTTCTAGTTTTTAACCAGTTTTAAAAGGTGTTGTATTTTGTGTGTGTGTGTGTGTTATTTTGTTTTGTGTTGTTTAATGCATCTATGTTTGTAAGCGGCATGTGTATGTAGCATTTAAAATATTTAAATACTTTAAAAATATTATTTAGATACCCAAGTCAGAGGAATTCACACTATATGCCATGCAGCAGACATCAAATATGCATACTGTATTTTAAAAATATTCTTGTCATCTTCCTTTGTACTAGCTATCATAGAATTGTATAAATGAAAAATGACTAAATTTGTTTTTACCACAGGAATAAAAGTAGGACACTGCTGTTAATATTATGGAGGTGATGCTGAAATAACCTGTACAGTACTTATAGAGGAATCCTGCTGCTCTCAAGAGACTGATGACTCACTAGTGGTTGCTGTCTGGTTTTAAGAATGATGACTACCTTACTGGAACTAAAGTATTTGGTTTCTTGAGATGGTGGTAGTAGCTGTGGATAGACAGACTGTATTTCTCTGCATGATTGCTTAATCTTGCTTAGGGACAGTATAGTTTAAAAAAAAAAAAAAAAAAAAAAAAAAAAAAAAAAAAAAAAGCTAACATATCTGATTTTATTTTCCTAATCTCTTTTGATTTAGTCTAGGATGACACTTTAAAGTATTGTTTCCTGACAGATGTCCGTCAGAGCAGTTTTCATAATTATCATTTTTGAGAGGAGATATTTTTGGACAGACTTATGGTGACTAGTGTTCTTTTAAAAACTTATCTTCTATCACAGACCATCCTTCTCTCCAAAGTGGAAAGATATAGATTTGATGGGTGGATTGTCTGATGGACAAAGAACTGGTTATGAGATTGTATCCAGAGGGTGGTGGACAATGGCTCAATGTCTGGATGAAAATCAATGACAAGTGGTGTCCTTCTGGGGTCAGTTCTGGGACTGGTGCTCTTATAACATCTTCATCAATGACACTGACAGTAGGATTGAGAGCACCCTCAGCTGTGAATTACACCAAGCTGTGTGGTGTGGTTGACACACCAGAGGAATGGGATACCAACCTCAACAGGCTTGAGCAGTAGGCTCAGGTGAACCTCATGAGGTTCAACAAATTCGAGTACAAACTCTTGCACCTGAGTGGCAACCCCTGCTATCAGTACAAGCTGGGGTGTGCAAAGATAGATACTACACAGCCCTACCAAAAAGGACCTAGGAGCACTGGTGGCTGGCAAGTTGAACATGAGGCAGCAGTGTGCCCACACAGCCCAAAAAGCTAACTGTATCCTGGATTGCATCAAAAGAAGCACGCCCAGCATGGTGAGGGAGGTGATCCTGCCCCTTTGCTCTGCACTGGTGAGACCTCACCTGGAGTAACATGTCCAGATGTGGAGTACACCTGGAGTACTGCATCCAGATGTGGAGTCCTCAGTACAGAAGAGCCATGGACCTGTTGGACTGTGTCCAGAGGAGAACCACAAAAATGATTCAAGTGATGAATACCTCCCCTTCTGAGGACAGGCTGAGAGAGCTGGGAAGAGAAGGCTCTGGGGAGATCTGATAGCGACCTTTCAGTATCTAAATGTGTGTGTGTGTGCAGGGTGGAGGAAGGTGGCGAAGGAGGGAGGGGGAGGGCATAAGAAAGAAGGAGGCAGATTCTTTTGCAGGATCTATTGTGATATGGTAGGATAAGGTTTTTTTTACAATAAGGGTGGTGAAGCAATGGAACAATTTGTTTAGAGAGGTAGTGAATGTCCTGTACTTGGAGACATTCAAATTCAGGCTGGATGGGGCTCTGAACAACCTGATCTAAATGCAGGATTGAGAGCTATGGAGCACTAGCTGTAGCAAGAGATATCATTAGCAGTTCCACCTCTGTTAGAAAGCCATTCAGCCAATGAAAAGAAAGATGTAAGCTGATGTATGTAGCTGGGAAACCCAGAGAATGAAGAATGGTAAACAAAAATTCATTGGAATATTCCTAATGAAATAAAACATCATTTTAGTCAAATTGAGGTTTCTATAGCCTAGCAAGGAAAAATAAACTACCTGAAATACTCAGAAATTCTGCTCTTTTATTGTTCCTTTGTTTGCTTTTGCAGCATACATAGAGTGCATGTTATAACATAAGCATGTCATTGCTTACTTCACTCATGCTGAGAATCAAATAAGCTGTTTTTTCAGTGGATTGCTGATCATTTTGTCACTCTTTCTACATAAGATTTCAAGAGAAAAACATGAAAGAAAGCTGATTTTTCACTTTCTGTTTTAATATTCTGTTACTAATACAGATATTTAAAAATATATATAAAACACATCATTTCTTGTGTTCCATGTGTTTTTTAGTTAAGCAACAGTAGAAGGATGAAACAGTGATTTGCAAGCCTATTTCAGACATTTTTCTTGACAGGTTTTCCTTCCAGGACTGTACAAGGCTGCACTTTTATGACAGACATTTAAAAAGGCTCTTTAATAATTCATCATTACTTTAACTACTAGTAAACTTTTCTGCACAAGCAGACTTCAATTAATTTGATATTCTTGCCACTATGTCACTGTCCTGGAAGGATAATCAGTTAATACGTTTTTCTTCAGCTGTCCATCTTAAGGTAATCAAACAAAATAGAAGTACTTCTGCTTATAGTACCACTAAGAAAATGCCCATTTAATGCAGTATGCATTGACTTATCTGCATTCCTACAAAATGATTTTGAAATGAAATATTTCAAAAAAGAAAAAAAAACAGAAACCAAAAAAAGCACCGTTTGCTCTGACAGTGTTTGACAGACCCTGTAAGGGGAGTACAGCTTGAAACAGAAAATCAGTGATGGTAAATAAAAGCATGACACAGGAAATAAGTCATGAAATCATATTGAAATTTTAAGCTACTAATATAGAATATTACTATTAAAGAGAGCTCTGCACACAGAAATAGTGTCATAAAGTACAATTCTATCATTGTCACATTTTTAAATTTCTAATGTTCAGTCAATGCCTTTCTTGATAATTAGCTAGAATAATTAGTATTTTAATAACAGGATTATACAGAATCCCACTGCTGAGGACCTGGAATTTGTTGAGAACAAGTAAGAAAAAGTTGGGATAATGCATTGGTAGTTTGTTGCCTTATGAATACTGATTGCAGCAGTATTCAATTTGATTTTTTATTTGATTTGATTGTTAAGAGCAGTATGAAGTGAATTACAAATAATTGCACTAAGAAATGATGACAGGAATGGTAACTGAAACATTTACTTGTAAATAAGATTGAATTACCTCTAGAAATTGATATGGAGAAAATTCCAATAACCTGCTGTCATGCTTGTTAGGTTCCAAGAAAATGGAATCTACTATGCTGTCAGAGATTCCGTAAACGACTAAAGGAAAAATATCCATTAAGATTGTTAAGATATGATGACACAGATACTAGCTAGAGTAGCAATATATTAATATGAAGTATTTTGGCATGATCCTACCCCTGAAATCCATTACACTGAAACCACCATGGATGATTATCAAACAGATTTCCATGCAGCTCTTCTGAATAATTGCTCATTCAATGAGATATAAAGCTAGACACATAGCACTGATAGCTGATACAGTATGCTATTAACATTGTTTTACACAAGTCTGGCCAAGAATCAGATATAAGTAGCTGACAGCTGTGATAATGACTTTACCAGAAATCTAGCTAACAGCTCTACTATTGTTCAGCTTAATGACCATAGCTCTGAATATTCAGTGAGGTGAACTAAATGATAACTACCAATTCATTATTTAGTCATAAAAGTTATTTCCTGGACAATAATATGTAATTCTCATCTAGCACTAATGACTTTCAAAAGAAAAACATGATTGAAACATTTGGTTCCCCTCATCTTGCAAAGAATGATTCGGAAGAGAAGCTGTTATGATACAATGACTACAAAAAAAAAAAAAAGGAATGATTTGACATGAAATAGGGAGAACATGGAGAATTTACCCGTACCATGTGAAAATATATTTCCTATTTTACATCTTGAACTGGGATAAGAAACTCCAATATAAACATTTAAGTAGAGATTATTTAAAATTTTCAGAATGAACTGAAATTGGAAAATATGTGTATTTTTAAGCTGAATGAATTTCTCAATGTGTTCTGAAATTCAGAACTTTGGAGAATCTACAGTCTACTAGAGCAGCCATCTCCAGTACTGGACCTCTCTTCAAAGGAACTAAGCTTTTCCTTTGCCCAAAAAATTTATCCCATTCTGCAGCTTTCTCTTGATCTTCACAGCATACATCTGAGAAGAATTCTCTTTCTTCTCCACATTCTCATTCTAGCTCTCCCTTAGTGCAAACCTTCTCCAGGCCAAAGGAGCCCAACTTCCCCAGTCTAAACCTTGAATGTAATTTGCTGCAGCACCACACTGGTGGCTCTTCCTTTGCCAAACGCTCTCCAGTTTGTCCCCATCCTTCTTGTTCTGGGTAGGCTCAAGGCTGCATCCAGCATATTAAAAATCCTGCCACATTCATCACTGCTGAGAAAAGCAAAATAGTTGTTTCCTCTGACTGCTGGCTTGGCTCCTGCACTCTGTTACACATTTAGAGATAGGTCTGAAATATATCTGTATCTACTGAATTTGATGATATTTCTTCTGAAACTTGTGAAAACTGTGTTTTGCACTTTAGCTTCAGCAATCCACTTGCCCCCACAAGGCAAGTACCTACAGGCCCAATTTATGTATTTATTTTTATTTAAACCTGAAAATGTAAAGATCTATAATCTATATTTCAAGCACTGATACTGTAGTTGATACTTGTCAAGGAGCTTTGAAATTCTTCTGTGTAGAAGAGATTAGAGAAAGGATGTGTACAGAATGAGGGACTTGTGTAAAAAAAAAAAAAAAAAAAAAAAAAAAAAAGGCATTTTGGCACTTAATTTCATGTTTTTGTTTTTTCCTCTTTGAACACTGACTTACTGCCTAAACTGCAAGAAATCCCACTGTGAAAGTAAACTAAAGATATTTGGATATGCCAGGGGAAAAATGAAAGACGTTAACATAGTGTTTAATGATGCTTTCGTCTTATGTTTCTACTCGCAACAAGAAATATATATATGTGCATTTTTTATTTTCAGTATTAAATACTCCATCTGGCATTTCTCATGTTTTCCTTAAGAAAATGTGCTTTTAATAGAGGAAATATGGTATCCATTTGTTTAAACTCTCAGAAACATTGACTTCTTTGTATAATTGGGTACAATATACAATAATTACCCAGGAGACTAAATAAATAAATAAATAAATAAATAAAAATCAGATCTGTTTTCAGAACAAGGTAAGGAAGAACTAACTGCATCTTCAACTGATACCGATCAGTGTTGACACCGGATATCTGACCCAACCATGTTCATGATCATAATACGTTCATCACTGTAATAATGTGAAAAATATGCCAGACTTTTCCAGCCTTCCAGAAAAGACTGTTCTTCCAATCTATCCAGAAAAAAGAAACAGATGCAGCAAGGCAAGCTTGATATCATTTATTTAATTTCTTTATTTTATTCTTGCAGTTAATAATCTCTGGGGTGATGGTAATTATGGAAATATGAAAATTTATTTTTAGATCCTGACCTACACTTCAAGTTCTCCTATAATTAATTCCTAGGTTGGTATTATAACATCACTCTTCCTGCAAGATATATCCTCTAATTTTAATTTGGTTTAAAAAGGCTAAAAATGAAATTATTTACTTGCTAATGCAGTAGATGTTCTGTGTTTCTGGTCTGTTAAGAATGTACCAAAAGGAGAAATTTCTGAAATTTTCAGCAATATGTTTTATGATTGGGAAGTGAGATTTCCAGTTGTTTATGCTGAACCAGGAGCATAACATTTCAGTGACTAAATAAATGTTAATTATTTTTGGTCATTTAAATATTTTTGTTGTAGAAATAGACAGGGAAGTAGTATAAGTTTATTTTATAAAGATCAATTTTTAAGACCTTAAGGTAGTTGCTAGTGACCTCCAACTTTGCTTAAGATTATTTTTGTTTATAGTTTTCCTTGTCCATGCTAATGTGTACTGCAGAATGTAATACTGATGTTGAGATGCTTCCAGTGCAGCTGTTTATATGATTAAAAAAAAAATAATTGTTGCTTAAAGTTGATTAAAAAAGAAGTTTACATCCTGACTTCCAATTAACATCATTGCCAGAAAATTAAAAGCCATCTGGTCTGCAAGGCCTGACTGGAACTCTTACATTTGAATTGCCTTATCATTCTGCACAAATTAATATTTCGTTTCTTTCAATCTCTTCCTAGTGAAAATTAAAATAGTAAGAAATAGAAAGCCTTCATTTCAGAGCATTAAGATTTTAACATTTCCAATGAGAAACTGCAATATGATTTGTAGGCCCCATAGTCAGAATTCAAGTCCTAAACACAAATGCTGACCATGAAATTCAGTCCCACATTTCTTTGCAGAAATGATGTGGTATTGGTTTTGTAGATTGAGTAACCTGAAAATTGTAATTTGTCTTGGGGAAATTTGTAAGTTGGAAAAACACTGACATTCATAGAATTGTTTTTTGTTTTGTTTTATTTTATTTTATTTTATTTTTTTATTTTTATTTTTATTTTTGTCCCGAATTATTTTTACTGTGATAGTTGCAGTGTTGATTTCTTCCCAGTGGCCACTTTTTACTTCAGACAGTCCCATTTGGGATGTTACATGTTCTGTGGATTGTTCAGCTTGTAAAAGTGTGACAATATAGATCATGCTCTTTCAGGGTCATTGCAAGATTTTGCAGACTGATGTCAGCGACTTTCCCTTCTTTTTGAATTGCCAGCAGAAAAACTTGTCAGCTTTGTTGGAAAGAGAAAATTAGAAAATATTTTATGTTGCACTTATCTGGATATACATTATGCATAAATGAAAGTTCAAGTTCTGCTTCCTTGAAGCAGAATTTTCCCATACAATTTTTCACAGAATCAGAGACTCAAAGAAATTTGCCTGTATCCAGGTTGTTTAAATGTTCTCTAAATGATTCTTCTCTGGTGAGAGCTGGTTCTTCTACATTCTCCATTTGCAATACTTCTGTCTGTAGTAAGTTCACTCTTTGCTGTCAGTTTGTATACAATGGAGCAGACATGCAGAAATACAAATAGATTCCACGTCTATTTAAACATATAGCTTGATTCATTTTCCCTGTATTTCTGATCTCTAACAACGGAATGATTACAGATTCATGTGGCTTGATGGAATTTTGAACAGAATTACATTCAAGTGTGAAATTGTGATGCAACAAGAAGTATGTAAGTGGTTTACTTAGGAAGGTAGTGCAGATAGAAAGATGTAGAAAGAAAGGCTAAAATTAAAAATGGCTTCAAATATGAGTCAAAGTGTGACTCAGAAAATGGTATATAGTAGGTGTTGCAAATAAAATTGTGTCTGTTAAAGTATGTACTCTAATAAGTCCGTGAACCGTATGAAGCATTCAAGTGCTGTTAATGTATGTTGTGCTGTTCAAGAATGTTCCAGTTTTTGAAAATGAAATATTTTATGTTTGTATGCTTAGCTGAATAACCATGGTGAAGTGTCTAAGTATACATTGTGGACTGTCCTGCTGGAAGAAAACGTGGTCTGCTCTGAAGCAGGAGGAAGCTTGGCCCCTTCCAAATGTTATAGCAGAAAAGAACCCCTAAATTTGCAGAACCAGTACAAACACCATGAAATGCAAAACCTTTCTGCTCTTCCAAATGAATAGGAATTGTGAATAGGTGTCCTCTGGTTGATTGCTTTGGAGAATAATCTCTCTTCATAGATTTTTTCAGGAAATGGAAGCACAGATTCATTGATTTTATCAAGTGTTTTGTTCATCTTCAGTTGGTACTTAGTGTCTTTGGAATAATAAAGTAAACAAAGCTCTAGCCCAGTTTACTTGACTTCAGGGGAATAACTCTGGAGATTAATTTGGCCCTCTGATTTCATTACTTTAGCCTTCTCTGAAATTCGTGCTCTGTTTGAATGAATGCTTTATTGGGCCTACATAAAATTTCAGTGCTACCTTGGATGATTTATCCATTATGATAATTTTATTTTCAATATCCACTTGGCTCTGTTCCACTGACAGTTCGGCTGCTTCAGACTGTGCTCAGTCCTTCCAGGATTTTATGCCATGTAGTGGATCTCCTTTTTATAACTGACTTGGATTTTAAAAAATTCCAGGCTGCGCCTGATTGTACCAATAATCCTTTAAAAGAGCACTAATCTAGAACAGAGATAGGGATTCTACAAATGCTGTCTCTTCAGCTTTCAAGACAGACAAATAAGTTTTCTGCTTAAATCATTATGAAATCTTCCTATGCTAAATGCACTGAACTGTTAAGGCTTGCAAAATACACTTTTGTAACGTCAAGCCATAGGAAAAATTAAAGAATTTGGTGGGTGGAGTTGGGAACATGATCTTTGTGTAGAGAGGGAAAACATATCTGCTCCCTGTGCTGTAGTCTGTGTGCAACACAGTAAGCATTACACCAGCCTTGTTTATCTCTGCTGCACCTTGGATTGCCTGCATAAAGGACAATGAGCTTTCCTGCAAGCATTTTCTTTTCTTGTATTATACAATTGCAAAGATATGAGAACTTGGGCATATATATAGTTAGAAAATGAACTGGCAGCAGTGCACAGTATTTTGGCACAGCAGCAAAAAATGAAGACATTTATTTAGCGTGAAGAAATATGACATGTCATTTCTGTTCATTCTGTGTAGAAGCCAAGGATCTGCACCTTACTTTGTTTTCCCATTAGCATCTTAAAATCAGTACTTGTGGAAATGTAGATGGGTGATCTCTCTGCTTTAGTGTCTATTCACTTCTCTGTGGCAAATTTCTGCTGTTTCTTCTTATTGTGTGACTCAGAGCATGATAGAAATTTGAGCCAGTAGCTTTGCGTAAACTTATGAGGGGGTGGGGATGGGTACTGTTTGTACTCATCTTGTGGCTTTCGAGCCTGACTTTGCTTGGCTGTCAGGAAGATCAATGGGCCTCCTGCTTTTGAACTGGAAGGTAAGGGTCTTTTTAGGATGAAGAAAGCAGACAGTACTTAACTTCAGCACCGCATGCACGCCTTACTGGTAAATTGATCTCTTATAGGTGACTTGACATACTAGTTTTACAAGGTTTCTCTTTCTATGAGGTGAGACCCTATGTACTTCATTACCAGTTCCTGGAAGCATTAGGCATGTCTCTGCATACATTTACATGAAAACAGATTTTTTCTACTGTTGTTTCTGATAGATTATTAAATTATTTAAGTATAAATCCTGCTGTGTGATATATTTTAACTTCTGATGTTGCTCATGTTAAAGTAGTAATCTTGGCCCTTACATTTATAATTCTACACAAAATGTGTGGTGTTTTTTGTTCCTTGCATGGTTTTTTGTTGCTGTTGTTTGTTTTGTTTTGGGCAATATTTTAGTAAATGTAGTTCTCTTTTGAATTTAAAACTTCACAGATTTAAATTCTTTAATAAACGAATAAATTGGCTGAAATACTAAGTTCTTGCTTTACTAAGCAATTGTGCTAGACCTGCTAAAAAGAAATGCAATGAATCCATCGCTACACCTGCTCTAACAGATCTTAATAACAAGCTGAGGTTCAGTACCAATTTATGAATGACCTTGAAAAGAGCATTTTGATGGAACACACATTACAAAAGTTGAAAAAAAAAAAAAATTCCACACAAGCTCAGATTTAATGGGTGCCACTAAAGAAGAAAAAGAAGCATTTGAAGTCAGTAAAATGAAAACAGGAAGCTTATTTTTTGCATATAGCTTGCTTGTGCACTCTTACTGTCAATGTTAAGGCTTTAGGATGAAAGGGCAGAGTCATAAAAATAAATAGTTAACATTCAGGAAGAGGAAAAGGGATATAGAAGAGGACAAAGTTAGGAAAAAAAAAAAAGAAATGAATACATCTAGCTTTAAGGAGTGGTAGATGGAAATTACTAATGTCAGCAGTTTCTTAATAAACGTATTTTAACTATTCCAATCTTAAGACATATATAGTTCTTTTGCTGACATATGTTGAAGGACTGAAATCATGTCCTTATCCTACTGCTTCTGTGTGAAGGCTGTCTGAAGCCTTGCTTTCAGTAATTCATTACACCTGTGTCATAACAACGTCCTATAACTGTACAGACAGTTTGGATAGAACTGCTCCCTCAAGTGACATGAGGCCAGACACAATACAATGGTTATGATCAAATACTAATGACTTCTTTGTGGTTGATAATTTATTTTAAGAATTATCAGACTAGTAGGTAGTATTGGATGTTTAAAAACACAAGAGCTAGGTATGACTTTTTCACGTGATCATTCTGAATTCATTCTTTTCAAATTTTTCATCATTTCCATCTTGGATTTGAGTAATTCAGTGCTCATTTGTACCTACTGGTCATTCTTTGGATGGCTGGAAATACATGATAATCTTGGAATCCTAAGCATGAATAATGGTAAAGAAGATTTCTGTGTTAAAAAAAAAAAAAAAAAAAAAAAAAAAAAAAAAAAAAAAAAAAATAGAAAGAAAGAAAGAAGAAAGAAAGAAAGAAAGAAAGAAAGAAAGAAAGAAAGAAAGAAAGAAAGAAAGAAAGAAAGAAAGAAAGAAAGAAAGAAAGAAAGAAAGAAAGAAAGAAAGAAAGAAAGAAAGAAAGAAAGAAAGAAAGAAAGAAAATAGCAGCAGAAAGAAAGGATGTCACTTGTGATATATACCTATGCTGTAACACAAAATTCCAATCCATGTTTTGATGCACTGAAAGCCATATAGGTACTAAACAAGCAAAATTTGTGGAGAATTTGCTTTCATTTTCCATGCTGTAAAGACCTTTGTAAAAATGAAGAGGAGACAACAATCATATAAAGCAGTGAATTGGTATAGTAAAAGTAAACTCTTATTTTGAACAAAATTACATGCTTTGTAATAGAGTCAGAGGAGCCTACAAGATAAAAAGCATGTTCTGTATATTCATCAAACAAAGCACTTTTATTGTGGTTAGTTTTGTCTCTGCAAATTAAAGTTTGGTCATTTTTGGTTACAAATGTAACAAGTAATACATTGACTGAATACACATTGAGAGAGTGTAAGGGAATTTATTCTCATATGCAGAGTATTCTGTGTGTGACTGGAAGAAAAACATACTACATACAGAATTGAGAGATGGATGTTTTTTGTTAGATATTGCGTATCCATCCCAAATTTTAAACTTCAACTTGAAAACACAGATTCTAACTTACTACAGAGTTATGATTGTTGATACTACATTCTTCTCTGAGGTGTGTTTGAAGCAGAGCATGATGGAACCTGCCAAACTTCAACACACAACAAAGCTGTTGTGTTTGGTTCAGTTTCTTATTATTCTTTTTGTAAGGCAATTATTTTCTGCATGAATTTATTGTAGTTGTCAGCTATGAGAGAAAACCCATGATAAATCACTAGGCTGACAGTTATTCTATAAAATGCCATTAATGCTGGAATATGTATTAAGCAATGCAGTTAATGTTAAGGGATTTCATGTAGAGTTACAAATTCCTCTAAGCATATCTTCACAACTGGAGACTCTTTAGCTAGAAGTATCTGATATTTTCCTAAGGCATTTTAATTCATTTGAGGTGATGCTTACTGTTAAAGCATATTTTCCTTCAGTATTTCATTAATTTAAAGTTACTGATGCGTTTAGCTTAGAGGGTTCTAAATAATAAAATAATCATCCAAGAAAAGGGATTAGGGCATTGCTGAAAATAACTAAACAGTTTTACCTTCTCTTTATTATGGTCCACACAAAGAAACGATTGTTCAGTGGAGCTGGATAAAAAATTTTAGTCAAATATTTTGCCAAAAGCAAGGATGCATTCAATTCATACAGAGGACATGTGTCACAGCATCTGCTGGAATTCTGGCATACTAGAAGACCCTCCAGGACAGTGGGAAGGTAATCCATGGAATAAAATAAGCAGTGTTTCATGGAAATTACTAGCTATTTCAATTTAAACTTAGAATTAGAGATGTAAAATTTATTATGGGCTGGAGGTTCTTGTGGTTACACAGTAATACTTAAAAATATTAAGATACCCCTAAGTAAATTGGTAGTTCAGAATGGAGCAATTTGCTGGGATTTTGACCATGAGATGTCATATGAAATATTGATTGCCTCATCTTCTAAAAGATATTAAACAGCTGGGGCTATATTATGAAAAGGTAATGAACACAGCCAGTGTGAGGAAAAAAACCAAAATGTTAGCTTGATATTAATTGCATTACTAAGTACTAAAATTAGAAAGTACATCTTTAAAAAAATAAAATTAAAAAATTAAAAAAGAACTGCTTTCTACAAAGATATTTCAGTAAGGTTGGTCTGTTATAGAGATAGAAAAAGAGCCTGAGAGGCACAAGATAAAACTGATATCATATATGCAAAAGTAAACAGAAATACTGTTTTCCATAATGCATAAATAGAATGTGCAATTATTTGTTGAAATTACTGCTGATACTAATAACTTCACAGCCTTCTGTAATCTGGAATAATATCTAGGGTTAGAGCAGTTCAGACACAGGTTAGAGGAAGAATAGGAAAGGATACAGGGCTAGATGTCTTCATTACATGAGTTTATGTAATTTTTGTATTAAGATGAAGTGAGATTTCTAGAAGCATTACATTTCCTCTGATCTGAATATTTTAAGGGTTCTTTCTGCTTCTTATAAATTTTTTTTGGTGCTTGGATATAAATCTAAGTGTAAATCTAACCATAAAACTGATTCTAAATCTGAGCTAGTATGGAAATTCCACCAAGTAGTTTCTTTGAGAAATGTAGCATAGATTGATTGATTGATTGATTGATTGATTTACTCACTTCACATTTCCCATGTATTATCTTTTGGTTTTGTTTTCCAGTTTTCCTCTGTATGTGAACGTGTATGGGTTATAGACTGAATTCAGAGTCACTAGTGTAGGAGTTTACAAATATATGAGCAGTGGCTGTCAATCTTTTAAAGCTATGCAATGGGAAAATTATATGATGATGTCTCCATGCTTTTCAGTTAATGTTTCAGTTAAATAAGCCTCTCATACTTAAGCCTGACATGAACCTAAAAAAAATACCTAACAGTTGTTTGAATACATACTTGCTCTTGCAATTAAAATTTTGCTGCAACTGAAATGGCTCTTGCTGTACTGCTGCTACTGTGAAGGCAAAGCTATGAGAGAGCTATGAGAGTTAGGTTTCATCAAAAGTTTAAAGTAGGTAACTACTGTACTTCTAGTACATTTAAAACTTCAAAGCTTTTTCCTCCGGTCAGCTACAGTAGTTATTGAAGAAAGTCAGCAGCAACAGTTGGAAGAATAACAGATTTGGTTCTAAAGGTTTTTCCTTAAAAAAGTTGTTGCTGCTGGGGTCATCAAATACATCATAAGCGATAAAACAACATACAGTTTGACAGCGCAAAGAAGTAGCAGGGTTTGAAAGAGATTAAAGGGATAGGAGTAAAACTGAAGATTTTCAGTTGCACAAAATTTGTATACTAAAACCAAATCAATACGCTAAATAATAAAACAAAGAATGAAACAAATTTGTACGCTACAAAATAAGTTGAAAAGAAGTTTCATGTAAAGGAACAGTTTAGCTACAGGTTCTTACTCAGAATGGGGCACTGAGCTTTTATTTGAATCTTACATTTATGTAAACGATTGTTTTAACTTAAATATCAGTAAACACTGCTTGCATCTAGATGTAGAAATACATCATAAATAAAAAGTGAAAGTAACAAACTTGCCGAAGTATGTAAAACGATGATTTTTTACTCTAAAATGAAATTATCAGTAGAATATTCAGAAGCACTGTGTGCATAGGTTTTTCTATTATATAACATATCTATATATTCTATATAGATATTGTAAAATATAGCAGATACAGCTTTTGCCTTCTAAGGGCAACAGAAGTTTTAAAATGAAGAGGCTTCAAAAATATCATATATCCTATCCATCACTAGGAAATCCAGCAGAACAATCTCCAGATTTGTATCCACTTCATTAAGGAGGGAGAAGACTGAGAACTGAGAAAAACTGTCAGTCAGAACATGCTGCTGCTACTACCAAGACAGCTAACACCATGGCCATTCCTAAAAAAGAGTCTGCGCAATGTGGCAGCCAGGTGTGGACTGGAGTCTGGATGAAATATATACTGTTGGTGCTCTTTGGGAAACACACTCTATTACTAATGCTGGATTATAGATTTTTAGGTTTACCAAATGGAGATATGGAAACAAGAAAAATTATTTACCACTGTGAAATACAAATGTACTCAAAATACAACTGCTTTTTGCTACAGCTATAGTTTAGCAAAGTGCATAATTATTAGAGATAGTGATATACAATAATATTTTTAAGATGTTTTATTAAAAAAGACTTGAAGAACTGCTTCCGCAAGACATAACACGGGAATGAACATCCTCAATAGTAGTTAGTGTAGAAAAGCACAAACAGTGTAGAAGGATTTTGCTGATCTGAGAAGCATTCTTTTTAAAGTATGCTTCTATCAGATATTTATCATAATATAGCTGTGCATGAACACAACAAAATTTGCAACTTTTAGACTTCAGTATGTATGTTAGTCTGTTAGTATGTATGTTAGTCTGTATGTTAGTATGTTAGTAGGTATGTTAATCTTTAGTCTGTATGTTAGAAATTGTGATTGCACTTTCAAGTGTAAAAATAATTCCTTTTTCTTTTCCTTAACAGTCTTTCATTGATTTTTTTACTTTATTTAATGGAAGTAGTTTCTGCATAAAATTTCATAGAAAAAGAAAAATAGTAGAAAAATAACAGAAATGAAGCAAACAAAAATGAAGCAACAGAAAGTACAACAAATCAGTAGTCAGTAGTTCTCTTGACTAAATTCTTTTTAAGTGAATAAATTCTCTGAGTTTGCTATAGTTTGCACTATTATGACAAACTAGCAAAAGGATTTCTGTATCTTCCCTGGTAAAATCTGTATGTAAGTTTGTGTACATGAATTTAGGAAGAACTTTTTAGGAAAAGACATTTGTTATTGAGCCATGGTTTTCTCCAGTTTCAAAGGAGAAAAGAGGCTATTGCCTTCATGAATTCATTAGCACCTTTCTGTCATAAATGAAATGTAAGCTGATTACTTTAAACTCTTTGTGGGTGATTGAAGCAGGTGATATGTTGGTGGTTGACTGTCTTCTTACATACAGAGATGCTGATGTTTAGTGTGTTAAAAAGGTTCATTCCACTGTAGGATGATCCTCTAAGGACAAATCTGCTCTGAAATTGAATTCCCTTAGAAGGAACAACTTGGTCAGACTACTCTAGTTATGAAGCTCAGGCTGGATTTTGTATTTTTCAGTTTTGAATGTCAATGTGACTGACACCAACACTCATCAGAAGTATTCAGCTTTTATAAACAAATAATAATAACTCTTTACGTTAGCGATTTCAGGTAATAACTATACTGTCACAATTTAACCAGACTGATAAAGTACTGGTAATTTAATTCTGGAAGTTGAAAAAATAAGTCAGTGGGAAATAATGTAAAATCCAAATTAAGATGGAAGGTTAAATGTAATTTTCAGATAAAGAACCTCAAAATTCCAAGTGAGTGGATGAGAATGACTGATATCTGAAGATAAGTCATCTGTCACATTGCTTTGGAGTTCAGTATATCAGCATAATGAATAACACGAAGAAAGAGATTTGCAATAAGGAGAAATAGTGTAAACTCTTAAAAGGGGTATGCTGATTCATTTTAGACTTCAGACACAAAGTACAAAGAATAAAAAAGGACTGTGACATGCACATCTGTGCCTAAGAAACAGAGATGTTAGGATTTTTATGCAATCCCAAAGAAATTAATGAGGTGATTCAGAAAATAACCATAAATGATCTTCGAAAAACACAATGCTTTTACTGGTGGATGCTAATAGATGTAGAAGCATTTTTGCAGTCTAATGAAAAATATTAAAATATTATGACCTAAAATGATGATAAATTTTATTGTCTCAACATGTAAGAGCAGTTGTATTATTTGTAACATTATTGAGCTGAGTCACTTAGTGTAACACACAAAAAAATGGAATCTCTTTTCCAGTAGAAGATTCATGGGATACTGATTCTCATCTTTCCTTACTACATTCCTAAATATCTGTAATCTAATAATTTCCTCATGGGATAACTCTCTTTTGAGAAATCCCTTTTCTTCTTTTCCATCCAATGCCTTTTCCAAGACACAGTGATTAGGCAAGGTTCAAAGACACTGAAGAGACACTGAAAGAGAGGGGTAACCCAGCACTAGTCAACCTGTCTTGATAAAGAGCTTTGAAAACTCAAAACCTAATATATCCTACTACCTTCTTTTTTTTTTCTTCTATTGTGGCTTCTAGGAACTGCAGCATATCATGGCACAGACTGGGTTTAATGGTGCCTGCATATGCATATGCTGGTCCACTCCCACCCAGTCTTGTCACACAGTAATTAATGCTGCAGTTTTCCTGTGACCATGCAATGTTCTTTCTCCTGCCACTGTAGACATAAGTGACTGTATTTGTCCACCTTGCTGACATCCAGCACAGCTCTCACAGTATCACTGTTTAATTCATACTTAAAAATATTTTGGAAAAATAACTCCAATACTGCATCCTGATATGAACAAAGATTTGTGTTTTTAATGCCAAACCCAGTATATCAGAACTACAAAGCAGTCTGTCTTTAGGACAAGTCAATAAAATAATTTATTGCCTCTCTTAGAAAACTCGATATAATAAGTGAGCAGAATATCTTATTCCTCCTCATGGAACTCTATCTTTAAAAAAATTATCTTTTTTTTTTTTTTTTTTTTTTTTTTTTTCAGTTGCTGAATCACCATCTCTATTGAGTTTTACTGTACTTTCTGTATCTGTATTTTGTTGGCAATGAGAAACTTTCCTGGTTTGTATACATATTTGGAACTGGTTACGTCTGGTTATCTTACTCTGTAGCATAGCAGAGTACTGTAACACCTTGTTAATGTAAAGACAGAACTTGTGTTCAAGTTACCACATTTAAGTTACTTCAAGCATCGGACAAGAAATCAGTTTATAAAGATTTAAACATTTTGTACAAAAGTACAGGATCTGATTAATCTTTCACTGATGATTATCCTGGGTGCAGATCTACATTTTTGGTCAAAAGTTGTCAAATCTTTGCTATTCTCTCGTCTCCCTGTGAATGTCTACACAATGAACATAGTTAAGACGCTCTTTCCATTCTCATGTTTTAAGCGAATGCTTCATATGTATCTATTTGCGAGGCAATGTACTGAAAAGCAAAGGCTACTATTAAACAAAAGCTGCATTAACTACAAAAAGCTAATAATTGTACTAAATTGATGTTAGTATGTTTCAAAAGTAGTACTGACAAATATAGGTAGGAAGTATAACATAACCATTCTTAATAAGCCCTTTTTGGTGACAGATTTCTACTAAGAATAGAAAAATTGGGCATTACATTGAGATTTTTTTCTGTAGAAACCAGCTCAATGATCAGAAATTTTAAAAATTGAAATGGACTATTAAGGATTGCCAGGAAAGGCATACAGAACAAAGTAATTACCAGTCAGTTGGTATAAAGAAAAAGCTACTGGCTTTTTAACACAAGATATAACTGTAGCATTAAAGATTACACAGAGTGCAAAGGGAAATGATACAGACACATTCAAAAGAAGTGAATGATTTCATGGAACCATGAATTTCTACTGATGACTGTTGTACAGGACAAACTGAAGGCAACCTCTTCCTAAGGAAATGTTGACTGAAATAAACAGTCAACAACTATGAAAATGAGAGGTGTATTGCTTTTACTCCTGACCTTTCTCTACTGCAGTTTTCCTATGTATTTTGAGGACAGCAGGCTAATGGTAGTATTAAAATGAATTTGCATGGTCTATTTTTTCTCCCTACTGGTGCAACTAGCCCTCTACTCAAAGAGGCCATTCATTCTGACATCT
Source organism: Excalfactoria chinensis (assembly GCF_039878825.1). Lineage (NCBI taxonomy): Eukaryota > Metazoa > Chordata > Aves > Galliformes > Phasianidae > Excalfactoria > Excalfactoria chinensis. The sequence goes on along the minus strand of NC_092857.1, from coordinate 18,146,478 downwards.
GTTTTTTTTTTTTTTAAATATCATTCAAGTGACTTTTCTTTAAATGATATGAAATTTTATTTCATTGTTCTTCCATCTCTCTAAAATGCATTCTTTCCTGAGAAGTTATGAACGTTATTTTATTACTCTGCTACACTCAGAAGGAGGGAATAAAGATTCAGAAATCCAGAAAACAGCCTGTGAATAACCTCAAGCATCTCAATACTTTAAAAAAGACAATTTTTGGAATGGCTTTCTACATACTTTTGACTAGTGGCTTACATATTATCCATAAAAAAAGTGAAGTAGTATAATTATTTTCTTCAAGTAAAAAAATCTCTTCTCATGTAAATCAGAAAACAGATTCCAATAAGACTGACTTACAGAGGAGAATCTGTGGATTTTGTTCTTGTTCAGGTAGCTAAATTTCCAAGCTTATGTTGGCTGTGACTGATACATATGGAACTACTTTTCCAGAATGAAAATTTATTTCATTTGTCCATATTTTTCCTCCGCTAGACTTTTGCAGAAAGTGTTGATTTTTTTGTATAGTGGCAAAAGTCTTTGCAGAGATTAAATGAAAACTAGATGATCATTAATTCATTCTATGATTCTATGATAGCAGCAATGTTACCTTCTTACTTAACTGAAATTAGGAATTCCATTATCAGAGTTGTGGAATCACAGAATGGTTTGCTAGTTATGCTTCTTTAATACAGTCCAGGATATGGACGGCTTTCTGGACTGCAAAAACCATTATCTTCTGCCAAGTGGGAAGGAAGACTCTTAGAGTTTACCATAGTTGGTAAATTAACTCCTTGTAAGTGCACTAAAGAGGTCTTTAAATGCTGGAGAGCAGTGTGCGAGCACACTGTATACACCTTTTGATAGTTCCATGTCTATGAAGTTAAAAAAAAAAAACAAAAAAACTAGAGCAAAAGACAATCTTGGGTCCTGGAGTCTGAGATTTACTGGAGAATAATCAGATTTTCCCTGATGATAATGTTCAACGACACCTCCTCAGTGTTCAGAAAGAACTGATTTGATTTTGCAAACTTGAGAATACCTAAGCCTGAAAAATATAACTATCTAATATTTACCGAAGATATTGAGAGACTGAATCTAGGTTTAGTGTGTGTGCCTAAGTGATTATGTTAGTGGCTATACCTGATTTCTGAAGTTCAAAAGTAGCAGGTAAAGACTTCTCAAAAAAAGTTTGCACTCAGTGCTATGTCTGGACTAGGTTTTAAAAAGATGAATTTCCCTTTTGAGAAACAAATGACATGGAAGAACTTCTGTCCAGTACTTTGCTGTAGATGAAGGAAAAATTTTGACATGAGTTTTTTGCTAGCTTCCTCTTTTATGTCTCTGTCACGAAGTTGCATTTATTGCTAAGTAGAGCATCTGATTTAAAGCTTTCATTCATATGGAAAGATTTGACATATGTGATGCCATATAACTTCATAACATTTTACTTTAGGAAAAGCAACAGAAGATTCTCATGTCCTTTTAATGTAAACTATTATTTTCTTGTATTCTTAATGATCTACCTGTACTTGGTTAGAAGGAGAACATTAGGTAAGAATAAACAAATAGATCTTTTTAAAAAACATCAATGTCAAAGGGCTAGTATGAGTTAGACTTCATCTTTTGATTTCTCAGTTGCATTTAAGAGGATAAATCTTGTGCTCATGTTTTTGGAATATTTGTACAAGTATGCCAGAAGCTGCCTGATACACAGATTTATTTTCAGTGTATGTGTAGCAGAAAATTCAGTGTATAAGCTGATCGGAAATTTGGAACTGTGTTTAACATCACCATGACTTCAAATAAATTAGTTTGTTAGTTGTTGTTTGTTTGTTTAAGAGAGGATAAATAATTTTTATCATCATTTCGTGCCTACAAACTCTATTGCATGTAGAAGTTTAATGCCAATCAAAAATGTTTTTTGTTTTTTTTTGTCCTTGGTTTTCACTTTTGGAATGTTTCTCTTTTTTATCATTCCTTGCTAGGCATCTCACAAACTGCAAACATCCTCTGAATACATGCAGAAACCTTGTACAAATGCTCGTCTACGGTAAAAAAATAAATATATAGAAACTTGTAGGAAAATTTCTGGCTGAAATAATGCAAAGCTAGGAAAGCCTATAATAAATCAATGCCTGGGCTGAGAGTGTTGTAAATGCACTACCCTGAGGCTGAAACCCTGGATTTTGTACCTATGGGACATAGCTACCTAAGAATGGAGCTCAACACATTGCTACGTCCCCAGACTATCTGCCTGAGAGGCAGTATTCATATAACATAATTTTTATCATCATTTCGTGTCTACAAACTCTATTGCATGTAGAAGTTTAATGCCGATCAAAAATAAATAAATAAATAAAATTGAGATGTTTCCTATAAAGTCGATTTCACTGGCTAGTTTTTATATATTTATAGTTTAAAAAAATATTTTATATAAATGTGATTTGTTCTCTTTTGTGCTGGTGGTAGGCTTACTGTTGTGTTAGAATTTGAGTAACTGTTCTCTTATAAGAATTAGTCTTCCAGTTCTTCAGGATTCCCTTTCTTTCCAAGATTTGTTGATCTTAAAAGGGCTAATGGCGTCTGCCAACTTTTTATTCATTTAGTTTTTTGTTTTGTTTTGTTTTGTTTTGTTTTCTCCCTTGCAAATAATTTGATCTACTGACATAAAGCTTTATACAAAAAGCAGTCTATTCTATGGGCCTGTAAAATATTTCCTCTTCATTTGCTCTGAATAAATCATTCTTGTCCATCTAAATATAGAACAGAAATAAACATGAGTATTTTTCGTACCATTAACAATTCCACCACCTACAGCTAATTAAATATACAGTCAGTAAGAATTGTTCATTTTCTCATGTACATTAATACTTCTTAGCTGAGATACATAATCACGTTTTAAACTCTGTAACTATTTCAAACTAATTAAAGAAAAATCAGCAAAAAGTTTATTCTGATCACGTTTTAGAGGTGTTTTTCCCACTGAAAATATTTGCGTCATAGACAAAGGAAAGAACAAATCCTGATTGTATAGAATTTCAGCGTGTTTAACTATGCGGTTAAGGATATGAATCATCACTGTTTTTTTCTGTAGTGCAAACAGTGAACAGCAATAAATCTAGTCACGCTGAAATGCAATCTTGAAATTGTATGAGAGTAATATAGGCTCATTTATTCTTTAATAAAACTTAAATAATCCAGGAGCAAGAACATTTTACTGGTTTAATACAGTTTCATTAGGTCATATTTTCAAAGTATTAAAATGGTTATTGTTGAGGAATAAGAGGAGAGTATGTAAGAATATAAAGTAGAGAACTGTCTGAAAGACAGTTTAATTTAGATCTAAAATAGCTGTACTAATAAACAGAGCTAGTGAATCTCAGTCCTTGTGTAGCTATTAGTGTGTTTATTATATCACTTCTGCAGGTGTAATAGCTCAGATATGGTGATAGTGAAAGAGTTGCATTGTAAGGCAGAGAAGAAAATCAAGATATTACTCTCTATGTCTCTCTGTGACATGCAAATTTATTGCTGGCATCTAAAACAGACAGGTACTTACCCATTATCTGGTCAGATGAACTAGTTGGATTCATTAATTTACTATACATATTACCCTATCTTGCTTTTCTGTAGGTGGACTAAAACCAACAGCATTATTCATTAGCAGAAATTATTTCCCTCATGTGTCAAGCCTCTAAAATGAGTTTTCATTGTGGCGCTGGCTCTTTGACACTCATTGTGCCTCTGGGCTGCAAACAAACAAACAAAGGTGATTATTATTATCTATCTACTTTCTGGAATTCTGTTGTCTGGGCATGAAGTACATTGTGACATGGTATTGCTTGTCCAAGCAATGAGGTTATGAAGCTGTACCAACTAGTATTTTTTGTTAGAGCACAGTGCTGTCAAGTTGAAGTTGTTTGAAGTGTGACTGCAGTGTTTTGTTGTATTTTTGTTTGCTTGTTTGTTTGTTTGTTTGTTAAGAATCTCCTCATTTGATCTTGGAAGAGAATATATAAGATGTCATTACTCATTTGATCAACATCGCAAAGCAGCAGATGGGAAAGGATAGGAGGGCTTGTAAGGGTGGGTTGGTTAGGTACGATTAATGAACTGGCTCTACAAAACTGCACACTGTGATACTGCTCAAAAGATTTTCAGAAAAAGCTAAAGTACATGACAAATAGATAATCCTGTTAAGTTTGCTAAGAGGTCTGCAGTGAAATGGCAACAACAAAGTAATCCATATTACCATGTAAGTGTCGTTTATTTTTTGCCTTCTCTCCAGCTGTTTTTATTTTTCCTGCAAGCTTATGATATGTGACTGACTTTTGTTCCTTAGATTGCAATCATTTTGTGTTGCACAGAAATCCATGCCTACTAATGAGCAATTACTGATAAGAACTAAGAAACATACCTGCTAATTAGAAGGCTAGCAAATCATCTCATGAGCTGTAACTTAGCCAGCAAATGATTCATCATTCTTAGCAGAGAGACTTAAGAAAGAAGTGGAATAAGAAGGCAGATACTCTGAACGACCCAGCCTGGAGTCTGCTCTATACCAAAAGAGCTGAAGTAGGTTAATTGGTATCTAAAAGGATGTCATGTCCTAGAATTCAATTAATTGGTTACAGGGCATGGATTAATGGAGAGTCTCTCAGACCTCTAACATAAAAAGAAAAAGCAAAAAATGTTCTATTTGATGGATTTCATTATCAAACACCTTATAAGAACTTCCTTTCTCTTGTGTACACTCTCAGAGGTCAGAAATGTCAGCAGCAGAACTCCTTGCTGTTTGTTTTTATTAGCAGTTGTATTGGATTACATTATGCAGCATGTCAGATACCTGCCTTCCCAAAGCTCAGTTGGCATTCTCAGTGGTTTTGTTCTAATGGCAGCATTAACTGCTATGATTTCCCAACAGTTTCTTAACAGAATACTGTTTTAATTTCCTTATGACAAAAGAAATGTTTAGCTTCGGGTTTGGAGAACATCAGTTGTCTTTCTTAGGATAATTATTTTCACAGTTCTAAACCAAGATCTTTCATCTGTTAACAAGTCTATTTTCACTGATTAAAATTTGATAGTAAACTTGATGGTGAAATAGCTTTGCACTCTCATACTTCAGATGCATCTGTTGCCACCCTTATGAAAATCTGCATGGGGACAGTCATAACATAAAACTTTGGAAATAAATAAAACAGTATTCTTCAGTCTTGTTTTGTGCTTGAAAGAAGGACTTCAGCATGCATAATTGCGATGTGGAAAGACAAGTACTGTAATCCTGGGTGCTGCCTCCTTACTCAGAGCTTTTACTGCTGGACATGATACATACGGTATGTAAGCACATGAAGTTGATTCTGTATGGCTACCCTACTGTGTCACCTTCCAGCTTCATGTGCATCTTCCCTGGGGGCACAGCATGAGAAGTAGAGTAGGCCCTGATGTTGTCTAGGCACTGTTCAGCCAGCAACAGCTAAAACGTCAGAGTGTTGTCAACACTATTTTGGTCACAGTTCTCAAACATAGCACCATATGTGTTGCTATGAAGGAAATTAATTCTGTTCCAGCCTGACCCAGCACAGATGACAAAGCTAGCAACAGAAATCAATTGTGCATTTTTCTGTCTCCTTACCCCATCCTTCCTGGGCTCAGGGAGCCCTTTTACTGATGTTGAGAAAATAAAGTTATCTGATTGAATTCAAGAACCAGACCAGAGCAAACGATCTGGAAAGATAAGACCAAAAATGAGTGAGGAAGAAAAATGTGCATAGCGGAAGTGGGTTTTGTGGAAGCAGAGGAAAAAAAAAAAAAGATTTCTGTAGGAAGTATATTGTGCTGAAGCACCCCAGAGCTTTTAATTTTGTTGTTGTTGATGTTGTTGCTACTGCAGATGTGATCAGCTACTCTATTTCAGCAAGCTGTTTCTGAACTTCTCTGCCTTCTCTGGGGGAGAGAAGGAGGAACAGGACACCGCATGTATGCTTTCTCACAAAGATGATACTACTGTCAGTGTTCTCTGTAACATTTTGGATGGGTATGTCTGCTATGTAAAGCTCTTGTTTTCCCACATACCAAATATCTGGAGGAGCCACTGGAAAAGTGTCTGCTTCACATTGGCTAAATAAATTATTTAGCTAGTTTAAATAATAGACTAGCTAACAACATACCACTTCTATTGAGTTTTGTTTCTTGCATGTCAGTGCTTATTGTTTTCAATCTAAATGTTCAGCTTATCTGAAGAATTAAGTGTTTGTCACTACCTAGAATGAAAATCTGCTGCGCTTTTCAGAAATAATATTTAATACTACAATCCAAAATTGTCACAAAAAACATTGGGATAGAAAGCCAAGAAGCAAAAAATTAGGCAGACTCAGAATTATCTATATCAACTTTATTGCTGTCTTTATACTTACAACATGCAGAATATATGGTATGAAATACAATAATAAGATAGAATTATAGAATCATGGAATCACCAAGGTAGGAAAAGGCCTCTAAGATCATTCAGTCCAACTGTCTGCCTATCACCATTATCTCCCATTAAACCGTGTTCCTCAGTACAACATCTAAATGTTTCTTGAACGCCTCCAGGGTCAGTGACTCCACCATCTTCATGGGCAGTCTGTTTCGATACCTGACCACTCTCTTGAAGAAGATTTCCTAATTTCCAACCTTAATATCCCCTGGTGCAACTTCAGGCCCTTTCTTCTAGTCCTGTTTCTGGTTATGCTGGAGAGGAGGCTGACTCCCACCCCACCAGAACCTCCCTTCAAGTAGATATAAAGAGTGATTGGGATCACCCTGGGCCTTCTCTTCTCCAGACTGAACAGTCCCAGCTCCTCAGCCACTCCCCATTTGTACTCCAGACCCCTCACCAGCTTCATTGCCCTTCTCTGGACACAGTCCATAGCCTCCATCTCTTCCTTTTAGTGCAGGGCCCAAAACTGAACACAATACTTGAGGTTAGGCCCCACCAGGGCTGATTACAGAACAATCACATATTCTCTTAACCATGATTTCTGATTCACACTCCTTGTAGGTGAATGCTGTTTGTAGACATCAATAAGAAAAGTGAAGCAGTGGTAACTGTAGTCTTCCTGGTTTTTTTACAGTACTTGACAGAGGTTAAGGAAAAACTTTGAAAGACTTACAGTGAAACAGCAGTCTGAACATTACTCTAGTACACTCCCACCTTAGAGAAAACTTGCTTCTACTCCTGGTTAGACTAATAAAGAACTATGTAACACCAAATAAACTGCTTCAGCAAAGCTTTTGTCCAGTTACTGTTTTTACTATTTTCTGAATTGTCACTGTGATGTGAAGAGCAAGCTGATGTGAAATGTTCCGAACCTGGTATTTCCTGAATTGTTCATAGAAAATCAGAGGTTGTTTTTCAGTTCAGCTCATTGTTTCACAGATTCTTGACTATAGACACCGGAGTAAATTCAGTCCTGTGAAGCTCTTAGCTGTTGTGATGATAGGCAAATAAGTAAAAGCAATGAGGAAAAATAAAGGTTTGTGCAGAGCAGCACTTTTATAATGTGTAATAAATAAAATATATAGTACTGATCAACAGTGATGGAAATAGTATATTATTTAGGCACTATCTGAGTGAAAAATGTTAATTTTGTGGAGTGAACAGGACAGGGATCTTCTCGAAAACTGGGCAGACTGATCATGTGATAAAGTGACAAACATGTAAACATAGGAGCACTGACTTCAGACTGCACAGGCATCTGTTAATCTGCCATTCTCTGATGTTTACCTGTATCTGTTACCTTCTTAGTGCTTTTTTACTGTTCTTGTGTACATCTTTTGTTTATGCCACATATGCATATGATAGGAGACCAGTTTCTTTTCCTTTTCTGTCAAGATCTTTAAGAACATTAAGGGGGCAGATTTTTGCTCTTTGTGAAGTTTTTATAAAGTTCAGCTTTTGACTATAGTTTGAAATATTTTTAGAAGGTGTAATTACATTCCTTATTGTGAAAGGAATATTTTTAATGATTTAAATATAAATCTGCTTACAGTATTTCTTAAATCTTATGAGAAAGTACATTCAGTATAACCATAATCAAGGTGCTTCAGTTTTAATGACTTTGCAGACAGATTTTTCTATTACTCTGTCCATATCTAAATCACTCTTATGCCACAGAAGTGGTAATTACTTGTGGCTGCTGGTTGGTAATAAAATAGATTAATCAAGCTATTGATATTCTGGAAGAATCTATGAAAACACTAACAGTTAAATAAATAGTTTTAGACTATAAGAAATAGTTTTATGACTAAACTCCAGATTGCAAAGTAATGAGCAGTCACTAAAATACCCAGGGTCAAGCAGAGGCAGTCAGGGATGCTTCGTTGTTACAGGTCAGTGAGAAAACCACTGGGAAGGTCCTTACTATATATAGAAATAGGTGAATATAAGTATGTGTAAATTGGAAGAAAATATATATATATATATTTGTTACTGATTTCAGAGGAACCAGGTTACATCTGTATTTGTTTTTGAGTGTGTAAATTATAAGGTCGATTTACTCTTCTAATGAAGAAAGATTTCCAGGATTTGGGCTTCAAGGATGGTAGAGTTGAAGGGTGTAAGAGTTTACTTCTTTGTAAGCATGAAACCTACCAACTCACAGAGTAAAAAAAGAAACTAACTTTTTTTTTGTACGCACAGTTTGGTGCAAATAATTCTTTTATTAACACACTACAACTAATGTGAACAGAAATAAAGGCTGCTTTCCTGTTGTTGAAAAATATGTTTTTTATATTCTATATAAAATAAAAAGTAGTATAACAAACATTTTAAAGGAGATCATCTAATCTGAGATAAATACCAACAGTAAGAATAGTTATATAAAAAGAATTTTTGAAGCACGCAATGGAACTTCATGCAAGCAAATATGAGTTATTGATGTTACTTTTGTGAACTGGTGTGCAAACAGCACCATTCAGATGAAGTAAGACATTTTGCCTACAGCTCAGAAAAGCTGAAACATAGTGGTGAAATCACTCCTTGGCAGGATCTCATGTTATATTACTCTTCTACTGAACTAGATTTTGGCAAAGTTATTAGGCTTTTTTGCTTCTGTAAAAAGTGCATCAGTGACTTGCTGTGGCAGTCATGTACTGATTATGTGATGTTCATTAGAAAATGACTTCAGAATTGGGTTCTGTGAGTGATGGACAGTCAAGAGCCATGTAAAAATTTAACTGGTCATTCTAATTAATTTAATTAATTAATAAATCAAAATTCTATTGCCACAGACGTAGTCTTAGGACATAGATATTGACGTAGTATTTGTGTACAACCTGTGAATTTCACATTCATGTCTTATAGCCAAGAGTGCTGAAGGGGAAACGTCCGTTGTGTGCTGATGTAGTGTGACTTTGATTTCAACACATAGCAGTGTGAGTGTGGACAACACCAGCTGTTTTTTTGTGTTTTTCTTGCATTTCTGAAAGTAAGGTCTTCTACAACTGTTTTTGATGTCCCACTGTTTACTGTTCACCTTTCCTAACTGTTAAATAGGAACTTTAAAAAGTATCCTTGATGCTCATATTCTTTCATGCTGTGTAATCATTTCCATTTTTGTTTCTGTCAATCCTATTGGTAGTGTTCTTGTCTTTAATGCAGTGATAGCATTTTAAATGTATGTATGTTCATACACATGATCTGTTTTATCTCCACAAGTCTACACAAATATAAGATTCTTAATCTATGACTTTCTTATAGACCTAATAATAAGATAGAATTTAGGTCCTATGAAAAAGGTTTTTGTTTACAGCATGTGTTATCTCATTCTTGCTAAAAGATCAAGTAATCTTATCACTTCTGGATGTCTTCTTGCATCCCTACTTCTGGCTTTATCTAAAGAATAAAAATGAAAATGAGTGATTTTATTTGTTTACCTAAATTCTGAATCTTCTAATCATTCTTTCCTTTAACTTGCTTGATTTTCTTTTCTTTTTTCTGTGACAAAACTCCCTGGAAAGACAACAGTTACTTAAAACAAAAATAAAAATAAAAATAAAAATCACTGATATTTATCTCAGTCAGGAAATCGGGGCTGAATGAAAAAAATGCTAAATGCACTGAAGAGTAGTTCCACTGTTGAGATCAGATGGTGGAGAATGATGGTTCAGCATCTGACTGACAGCTGGTAATGAGTATATTGACATGAGCATGTGAAAACACAGCCCATGTTGAAGCGCAAAATTTGGTAACCAGATGTGCCAAACTGAAGCATCATCACAGCTCAGCAAGGCACTGGTTCAGTCATAACCCTCCTGAAAAGGACTTTGGGGCTTCAGTTGATGGCAGGGTGGATATTAGCCAGTAAAGCAAACTACATGCCAGTTTGACTGTAGCAAGTAGATAATGGGAAATGCTAGGAGCCCAAAAGAAGGCTACAGGGATGGTGAGAGCTTAGAGCTCACAGTCAGTGAGCAGTGCATGAAGGAGCTGAGTTGTTCAGTCTTCTGTGGAGGAAAGGCCATCTAATAGCAGCCTACTTGAAGAGTAGCTGAAAAAGACAACAAAGTTGAGCTTTACAGTGGCATACTATACAACAAGGATCAAGGGCCCCTGATTGGAAGGTTCAGGTAGAACATTAGAAGAATCTTTGTTACTAGGAATATGGTAAAGAACTGGAGAAGATTCTCCAGTGAGTAAGCATGATGCTCTTTACAACTGTATTCACAAATAAGACAAAGTCAGTAATGCATATTTTATTTTATTTTATTTTATTTTATTTTATTTTATTTTATTTTATTTTATTTTATTTTATTTTATTTTATTTTATTTTATTTTATTTTATTTTATTTTATTTTATTTTATTTTATTTTTTTGCCAATGAAAATGAGTTTGATCAATATTTCTTATTTAGATGTCTATCTGTATCTTAATAGGTGACATATTTTTCCATACATTGATTTAATCTCCCATGCCAACTAGTTAAGATATATGTATACTATTCCTTTGATTTCTTAGGAACTTCGTCTTAATATTTAGTTTGGAATTCATCCCTTGTCCTGACAGTTTCCTCAATGCGCTACCTCTCTAGTTTCTGCATGATTAGAAGATGTTCATTCAGTAGCTGCAGTTCAAGGATGTTAATGTTTTCAAAGCTGCCTTAAAATCAGCTGCTTTTTGATGATGAAGTGGATCAAACAGCCTCATGCAATGGACTAATTTTAGCTCTGATATCAGAATTTTTGTTTCTTGCAGAGCTATAATTAATTTCATTATTATTTTTTAATTCATTCAACTGTCTTGAATATTCACTGTGCACACACTGAAAATACAAGCCTGAAGTTAAACTTTTCCCTAGATGACTATAACACATTAATTCTTGTAGGCTTTTTTACAGTGATTGATTTTGTAGTGGATTTGCTTCAGAGTACATGTGATAATGCGTACAATTTTATAATCTTTGTTTTCTTAAACTACATTACAACTAGATTAAGAAAAATTGCTGAATTATAAATTTAGATTTTATGATTAAAAATTTAATTAGGAATAGTTTGCTCACAGCAACTGTTCAAGCTCTGAGTATAAATAGATCTTATTAATATTACTCATCATGAAAGGGGGTTCATTAACATATTTCCCTATGTGCACAGAGTAGATATGTTGCCCTGCAAACTTTTCTTACAGGTGTGCATCAGTCTTCCTGAGACAGCTCAGGCTGAAGGCCCTGTCTGTGCTGCAAGTGGAAGTGTGATTGTAATGTGAGCAATCTATCCTAGTGTACCGTATCAATCATGCCATACGTTTGAATGTTAGTTGGCAGTGACAAATTCTCTGTGTACTATTCTTAAATAATGCACTGGGACTTGGAAGCTATTGATACCTGACCTAGATGAAAAAGCATGTTTATATAATTCTATTATTCATTCTTAGTATAGATGGTGTAGAAAATCTTTAGAGTTGCTTATAAGTTGAGCTTAGTCACAGGAATATCATCAAAGCTATAGTTGCGGACAGTAGTATCTGTGCTGTGAGATTTATCAAGAAGTGGTGAGAAACTGAGTAAGACATGGAGAGAAAAATAAATGTCCTCTTATTATTACAACAGGCTTTTGCGGATAATAGTGCTCTCAGAAAAATAACTGTTTGCAAATTTGCTTTTAAAAGTGTGATGTTTGTTCAAAATTCTGAAAATGTTATGATGAAATTTCCTCCCCTTTAAGTAGGTTTAAGACTTCCTTCCTACATTAAGCATCATTGTTCCATGACCTAGAAAATATTACCAATATTTTAAATTATTACCTTAAAAGGAATGCTTACTAATGTTTAACCTTATGGTTTTGTAAGAGCCGCACCTTCGGAAGATCTACTTATTCACTGTTTCCAAGCACTACACTGGTTGTTTTAACTACTAATCACTTCATATGAACATGATACTATTGTGTGTCAGGAAGAAAGGTGGGAGTTGGAACAGCTGCAGTAATCTTTTAAATATAGTTTAATAAGAGAATTTAAAGTGAGTTTCCTCCTGTTTTCAGTCAAGAGGTATGCAGCTGCAATATCTGACTACTTTTATTTTATTATTGCTATTTGGATTCACACTTCTTCCAAAAGATAAACAGTATTCATGGAAGCAAACACACTGCAGGATAGAAGTTTGTCTAATGTAGACATTTGTTCCCAGTACAGGTAGAAATGCATCTATTTTAGGTGGTGGTGTCTTTATCTTCTCATAAAATAGTTTTCTTATTGCTTTTAAAGTAGCAGGTTACTTAAACTCTATAAAATTTTTATTGTTTTTTTGTTTTGTATTTGTAAGAAATGAGTTAATGGAAAGGAGTTACGAGGGTAATTAAATAGAGGTTGTGGGTGTTCTCATATATGATGTGTTTTTGTTTTTTGTTTTCTGATTGTAGGTTTCAGAAGAAGTACTCCATCACCGTAGTGAGGAGGAAGAGTCTTTCCAAGGAATGGAGCCCTATCTTGTGCGGAGATTATCATCCCGTAACATCCAGCTACCACCTCTGGCTTTCAGGCAGCTAGAACAGGCTGACTGGGATAAAAAAAATGATACTGAGACCATCCCACGGCCCACAACTCTTCCACTGAGGATTCCTCCTCTGATTGCCATTACATCTGCTGACTCCAGCAGGTAAGGCCCAGCAGGTTCTTTTTGATTTGGCATTTTCCATGATAGCTGCAGTACAGCAGATGCTCCTTCTCAGACAAAAGTTATTTATTTTCTAAATCCTCCTAACAAATATATGGAAGTCATTTTGTTGAGTTTAGCAGACTTGGTGAAAAATAAGAATAAAATGTTCATATATGAATTTGTGGATGAAAATTAATAACTCAGTTTGTAAACCTTTTGTTCGTGTCCAAATGCAAGCACTGGGAAAAATTTTATCTGAGCTTGATTAAAACTTTCATAGTAAAAATAAAAAAAGTCTGTATTACAGAGGCTTGAATAACCCCTTTGGAGTATTATACCAGAGGCAGAAGATTTTCTGTACTCAGAAAATATTTTGCAGAGTACAGTTCCAAAATCAATTGCAAGGAATGCAAAGAATTTCTGTTCTTCATTACTTTTCATACTATCTTATTGTGTTGTTTTCAAAAATGTGAGTTATCTGGAATGCAGTACTATGCTCTTAATTTTGAAGGCAATGCAGCCACTTGGTAACATAAGGATGGGTAATGGAAAGGAAGGATGGACACGCTGAGAACTGAAATGCAGAATTTAGGAACCGATAGCTCCGTAAAGAATGTAAGAGTTGTACTCTGTTAGTAAAAGCTGTAAATATTCATTAGGATGCTATGGCAAAAAGGAAAAAAAAGATCTATCTTTATACCTAACATTGCCTCCTAGATCTCATTCCCATGTGTATTTATTTCTGGAATAGGCGAGACTAGTTCTGAAAGCATACTTGGTGAAACATTCACTACATCTGTGAGGAATGCAATGCCATTTGGTAAGGGTTTAAAGATAGATTGGTGTCTTGATTTTTTGTCAGTCTTTTTTTTTTTTTTTTTTCCTGTCCATGAAGACTAGAGACAAGATTGGGCTGAAATGTGAAAGGAAAATAAGTGTAGGGGCAATTATGACAGTCCATATTGCTGGCCTTTCTAAGTTTCACGATATTTGGCTTTGAAAATTAAATTGTATTTGGGACACTCTGTGTAAACCACGTAATGCCCAAGAGGTGCTCTGTGTTTTGGAGAGAATTTGTTACCTCGTGACACTGACCAAAAGTAGTTACTATGTGATAGATAAGTCAGGTAGCAGAGTGAAAAGTAAATACTTCTGTCCTATGAAAAAGTCTCACTGATTGTTGACTTTTGGAGATGATGGTTGTTTTCCAGGCTGTGTCCAAATATGCAATAGCAAGGCGGTTTAGTGTGTATTCATATAAATAAAAAACCTAAGATGTACTGGTTACTATGAATATCTATCTGCTGTATTCAGAGATGGATGTCCTTGGAGAGGCTTCTCTTCGTCTGAGAATCTGTTGTGGACATTAGAGACATTATAGATTATTTTGTATTCTGCCTATGGCTTTCATTTCTATGGTTGATAGAATTTGTTTTGAAACTGGACAAAGAAAGATTTATCTATAAAAAACTTTATTTCTGGGAGTAACTGAGAAACAGCAGATCTACAGATTGTTAAACGAAGCTGCTAGTCTGTTTAAACAAACAAACAAAGCAAACCTGAACACAACAGAGCAATTATAATTTTGATGCTTCTTGGTAATATAAAATCGGTAGCTCTTATGATTCTTTCTTAGCTAAAGAGCAATTACATTGCTACAGGAAGAATATTATTCAGGAAATTGAATTTCTCTAGATGTTTAATGCCATTTTTCAGTGGTTAGCTCTCTCAAGCAGCTATGTGTTTCTCATTTACGTGCTTGTAATGCAAACCCAACAGCAGGAAAAATCCATCCTCTTATCGAGGCTTTTTGTCTGCATGAATGTATACAAATCTATTCTCTATTTTCGAAGAGTTGGAGGAGGTGGAAGAGCAGTTGAGTCATAGGAACTGATTTTAAGAGGGAAGAATGTAATCACTAAAGACAACCTAAATTACAAATACGTATTTTTGGAGGAAGACACTAAAAAATCCCATAGACAGCACCACAAATTGTCTTGTACTTCAATTTAAGTACCTGGAATGCACGGAACTCAAACCAATCACAGTATGGTTTTAAGAATACAATGAATACAATGTGTATTCTGTTCCTAAACACACATACACACTTCCAGATTCTTTTTTATTTCTTTCTATCTTTATAATGCCTCAGGACTGTTTCTCTCTCTCTCTCTCTCTTTTTTTTTTTTTTTCATTAGCTTTGTATAGGGGTGAACTACACAGATTTAACTGAAGCTGCTCAGTTAAGAAACAAAGCAGAACAAATGAAAAGCTAGGTAGCAAATATTCAGATGCAATTGCTTTTGATATTTCAGTTCTTTTTTTCTTTTTCTTTTTTTTTTTTAATTATTATTTTTTCCAGTGTTTTTTATAAAGGTAACAGATATGATGTCATTTAAGAATGAATACACAGATAAGAAGAGATTGATAGCGGAAGATTTTTGCTTTTGCCAAAACAGATAACATTAAAATGGTGGAGAACTGTTATCTGAAGCTCATTTGTTTGAGAAAATTTAAAGAATTTGGTTGTACCCACTTTATAATAAGCATTTCAGAGAGTTTGCTTTCCTCTATATTTGTTTTGCCCAGTAATTGCAGCTCCAGACTTGATTCAGTGGTATCCTAACAAAAATATTTGTTTGAGTAAGTGTGATACTATAAATTTTATTTCTTCTTTCAGATACTTAGATGTGATTTAGAAGGGCAGTTCATCAAGTTGGTATTTAATAATGGTATTGATTTGTCCACCATTGAAGGACTTTTATCATACCCTTTAAAGTGAAATAAACACACTTGTGCTTAAGTGTAAATGCAGTGAGAAGTAGTCTGCAAGGGTGCAGCATAAGCTGATTCCTTACATGCACTTTCCCTAGCACCAGTCATGTGGGCATAGGAATCATATGGTTTTGGGCTCATCCCCAGAACCTAGAAGCCTCTAGGCACTCACAGTGCAATGCAACAAGACCATATGATGGCATTTCTTGTCAAGAAAGACTTCACTCCCTTGTGGAATCTGCCTTTCCCTCTTGATTCCAGGCAGTCTGCCACTCTTGATTCTTGTCCTTCATGACAGATCATTCTTTGATCCTGAATCTCTATTGTTGATCAGTTACAATGTGAATTTTGTCTTCACCGTTTGCCAAGCTTCATGAAATTTAATGACAGATTCTCAGTCACCTTTCTTATGGAAACAGTCTTTGTGTTGTGTAAATCAAAAGATGGATGGAAAAAGATACGATAGGATAGAGATATTCCTATCTGAATCTGCTTCCGTTAGACTCTGAAATGCAATGGCACATACACATATCCCACTGTGAGCAGTGCCTTTGAAGTACAAATTACTGCTGAAGTACTGAAGTATTTTAAAGTTGTACTTTTAAAGTCAGTGTTGTAATTCTTATGTCCTCTTAAGATATATAGCTGCCATAGTATGATGGAAATGTTATATAGGTTGAATGTAAACTCGGGAGATAAAAGATTCTATAGTGTACTTCAAAACCTCATTTTTGGGCTGTCTGAACACCAGAATTTATTTTGGAGAAAAGAAATAGTTAGGAAGACTTTAGCAAGGCAAGCATTAGCCTATTTTCTCAGGTTACAAGGGATAGGATGTGACTAAATGGTCTCAGGTTGCCCCAGTTCAGATTGTATATCAGAAGGGAAAGGCTGGCTAAGCATTGCCACAGGCTGCATAGTTAAGTGGTGGAGCTGCCATCTCTGGTGACACTTGAGACCTGTGGCTGTCATGCATTGTGACACAGTTTAGTGGTGGACTTGGTAGTGTTAGGTGGATGGTTGCACCTGATGATCTTAAGTATCTTTTCCATCCTACATGCTACTGTGATTCTGCAATTTACATATTCTTTGCAAAAGCACAATTTATGAGAGATTATTATTACTACAAAACATCAAAATTTGTTTTGTATACACCTGAAAGTGTATATATTGGTGTGCCTGTTGAACTCTTGAGAGCTGCAAAAATGACTTACACAACAGTTGATTTCTGAAGGTATTTTTAATTATTTTTTTACAGTGTTCTTTCTCATCTATTATATTAGTTTTTTCACTGTAGGGACAGATGCATGGATTAGACAGCCATTGTATTGTTTAAAATCTCCCCTGTTTTCTTATCCATGAAAGAAGAAATTAAAGTTCTCTACATTAAAGATCAGAACAAAATTTGATATAAATCTATGCATTTTTCTTTCTGTCCTTTAGAGATGCACTTGCTTTTTTTTTTTTTTTTGTGATTATTGCCAACTGAATCCAAGACTAAGCTTTAAATGCATAGTTTTGAGAAGAAATACTGCAAAAAATGTTATTAGCACTATCAATGTAAGTTTGATACTGTAGTCATACAGACTAATTTCAAGCAAAATGTGTCTTAGAGCCTTCCAATTCCTTGCATTGTCTTCACCCCATCAAAACAATAACTCAAAGTTTAGATTTTGTATTTTTTTAAGAAAAAAGTTAAGCCACTGAAATGTGGGACTACTAAGCCAGAATTTTGCAATTATTCACCTAATGTATCAAGTATTCTTAAAAAAAAAAAAAAAAAAAAAAAAAAGCCAGCTTGGTTGTTTTTTAAAGGAACTGAGTGTTAGATTTTGATGATAAAAGCAAGGGGAGACTGGAACTTATCAGAGTAACATGCAATAAAAATACAAGCTGGGGAAAAGTTGCTCTTTGGATTGATTTATTTGTAACTCAGTAGGGTTCCATGTGTAGTGAAAATAAGTGAGAGCTGTGGTTTGCATAGCACCAAAGTAATAACAATAAAAAATTGCCATTTCATTTTCTTTTTGAACTCAGGATGATTATCTCTGGGCTGTCATGCTGTAACTCTACTTAAGCAACTTCTTATAGGTCTGTGCTGTTTTCAGCACCAGCTGTGTTTATTATCTGACTCACCTTCCAGTTAAGAATAATGAACAATAGCACAATGATTCTTAACAGTTTTAATGCACGTATTTATTTTAAAACCATTTTTAGCATAACCTAATGCTCATTTTAGCTTTGAGAGATCAGTTAGTGAGCAAGTAATGCTATCTTTATTGTATAGGAGAACTTGCACACAAAGAGATGGTGCAACTGGCCAAGACCACAGAGAAAACAGATAACAAAGCTATGAACAGAAATTCAAGGGTCTTTGGCTCTTTATTTATTTCTGCTTTATGCTACCTGCCACAGTGCTGCAAATGGACCTCAGGAGAATAAATAAGGATGCCTCAAGGTTACACCAACCTTCAGCAATGAACCTAGTATGTCAAGAAGAATTTTACTGACCAGATCTGAGAAGGTGAATATTTTTAATAGTTAAATGCCTAACTGCTGTTACTCATCTGGACTCACATAAGTCTGAATGTATCACTCTGACTTAGTGTCATGGAACTCCGACTTACTGGTTTCTGTTACAAACAAAAGTGTAGTAAAGTATATACTGACAGTCTATGAAGGGCAGCAGAAACTTCATTCAGTCTCTTATTAGCCTGAGTGAAATCCTCTTTAAATTGTAGAGTTTTTAATTGAAAAACACAATTGCTATTTAAACTAGGTATTTTGATATTTATTTATTTATTTGTTTATTTATTTATTTTTAATAATTAGAATTATGTATCACCAGCCAGAACAAGTAATTATTCCCTTTTACTCATCAATGGTATGATCCCACTTGGACAGCTTTAGGCTCCAAAATACAAGTATACACAAATATTAGATTGTGTCCAAAGGAGGCAACAAAGGTAGTGACAGAACTAGAAAGCATGACTTCTGAAAAGTGTCAGAGGTTACTTCCCTTGTTCTAGTTACAAAAGAGGAGACTGCAGGGTGACTATACTGTTGACTATAACTTCCTCATATAGGGTAATGGAGATGAAGGTGTTAATCTCTCTTCTGACAAGCGATAAAATACAAGAGAATGACTTAAAGCTGCATAAGGAAAGTTCAGATTGGATATTACATTAAAGTTCTTCACAGAAGGGGTGGTCAAGAACTGGAGCAGGCCTCAGATGGTGTTCAAGAAGCACTTGGACAGCATGCTCAGGTTTAACTTTTAGGTTGTCCTGTGTAAAGACAGGAGCTGGATTTGATCCTTCCAGCTCAGGATATACTACGATTCAATGAAAAATCTAACACGTGGTATAGTTTTCTTTGACTGCAAAGTTATATAATTATCACTATGAGATAAACTTTTAAAAGAGTAATTTTACAGCAGATAATATTCTGAACTGAGGTTATTTTCTGCCTTTGCTGAACTTTACATGGTTCCTCTTGTAACATTCTTCTGGCTTGCCAAGGTCCTGGGAATGTCAACCCTGCAGAATAGTAAGCATACATAGTTTTCTGGTGTCTTCTGCAAACTTGTTGTAGGTGTCTGACATCTTATTGTACAGGTAGTTGATCAAGTTGCTAATTAATTAGACCTGGCTCCAGTACTGACTCCTAGTGAACCCTGTTCTTACCTAGCTGCTATTTATATTTGGAACAACTGCTCAAAATCATTTGACTCTGATGGTCTGAGCAGTTTGTCTGCCTTGTGGTCTCATTCATCTAGTCTGTATTTTCCAGCCTAGACATAAGATAGACTGTCAAAAATTTTTCTGCTGCTCTTGTCTGTTGCAGAGCCAAGAATTTTGTCATGAAAGGAAATCAGTTCTATTACACGTGATTTTCCCCTAGGTAAATTTATGCTGACTGTTACCAGTCTCTCCTTGTCATTTAAATGCTTGGAAATTACTTCTTAGAGCACTGGCTTGACAATCTTCTCAGGAATGAACTAAGACTGTAGTTCTCTTGGTTCTCTTCTCTCTTTTAAAGGTAGTCTTAACATTAGACCTTATCAGATAAACGGGGACCTCCAATGATCACCACAATTTTTCAAAAATGATAAATGGAATATGGCCTCACAAGGACAAAGATCTACTTCCTTATCAAGATTGGGTGCCTCCCACATGGTCTCAGGAACATGACCAGTTTACCTAAGGAGGACTTAAATGTTTTCTTACATTGTGTAGTACTCTCTAGTTCCTCAAACATCTGTTGTAGAGATGATGACCTAAGAAACCTGATAACAGACCTTGCCAGTAAAGTAAGGCAAATAAGAGTTTCAGTTTGAGTACATCATCCTATTCCATGTCCTTCTCTTCTTGGTTGCTTGCTCCACTCAGCAGCAGGGCTACATTTTCTTTTGTTTTCTGGATTTGCTTTTCGAGTTCTTTTTAAATGCCCCTAATCTCTATTACCAAATTCATCTCCAGCTGAACTGGATACTAATTGTATTCTTTGAAAGCCAGGTGGTGCTTCCATTTCCCTCACTAGAAGTCTGGTTCTACTTGCACCTTCTATACTTCTCCTTTTTGTATTTTAGCTCAATCAGAAGTTCCCTTCTCAGGCAAGTTGGCATCCTGCAGTTGTTTTTGAATACTTAATTGCAGTGTATCCAGAACACTACAGGAAAGTGAGTCATTGGCTTGTAGAAAGAGCTGATTATGTAGGATTTTTATGATAAAATATTATTTTAATTTTCAATTATTATTACATTCATAATAGCTTTCATAATGTGTCTAGGCACTTCTCTGTTTTTGCATTCATATAATTTAGAGCTATTGTATGTTAAAGATAGTGAGAGAGACTGTCTTTTTTCGTGGTTGATTTGATTGTTAGTAGAGACTAGTCATTTGCTAAGTGATCTCTTTAAATCATTTCTCCTGATGATTCTTCCTTGACTAATGTCTTAATTCACATGTTGCTTGCATATCTGCCTAGATGATTACTGGTGTCAGGGTCCACAGCTGCAATGCTTCATGCTGCAGAGAGAGCTCAAAAAGTAAAAGGTTGCTTATAATTGTAATTGGTCAAAATTGCAGTGAATTAGGGGAAGTCAGGGAACTTATTAAGTTCAGCTTTACTTTCCATGTTGAAATCATTAACAGTTTAAAGAGATTTTTACTGCCTCTTTTTGAGCAATTAACTAGTAAAATAGTTAGGTTATTAATATATCTATTTGGGCAGTCAGTCAAACATGAGGCTGCACATGTTTGGTTCAGTATTAGAAGTGCAATGTGAAAAGAAGTCCTTAACAAAATAATGTCATTATGTATACTTTTTCATAATGTCATAGTAGAGTCAACTTAGATATAGCAAAAGAAATAAAGAAATCATTTCCAGTTAGAGACATGCACGTATTCCTTACAAGGATTTTTATTTTATTTTATTTTATTTTTTTCCATTTTGGATATTTTCTTTTTATATTATATTCAATTGGAGGTCTGTCCAGTTATTCACTACAGCAATGTATAAATAGAAACAAGAAATATACTGAACTGTCACAGGCACACAAAGATGGGAATTGCTTCCAGAACATGATCCATCCAGTAATTATAGATGAATCTTACCATTAGGAAAATTCTATCTTTTTTGTCTTGGCCTGATGGAGAACAGTCAAAGGCAAGCACAGAGACCAGCAGCAAAAAGCCGCCTCCTGTGTTTATGTGCAGAGTGTTGCCTGGCTTGTGAGCAGTTAATGCATAAACAGGAGAGAGAATCAAAGTAGAAGCACAGCAATTCTGAGTATTTACATCACCCAATCTTTCTACAATTCTGTGAGCACAGTCGTTGTAATCACCTCTAGTAAAGCCAATTACAGGTGATGTATTTCTGATAGGTTCATCCTCTAAATCAGTGGATATGGCAAGGTGGTACTGAAGGAAAGGATATGGGCTTTGGCATAAGTCAAGCTGCTGTTGCCATACTCCTTTGCCTGTTTTGCTTCAATAACCCTGTGCAAAGAGTTTTGATGACTTAACCTAACAATTGTTACACATAATTCACTGGCTGCTACTCTATAGCCTTAATGTATTCATATAACCTGAAAAATTCTGGCTAAGGAAGTCATCTGGGAATAAAATTGTTGGAGGTTAGGAATTTACTTGGGAAGTCTGCCTTGGCAAGCTTATCAGCTCTGTACGCCCTGTTCTTTCTGCTTGTGAGGCACCTGCTTGTGGGCAGCATGGTGTACAGGAAGTTGTCTAGAAAGACTCTTCATCTGGCTAAGTGTAGCTATTCTTCACTAAAATAGATTGAAAAAGTTTCTCTTTTCTAGGCTGTTTATCTCTTCATAATGTGCATTCTTTCTCTTCTATTATGCAGAATTTTAATCCAAGTTCAGACAATGGTAACCATAACCATAACCACAACTTCAAAAATGATACACTTGTATGTTAGCATATATACAGTAAGGCCTTGCCACACCTCCTACTGTATGCAATAAATTTTCTTAGGATGTCAAAAAATTAATCTAGGAATGTATGTAAGATATTGCTAGGTAGGAATGTCACAATAGCAAAAGTATATAATTCTTCATTTGACCATGTATTTGCATGAACAGAATTTTTTCTTTTATTGCTTAGCCTATTTGTGGTATTACGCAGAAGCAATCTGCAATATATTTTACACAACCTGGTTATAATGTTGATAACTTCTGACATAAAGTATATCTTGAAAGTCACAGATAAGAACTTTCTTTTTAATATTAAGCAATCTGATATTTTATTTATTTTGTTTTATTATTTTTTTTTTTCTCCTCATATTTTCCTGTTACAGATGTGGATAAATTATGTGAGCTCAAGTTTATATTTAAAAATGTATCTTTTGAACATATTTTCAGTAACAGTTCGTATTACATGGAAATGATGGTGTTAAAGCAAATTCCAAACCACACTCTGGAATTTGAATACTTGGTTGCTTTTTAAAAAGCTATACAATATCACACTCAAATTATATAGAATCTTTTAGATCATGCTGATGAGGCCTTTTCCTTTGAGACTACACACTGTTAGAATAGTGCAAACATTTTACAATGCATTTTTTAATCAAAATATTATTTAATTAAACAACAATAGTTATAATTGAAACTTTAAAGGAAAAGAAAATATTCTTACAGATGGAAATAATTTTTTCTCATCAGTGTGGTAATTTTTATTTTTTTATTTTTAATATTACAGTCTCTTATTGACTAGAGAGCTCAAAATTTATTTAAATAATGCTTTCATTCATAGTAGAAATTTCTAAGGAGAAAAAGTCAGAGAGCAGACAGTTAACAACATTCCAGACTGGAACACAGAGAAGAAACGGGATTTGCTGAAAACAACAAGAAGTTAATTTCCTAATAGTCCAAAATGATACTTTGAAATCATCAAGCATAGAAAATAATTTCCACATACATAATTTACATCAACTGCACACTCTGTGAAAATTTTGTTAAATATATTCATATACCTACTGACTTTGTTTCTACTTCAAGGCACCAAAGGCATTCTTTGTTCTTTTAAGCAGCCTAGTAATGGCCTTCCCTTTCCTTTTAAATGAAGGGTAGACGGTATTTGTCTGAAAAGTAAACGAATCAAACAGATCAGAGCCTCCTAATATTTAAATATATTAAATTTCTAATTTACATAGAATGATCTTCTTTAAAAAAAAAAAAAAAAAAAAAAAGAATATATATAAAATAGAATTAATAGGAAATAACTTTAAAATTAGCTTACAAAATTATATAGGCAGATTAATTTTTATTTCTTGTTACAGCAAAGGAAATAGAACAGCAAGCAATGAAAGACTGCAATTCTGTCTTTTCCAACACTGAACCAATTTTCTGAGGTGTTTTCTGAGGGCTATTGCTTGAACTTCTGAGTATAAAGTAAAATGTGGGCCTTATCAGAGGATCCAGTCTATGTGCTAGACCAAGATCTGGTTGACTGCTATTACTTTCAACAAAATAAGTTTCTGTGCAATCTCATGTAATGGCTATGTAATGGTCTCATTCTGTTCTTTCTTGCCACATCCCTTCTAAACTATAATTTTCTTTAATTCAAAGTAATTCTCATCTCTTTTCTGGTATAGGCGACAGGGTGATTAAATCCAACAGTTTCACTATGAGAACTGTCTGAATAGGTGGCATCAGAATCTCATAGACTCTACAATAAAAGGTTTCATTATGGTACTCTGTGGCCTTATCAGGTCTAATGTGTTAGACATGTCTGAATCTCTCTAGCAGGAAGAGACAGAAAATAAATGTTTATTTGTGACTTTTATAGTTAAATATGATCTGAAATTCATTGCACATGCAGAAATAGAGACTTTTTCGATGGGGGCAAGTCAGTACTGCAGGTTTTTAGTTCTTTTTCCCTAGTTTTGTATTTGAGCAATAGGATTTTTATGACTCTTTCTGGAAAGTTTGAAGAGGTTGTATCTTTCTCTGACTGCAGTCTTCCTGCAAAATTTCCTGTCTCAGTTTCCTTCTGTTACTCTGTGCTAGCTCATATTCCTTCTACTCCAGATGGTCATCTTCCTAATGCTCATAAGTATTTATTATAATCTCTGACACTGTCCATAACATCTATTAGTCACCCATATTATGCTTGGTCTCTCACAGAGTCAGATTTACCTTTTATGCTTCATATCATTTTTGCAACTGTTTTCTGTCTTCAGTGAAAGACCTAAATTCAGTGTATTTTGGAATTGGCTTCTCTGGACATATGAGTGACTGATGGAGAATACTGAGTAGAAAGATGTATCAAGGATGTAATTGATATACAGTACTGTGGTTTCCAAGCCATTTTATTACAACAAAATTACTTTTATACAATTTTGAAAAAATAATCATTAACTAAATACTTAAATCCAGATATGAATAGCACATTTTTTTCATATATGCAGAAAGAAATGCAATATTTCGATAAGCAGTCATGATACTTGACATTACCTTAGTAATTTTCCTCAGTCAAAGGTTTGATTTTACAATTGCAAAAGTAAAATATATAAAATAATCCCTAGCCCTAAATGTTTTATATTAGATACTTTACTTAATATGCATGCATACATCAGTAACAATTAGTCCTCTTCATGAAATGCAAATGTGCTTTCCGATTCACAGATTAATTAGTACAAATTTGGACACTGACTACACTTTTGTCATATTTATGTCTGATGGTAAAATTTCTTGATATAGAATATGCTCACAAAGCCTGATTGTTCTGCAAATAGGAACAGTGGCAAAACCCTGTTTAATTAAATGGGGGCAGATGCGGCCTACACAGAAGTACTAAAAGCTGTGTGGGAGATTAATGTAAAGTCATCAGCAGTCTGGGGTTTCCTCTGGAGACTACTCTGTAAATTTAGCCTTAATTGAATACAGAGAAAAAAAAAGAAAAAAAAAAAAAGAGCTTAAAAGTTTCTCTTTTAAGTTTAAATGACATTTTAGCTTAAAGTAAACAATGATTTAGAAACTTCTAGAATTTCAATATTTTAATTATAGTAAAAGAGGAATTTACTGATACTGAAAGAAGTATAGAAGAAACAAACAAACAACAACAACAACAAAAAACCTTTTAAATCCTAGGAATAATGTAAAAATATAAAATAACAAAGGTTGATTTGTCTGATAGTTTAAAAATTTTTAAGCTCTTAATTAAAACTCCTATGTTTGTTGTTATTTGTCATTTATTTCATGGATAAATTATAGTCTAGCTGTACTTTGTAGAATTTTTTTAAAAAGAGTTTAACTTTAAAAGTACAAGTTTAACTTTACTAACTTTAACTAGCCTGAAAAGCACATGAATGTACTTGAGACGGAACTCTTTCAACACTGAATAATAATGCATATGTACTAGAAGCTTCTGATGGCCTTATCTCTCTAGAGTTTTCCTCTTGCCAAATGCTGTAATGAGTAGTGGAATCATGACTGTTGCACTTTTTAGGATCTCTGTTGCAGACCTGAATAAAACCCAAGCATCCCAAATCCCAGTTCAAATAAGTGGCATTTCAATTACAGGCTGAGCTGAAGCACCGATATTCCTTTGTTAGTGCTAGAAATATGTGGTTGCCTTTATAGCTGGAATATGTACTTGCTGATAGATGTGAAATATGCATTTTCTGAGAATGGTAAGGAACTGCTAGGAGCTGGTAGGTGTACGAGTTTTCACTAGACTTGAGGACAGTCACTCCAATGTTAGTTTATTTTGCCTGTCTTTCAGACACACTGAAGTCCAATCTGAGAAAAAAAAACAAAAAACAAACAAACAAAAAAAAACCTGAACAGTCAAAAATAGTAGTAAGAGCAATCTACTGAAGGATAAAGATGAACAATAGACCTTCTTAGCCACTAATTAAAAATCCAGAAAAGTAAACTTAATTTTTTCAAGATTTTTTTTAGGGGACTGTGTAGGAGCTGCCCAAGATAATCAGATAGTAAAGTAACAGAAAGTGTATTTCAAGGGCAATTGCAATACAATTGTAGCAGTTGCAAATTTTCTAAGAATATTTAATATTTCTGCTTGTTTACTTTGATAAATTCCACAGATAGATAAACAGCTAAAAACAATTGTATTCAGAGTGATCCAAGCCTAAATCTTTTTAATTTTAGCTTAGACCTTTGAAAAGCTGCACTACAATTGATACAACATTTTTCAGCCCCTGAATGCCAGCACAGTCAGTAAACAAAATTTGTGAAGCTTTTCTAGAATGCTTTCTAATGAGCCCTGATGGGATAACAGAGGTTATATTCATGGTAATCCTGTAGTACAGCAGCAACAACTGCTTCTGCCTTTTGCACCAATTCATGAGATGCTATTAGTATTACAGTGAGAGGAATTGTTTTGGGTGTTCCCTTCTGGCTTTGAATTATATTAGAAAACCAAGAACAAAAGTTTCTGCTGCTCATCTGTGATTCTGGGAGGTAAGGCTGACAGCTTTGACACAAGGGATTCAGTGAATACTACCTGTGTTTGTTTGTTTGTTTGTTTGTTTGCTTTGGTTTGGTTTGGTTTTTGGTCTTCATTTTTTTTTTTTTTCTTTTAATTTCTTTATAAATTAGAATAACTTTAAGAAATACAGATACCTTAAAAATATTATTGGGAAATTCTCCAACATGAAAATCTTGAAGATATTTGGAGAAATCTTGTCACCCCCATAACCACAGAAAATTGAACTTGTAAACCAGGATTACAGGAAGTGTTGTAAGTTTTTCGGTGAGGAGCACAGTTAGACAAAGAGGTCTCAAGGAAAAGCTATGCTACCAGTTTTCTGTCTTGTGTCACAGCTAATAAAATGTACATAGAGTATGAGAGAAGTAACATGGATTATTAAGGAACTTTCACAAGAATATGTAAAAGATGTGGTTTTTTTTGTTTTTGTTTTTTAATTGCCATAATTCCTGTTTTGTACAGAATTTTTCATTGGAAAGATCACTCATTTTTGTATAGTATAAAATCTTGATGATTTCAACTGTAACTTTTCAACATTCCCAATTTATGACAGCATTTACTGTCACCAATTATTTCAGTAATTAAAGCAGTAAGTGGATTATAATTCTTAATCAGTACTATATTTCAGCCTTAGAAATCAAGAAGTATTGAGGTGATTGTTTTCCCTTCAGCATTTAATGAATATTAAGTATCTATCATTAGTTGTAGAAATTGAGGATAGATCTTATTGCTTCATATTTTATGTTATCTAGCGGATTGAAAGAAAAAGAACCTGGATTTAATTTATTCTTCAATATATATTAATATATTCATTGCTTCTGTGCCAGAAGAAATTGCTGGCCTTCTACAATGAGGTTACAGCATTAGTCGATAAGAGAAGACCAACTGATATCATCTACCAGGACTTGTATATAGCACTTGACTCTGACCCACACAATATAGAAAGATACGGATTTGTTGGGTGGACCACTCAGTAAATAAGGAGTTGATCAGAGAGTTGCACTCAAAGTGCTGTGGTCAATAGCCTAATGTGTAGGCAGATAAGAGCGATGAGTGGTGTCTATGATGACCATGTACTAGGTGGGACGAAAACCATTTAACATCTTTGTCAGTGGCATGAACAATGAAACTATCAGCAGCTTTGCCAGTAACACCAAGCTGACATGCTGGAAGGAAGCAATGCCATACAGAGAGTTATGGATAGGCTTGAGATGTGGACCTATGTGAGCCTCATGAAGTTAAACAATACCAAGTGTAAGGTCCTGTGCCTGGTTCAGGGTAATCCTAAACACAAGTATGTGCTGGGCAGAGAATGAATTGAGACCAGCCCCCAGAGAAAGACTTGGGGCACTCATTGATGAAAAACTGAACATGAACAAGTAGATTGAGCTTGCAGCCCATAAAAGCAACCATTGCCTGAGCTGTGTCAAAAAAAGGATGGCCAGAGAAGTGAGGGAGGTAATTGTCACCTTCCCTGACCTTGTGCGATCCCACCTGAAGTACCGTGTCCAGGTCTAGGGCCCCCAAACATAAGAAGGTTGTGGAGGTTACAGAGGAGAGCCATAAGGACAATCAGAAGGCTGGATCACCTTTCCTGTGAAGAAAGGCTGAGGGAGGTTAGATTTTTCAGCCAGCAGAAGAGAAGACGCTTGCAGACCATACAAAAGCCTGCCTTCCAGTATTTAAGAAGGCCTACAAGAAGGCTGAAGAGTAACACTTTTATCAGAGAGTGTAGTGAAAGGATAAGGGGGTAATAGTTTTAAACCAAAAGAAATTAGATTTAAGTGAGATATTCAGAAGATGTTCTTGATGAAGGTAATGAGGAACTGGAACAAGTTTCCCTGAGACACTATGAAAGCCCCATCACTGGAAGTGTTCAAAGCCAGTTTGGATGAGGCATTAAGCAGTTTGTCTAGTGGAAGGTGCCCCTGCACACAGTACTGTTTGTTTTCTGTATCTCTCACCCCATCTTAATCCAACTTCAAGTACAAATTTAACATTTCCTGATGTTAACTGGATCTTGTTGCTAAAAGCAGTGTGTTGTCACATTGCTGTAAAAGCAGCAGTAATTTCTGAGTCTAATATTCATGTCTCTGTGAGTCTGCTGATGAGTTAGAAGGTTAAGTAGGGTGACAATGTTTTAGTGAATGTTGACTTGAGAGAGTGACAGATGTGGGGAGGTGTCCCTGCCTATAGCAGAGGGGTTGTAACCAGATGATCTTAAAGATCCCTTCCAGTCTAAACCATTCTATGGTTCTATGATTCTGTGAGAAGAGTTTTGAAGCATCTCTTCTTTGTGAACGCTGCCTTAGATAGTCATAATCTGTGTAGCATCCCTGTAGGGCTTATAAACCCTGGAAATATGAAGCCGAATCTCAGTTTGCATTTTTTAAAGGAGTGAAATGTAGTTTTTAATCTTAATCTTGAAAATAGTGGTGAGAGGAAAGAGGACTGAAGAGCATGATGTGGATGCAAGCTAGAGTGATAAGATCAAAGCATTCCATCATTTTTTAAAAGAAGGTACATGAAAAACATTGCATTTTGCTGTGTAAACAATTGCCTATGAGAACTTTCAGATTTGTCTCTGGAGGGCAGTACTTTCTTTATGCAAGTGATTCACTTGACAAATGTGAAAACATTTTCAGCCAAGGAATTCCATTTTTTTAGAGCATAACTAAATCTGATATATTATACAGGCTACAGGCGAATATTGCAATTCAAATAACTTGTAGCTCACATATGAACTAAACAATCCAGGTTTAAATGAAGACAGCAGAAAAAAAAACCACCTAGTAGTTCTAGATGGAGAACTGTCAAACCAAACTGAGCTAAGCTAAGCAAGTAAAGATTAATATCACTGAGATATTTTCTGCAAGTGTGAGATTCAGAGGAAACAAGTGACAATTTTGATAAATAATATTTTCTTTTTTGTATCTCAAGTTAATATCCTTCACTAAATGAATTTACTTTGGAGAGTTACAGATGGGAAAATAAATTGGCAATATTCACAGTCACTTACCCACATTAATGAATGCTTCTTTCTCCCCTACCACTCATTTAAGTAATAAGTAATCCACTGACATACCAAATCACATTTCACTATTCAAACTGTTAATATTTTTTATTCATGAGAGGTCAATAATTGAAAAGTATTTCACTGGAAATATCACTTGTTAAGAAAATTTACATTTTTATGATTTATTTGTTTAAAAATCACTCCGAAAAATGATTGATACTGATTCATAGAATCATAGACTCATAGAATCATAGAATGGTCTGTGTTGAAACGAACCTCAAAGATCACCTGGTTTCAATCCCCCTGCTATATGCAGAGTTGTCAGCTACTAGACCAGGCTGCCCAGAGCTACATCCAGCCTGTCCTTGAATGCCTCCAGGGATGGGGCATCAACAACCAACTTGGGCAACCTGTTCCAGTGCATCACCACGCTCTGAGTGAAAAAATTCCTCCTAATATCTGACCTAAACCTTCCCTGACTTAGTTTAAAACCATTCCCCTTGTCCTATCACTTATCAACCCTTGTAAAAAGCCATTCCCCTTCCTGTTTATATGCTCCCTTCAGGTACTGGAAGGTCACAATGAGTTCTCCTCAGAGCCTTCTTTTTTCCAAGCTAAACAAGCCCAGTTCCCTCAACCTTTCCTTATAGGAGAGTCATTCCAGACCTCTGATTATCTCAGTGGCCCTTCTCTGGACCTGCTCCAAGTGCTCCACATCCTTCCTGTACTGGGGCCCCAGGCCTGGATGCAGTACTCCAGATGGGGCCTCACAGGAGCTGAGTAAAAGGGTACAGTCACCTCCCTCTTCCTCCTGGCCATCCCTATTTTAATGCAGACCAGAACACAGTTGGCCTTCCAGGCTGAAGCACACATTGCTGGCTCATGTCCAGCTTCTTGTCCATCAGGACTACCAAGTCCTTCTCTGCCAGGCTGCCCTCCAGGAGATCTTCCCCCCAGTCTGTATAAATACTGGGATTTCCTTGACCCAAGTGCAGCACCCTGCACTTGCCCTAACTAAACCTCATTAGGTTTTCATGGGCCCACTTTTCCAGCCTGTCCAGGTCCCTCTGGATGGCTTCCCTTCCTTCCAGCATATCAAGCGCACCACTCAGCTTGGTGTCATCCGCAAACTTGCTGAGGGTGCACTCAATGCCCTGTCACAGATTCCTAACCTTCTAATTAAAACTAAATTCAATTTCTGACATGTTTGAGGTTTCTATACTTTAATTACTTTAAATTCCTTTAAATGTACTTTATTTTTATATTTTGGTCTGTGTCTGACAAAGTTAATATTAGATACTTGTTAATCAAGCTGTCCGATGATTGAAATATCTTGTACATGAGAATGTAATTTTCTCATGAAAACTGCTTTGAATAAGTAAATTACCACTATTAGTCACACTAACAAAGTTTGATAGACCTGCTACATCACACACACACACACACACACAGAGAGAGAAAAAGAAAGGAAAAAAAAAAAAAAGGAAAAAAAAAAAAAAAGAAAAAAAAAAGAAAAAAAAAAAGAAAAGGAAAAGAGGGAATAGTTTCTGAACTATTTTAGGAGGCCTGGAGAACCATTATCTATTGCTATGAACCTTTCCATTCACTTGCTTTCTTACTGTCTGAAATCAGACAACTGAAATACCTACTATCCTTTTCCTGAAAAGTCACTGTTTTAGAGCTTGTAATAAAAGCAATTTTACTTTCTATCTTTCTTGATGAAATTGAGGAAAACTGCCAAAGCATACGTGAGAGTCTTGAGGAATAAAGAGAACTTTAAAAAAAAAGTGCCAACTTACAGTGCAGTTATTTCAAGGTTGCCTTCCCACAGAATAATGGTTCAGTTGTGTTATGGTAATACATAGTAGTCTTTGTTTCTTGAAAGACCTTAAATATTGGGAATACAAAATGTGTAAGAGTGCTGAGTAATTCAAACCCTTGCTAGAAATTAGGAAAGTAATTAAGATAATAAATAAAAAGTTTCAGACATTATTTCACTAATATAAAACAGTCAAAGAATTCTAATTTCTAATTCTAAATAAGCATCTCATCCAATTTTATCCAAAAGACCTGTCTTTACAAACTATGGTGTTAAAGTTGGCTTTGAAATTTCTAGCATCCTTTTCAAGATGATATTGATGAAAAATCAAAAAATTCTCCTGACTAGGATTTTGGTTAAGCACTGTACCTTTTTTCCTCTGATTTTTTTCCTAACGTTGACCCAGTATGATTTTCTGAGTGAAACCAGGTTTGAACAAAGTTTACTTTTAACTTTAGGCTTTCTGGTTTGTGGAAGTTAGATTAAAATTAAGAGGGTTTAATGTTGTGCAAGTTTTATGGGAATGTAGCACTCCTAAATCCCTGCATATTGAAGCCATTATGTTTGATCAAGTGTAATGTTAATGAAATATCATGGATGTCACCCCTATTCCTCTGCTTGATGTGAACAAACCAATAACAATGGAGGAGGTAGAAAATAAATTGGAGAATGTTCAGTATGGGCAAGAGTCTCACTGTGATTCTTCTGATCGGAAGATGCTGTGTAATTGTATTGTTTATGAACTACCTGGGAAACACAGTTGAATCAAAGTTGTGCTGTTCCTTATTGCTACAGAAGGAAGAAGCTCCACAGAGCCTGTTTCTGGAATTATGCTTCCCTTAATCCGCTGCTGTAGGTACAATGTAGAAGAGGAGAAAGTGGGAAGAGCGCTGACTGTGCTTAATTCCTCCTCTCTTGCTCTTCTGCTATCCAGCTGGGAAAGTAATACCTTGCTGTTGCTTCCTCCTCCAGCTGCAAATCAAAGCAAGAAAGGAAAAAAAAAAAAAAAAAAAAGAAATAAGACTCTTTTACGTGCAGTAATTATATAGCACAAGAGAGGATCTAGCTGGTGATTTTTAGTGCGCTTCTAAAATAGACTTAGCCTTTGCTCTTTACTCCAAGTAGGAGGTTATTGACATTTTTAGCTTAGTGGGAGAAAAACACCTTTCATCTCAGTCAACTCAGCTTTTCATCAGTAAAGTTCTGCATCTGACTGGGGTAGTCGAAGCTAAAGATTAAGCTATGTCTGCCTATGTACCAGTATCAAACACATGGTTCATGCATACTTCCCAGATTTTTATATCACCTGGATAAGAGGAGAGGGATGGCTTTATGTTTAAGGATGTATCACTTCTGTGTGCTGGATTGCACTTACTGTTTTTCACATAATTGGATTCAGTGCTTTAATATACAGATCGAGAATATAATACTCATAGAAATTTTATGCTCTTGTAATGGAGATTTTGATACTTTCAAAGAAATAACCTTCTAGCATATATGTTCTCTACAAGAAAAAAATAAACACAGTGCTCCCTAGGAACTTTGCATCTGTATTCAGATTTTAAAAGTCATAGAATCACAGAATCATTAAAGTTGGAAAAGGCCTCCAAGATCGTCTAGTCCAACTGTCCACCTACCACCCATATTACCCACTAACCATGCCTCTCTGTACAATCTACACTTGAACACCTCCAGGAACGGTGACTCAACCACTTCTCTGGGCAGCCCATTCCAATGTCTGACCACTTTTCTGCTGAAGAGCTTTTCTCTAACATGCAACCTGGACATACCCTGGTGCAACGTGAGGCCATTCCCTCTCCTCCTCTCAGTGCAGCAGTTTGTATTGTAGTAAATATTTTAATTGAGTTGCTTTTTATTTTACTATAATACTAGAAATTAATTTGGTATTTATACAAAGCCCACTTGTAGAAAAGTACATCTCTGAATTAATTGTGTCTTAACGGAGGGAAAGTTTAAAAACACTCAGGAATGTCAATTGCACAGTAATAAAATAAGCACTTTAATTATACTTAAGTGTGGAAGGCACTGCATTAGATAGCCAGTGAAATTACATAGTTTTTATTTTTATTTTTCCTACAAAATGGGAATTATTACTATTCACCAACAATCTCTGTCAAAAATGAAAATTCCAATGGAGCTACCTCTAGGAAAATCTGTCTGCAAACTGGAAAGTGAGCCTAGTTAATTGGTGGTACCTATTATGTCAAACTAGTGTAATTATATAGTTTTAGATTAATCTCCCTTTTATCCTGTTAATAGTGATTTTAGTAGAATTTAATTTTGGAGTCACTCCATAACTTACAAAAGACATTTAATAAGAAAGGGCTATTGATTGCTAATTTCTTTCTGCAGTAGAATTTAGGAATGTATATTGAAATGAGTGTATTAGTCTTACCATAACTGTCCCTTTGTAATTGTAAATA
The DNA here is from genome assembly GCF_039878825.1 of Excalfactoria chinensis. Taxonomy (NCBI): domain Eukaryota; kingdom Metazoa; phylum Chordata; class Aves; order Galliformes; family Phasianidae; genus Excalfactoria; species Excalfactoria chinensis. The sequence continues at coordinate 18,112,306 of NC_092857.1, read as the reverse complement.
AGTACATGATTATTGTAAGTGAATTCTACAAGTAGATTATGTGAGATTTATGTGGACATGTTCTTGCAATACCTTCTTTTGTATGATTTGTAGTTCTACATCTAGCAACATCTTTTATATTTAATCAGACCTTTACTTTTTAAAGCACTCAATTTTTTCCTCTTTAATAATTCATGTTTTCAATTGATTTATAGAATGGCGATCTATTGAATTGCTTTTTGGTTGCTAGCAGGAATGTGAATCTGTTTCATGAGTCATACGATTAAAAAAAGGCCTCTCTGATATGAACAGTTAATGTCTGTCCGCTGTATCCAAAATTTGAGCTAATTGAACTTAAGAGGACTCAGAAAAAATAGTATGCAAAACATGCTGCAGTTTCTTAAATTCCACTGAGCTGAGAATTATGTCAGGATTAATGTCAGTAGCTATTATCAGTGGTGAACAATGAACAAAATATGCCATCATTCAGCCTAGGTTCTGCTTTAGCAGTGGTTCAGTTCCTGTGCAGGCAATACAACTGTCTGTCCCTCACTTTACTCTCATGCTGAAAGAACACTTAAACCAGTGTGAAGTCATAAAATAAGAGGACATTATTAGTTTCCTATTTAAACTGCAGTGTTTTTTCTCATCCAATTATACCTGTTAGCTCTGTAATATTTACACCATCAAGGTTACATCTTCATTTCAGTTTTTGAGGTCTCCTATTGCACATATATAACATGCTTCCGATATATTCTCTTTTGTATATTCAGGTCAAAAATAAATTGTAGTGGTTTGCAATTTGTTACAAGTTCAGAAAGTGAAGAGACAAAATAAGCCATCCCCAATTATTTTCTGTATTGTCAAAATTACCTATCTTAACAGAATCATCAGAACCATAAATATCTGTTAAGAACTGCAGCACCATTTTGAAGTTGAGCCACTCAGTAGTTTTTCCATTGCATTGTTACTGCTACTACAGTGCCTTGAAAATATTGTCAAAGTATTGGTAAACAAAGATAGGCAAACAAACAAAATTGCTACTTTCAGGACACTACACTTTATTTTCCCATGGATTTCTTGAAAGCAAAGTCACATTATTAAAAACAGGTGTGAAAGGTTAAGAATTCTAACTAAGTTAAAATGGCATTTTCTCATGAGATAAAATAATACCTTCTGCTTTATGGACTTCTGCCTGCTAAGATGTGACTCACACAGAGAGCTCTGAGATGTTAATACAGGGCTAATAGGTGCTACGGCTGGAGCAGCAGCTCTCATATTCAAGCCTCAACTCACCTGGGAGGTTCCCATCTCCTGTGAGGAGGCTTAGGCAAGTTCCAGGAAAATGGAAAAAGAAATGTATTTTTCTAAATCATTTTCAGTTACAGCTCTCAAATGTAGAATGTTCTGTTGCTATTGAGACTTTAGCAGACTTAGTACTTTTGAGGACTCAGCTGTAAAATAAGACAGGGAAGAAAAAAATAATAATAAAAAAATATTGCCTTGACTACATATTGGATATACTGTCAACAAGTATCACTACTAATTTTTCTTATTTTTTTAGATAATAATGCTATGTCTCCTTTAAAGCATATCTTGTGGGGAAGCGTAAATATTCTGCACCTTGGGAACAAAATGTTCTGAAAGTAGGTTGGCACGCTGGTCTAATAAACTGGTCATACACTTGTTTGTAAATGCACATAGAAGAATTATCAACAGAAAACAGGGAGTGACAGTCAGGTATTTAATTGTGTCTACTCGTCCTGTAATTTTCACTTCTGTAAAATACAGGTAGGAGTACCCTATTTGCATTTTGGGATGAGATGAATGACACCACTCCTAATTCTGAAATATATACACAAGTGGAGTAAACTGATGCTGTAATTAACATTCAGCTTTTGCAACATACACACATCTCTCTTCTTCATTATAAATTATTTTCAAATGAAACCTGACTCAATCTTTGAAAAGAGACATGGTTTCGGGGGCTGAACTGGCTTTGAGAGAGTCACTTCTTACCATATCCTTTGTATTGGAGGCTACCACCTCTTTGGTCATCTAGTTTAACTCTTGGCTTGACAGGATGTTAATCTTTTAGAGTGTATCATTTCACAAATCCAAGTGGGAGGCTGGTCAGAACTGTTTAGATAGCATAACCAAAGAAGACATGATCTGCTGCTTTTGGGAGAGAAGATAGTGCCAGTGAATGTGAATGTACTTCCTCCTGAATAATTACTCTGATTATGCAATGGGAATTCTGTTCAGAAACTAACAATTTCTGTAGGTGGAGGCTTAAAGAAATTTTGAAGACTCCAAACAAAAGAGCAGATAGATAATACTTCTAAACAGGTAAAATCATTCCTCCAGTCATGATCTAAGCTTGGTGAGGTGTGTTTTAACTGGATATTATCTTCATTCCCCTTACTGCCCTCCTTTCAGCCTTGAGAGGGAATATGAATCTCCAGATATGCAGAAATTAGGTTGTAGGATAACCAGTTAGAAGGGAAAACATGTCATTATATTTTTGGTCTAAACTTATTTGCAATGTTTTGTGAAAGAGCAGTTTATTTTGGCCATTGTTTTTTACCGTATCTCTCTCAAACTGGGGAAATACTAAATTTCTACTGATCTCAAAAGTGAAAATATTAAAAATTTATATATATATATATATATATTTAAATTTACTTGTATTTATATTCATTGTATGGAATATTTTTTTTTTACAAAAACTGAAGATTTTGATTGAAAGATTTGCACTGTCTGAAAATGCATATTCAGATACTGTTAGATTTATTCGTGAATTCTGGCACTCCAATAAAAATTTAAATGATGCAGACTTACATTTTCCAGGGAGAGCAGGTATCTAACTGAGATAATTTCCATTACAGGATTCAGGCTGCAAAAACAGACGTGTATCTGTTTGCCTTTGTTTCATCTTAGTATTGCTAGAAATTCTTCTCCAACAGGCACTGTAGCAATCAATACTTACTGAAAATATATATATGTATATATATTAATATTAACTTTTTATAAGAATGGACAAAAATAATCTTAATAACCCTAGTTGTCTTCTATATGATGCTGTGAGTTGTCTCACTCCAACAGAAATTTAAAATAACTTATCTTTTTACATTGGTCATTGGAAGGATTTTTAAAGGTTTATGTGGAAGAAAGAGTTTTGAGCCATAGGATAAGCATGTACGGCTTTTTTCTTGTTGCTTTTATGGTGCTGTAATTCAAAGATCTGCTATGTCAATCAGTAACAATTCATATCCTAATGAGGCTAGAAACCAAATTTACCTTTAGAATTCAACACTCTCATCATCTTTTGTTAGCAAATTCTGAGCTGTTTTTTCTTTCTCTGGATGATCTTGAAAGTCATAAAACTATAAAGTTAAGCAAATTCTGCAGAGTCAATAGGAATAAGTCACAGTGGTCTGCTTTTATACTTTTGTTATTTTACATAAGTTTTGATAGGTGTGTTTAAGTCACTGATGGACACTTTATGATTATTTTGTATACTGGCAGTTATAGCCACTACAAGTAAGTATAATTTAGCCAGCAACCAAAGCTGACTGCAAATACTCCATGGTAGTGTAAAATTAAGGCTTCAGCCTGAGACACCTGCTTCAGTGGCCAAGCAAACTCAAAAAGTTTCTCTCCGGGTGCTTGAATATCACAACGCCATGCTTATAGGCTGCTTTGTAAACCTGGTTACTGTCTTGTATCAGATGAGTTGCAAAACCCATGCAGCAATCCAGTTCAGTGATCTGGACTTCAGCATGCATGTATAAGGAATCCACTACACAGGAGTTACAGGTGGCAGAGGAAAGATTTCAGGTTGTCTTGAGTTCTCAGACCAGTCACCTCTCTCCAACAACTTTACCTTGCTATCTGGTCTTTATGTCAAGCATATGACAACTGTCAGGATTTCACCTGGGTCTCTCTCTGTACCAGAAATATAGGCTGTGTTTCAAAGTAGAATAAAAGATAATTTATTCTTAAAACAATCCACTAAACGAATCACTGTCAGCATAAGATTCAACAGGCCAGAGATGGATCTTTTAGTAATCTGTTAATTTTATATTGCTGGCCAACTAAGGCTGATTATAAATGCATTTAAAATTGCCTTTTAAGAACAGTTTCTGTCATTTTGGATTAAGATTACTGTTATAGTATAGCCATATTATTTTTTTATTATTATTGTCAAAATATTCCTTAAGCATAACTGTTTCTGAAACAGAGGGTGAGAATAAAGGAAAAGGCAAGTCCACTGGACTGACATGAAGAAAATTAGGAAACTATTTATAAACTAGCAAGACTTAATAAGAAATGAAAGTTTTCTCCTGTGGCCTACTTGTAGGAGTAGGTTAGTCCTAGTTAGAATTCAGGATTAATATTCATTAATCTTCATTAATTCTGAATTAAAAATTGTCCATTTATAACATGTTGTGACTATCCATGTGTCTAATTGGTTCCCTCCTTGAAATTGTCACAAAAAAAAAAGCTAAAAAAACTGGCAAGGATGGACTTGTAACAAAACTATCAGCAAACCTATCTCAGATTACATCAGCCTACACACTAATGCATTTTACACCACTAATGCAAACTAAAGCAAGATAGCCTTGTGAAAATACATCTAATTTTATGCAAATCTCACCAGCATGAAACTACAGTACTGCTTCTGGACAAGAAAAAAACCCATCACCGATGACACATGCACACAAAAAAACTGAATTACCCCACCCCCATAATCAAATTCTTATAGCTGTCCAGAAGAATTCTGATACAATACTTTCTGATCTCCTTGCAAAAGTACTGGCACTGTAAGACAGATAAGCTTGTACTTCTACTGCTGCCTTTTCTGTGTTTCTTGGAGCAAGTATTTTTTATTTTAATTGATCATATGCTTTGATAATCTGTCAAATTGGTCTTTAAAACATTAGGTGTACCCTGAAAATATTGCATTGTTAGCATCCTGCCTTATAAATTCAAATATGTAGGACCAGATCAACTGGCCAAAAGGGCAATGTGATTATCATCTGTGGAAAGTAATGGTGGTTAAGATATATCCCTGACAGCTGGGAAAAGGTTAATGCTATACCCATCCTTGAGAAAGGCAGGCAGAAGGACCAAAGTACTACAGCGGCCAGCCTCACCTGTTACTGGAAAGGTCCAACCACATATCTGGATCTTTTTTTCAGATGTTAAAGGCATGTAGGTAGTGAGGGCTACTCAGCTTATAGATGTACCTAGGGCAGATAACGCTTGATCAATTTTCCTGCCTTCTATATGATAAGACAAATGTGCAGAGGAGAGGATTCAGGATATCAAAGCTTCAGTTTAGTAAGACTACTGAGACAGCCCCTCAAAACATTCTCATCTGGAAACTGAGGAATTCTGGAAGGGATGAGTAGGCAGTAGGCTGTAAGGTGGGATCAAAGTGTGGAGAATGATGATTCAGCATCTGGCAGGCAGCTGGTAATGAGCACATTACCATAAGGGGCTGATACTAGAGCTGAAATGCCAGCAGCGCAGGAAAGGGCTACGAGGATTGCAGGGCCTAGAGAACAGTGTGATCAGTGAGCAGTGCATGAGGGAGCTGAGTTGTTCAGTCTACTGTGGGAGGGGGAAAAAGGCCATCTAAGAGCAGCCTATAGTTACTTGAAGGGTAGCTGCAAAAGACAACAAATTTGAGCTCCACAGAGGAGCAAGGTTCCATGATCAGGAGTAGAAAGAACATCAAGAAAATCCTCTCCACTAGGAATGTGGTAGAACTGGAGAAGATTCTCCAGTGGAGGATGTAAAATATGTTTTTGGAGTGTTTTGAGAGTGAGACAAAGCCATGGCTGATGTGATCTGGTTTTGGTGATACAGTCCTATTTTGAGTGGGAGGCTGGACTGCACAACCTCAAGAGAGCATTTCTGTGACTCTGTGAAGTGGCAGTAAGATCAGAGAAGCTGTCTAATTTTAAGAGACTAAAGGGAACTAGAAAATCTGAAGTATTTAGATAGGTCTTATACAATAAAGGGATGGTGGTAAAGAGAAGGAAAAAGGTCATTTAGTAGATTTGTATTCTATATGCCTGTATCCCACACTGCAATTTTCCCAGGGGTTTGTTTTATTTTGGACATCATCCTTTATGCATGCCCCACATCAGTCTTCCTTCTCCCATCTCTTCCAGTCTTTCTGCCTTCTGTGTGACATCAGGACTGTCACATCCCACTCCAGCTGGGCAAGAGGCAGCATCAGAAGTGTCTGGTTCAGAAAAAGGCTGGTGTGAATGGATAAAGAGCAAGAGATCCAAAAACTTGGTAAATGTGTGAGTTCAAGCTCAGGCTTCTTTCAGTGGAAGTGCTGTTGTTCTTTCCAAGTATTTACAGTATTTATCATAATTTATCTGAAACTAGGTGGGGAGATCAAAAGTTTATAGGGCAGTGAGGGGATAGTGCACTACCTAGGACAGCAATGCTGGCTTTGAAAATTGTGGACTTGGAGATCTGTCAAACAGAAGTACGGATTTACACCTTCAGAGAGTGAATCTTGACTTTAGGAGCTCTGTGTGTCTGGGAAGAAAAACAGACTTTAAGATGGAGAGTGGAAAAATGCATCAACAGTTCAAGCAGTTGACATAGACATGCATCTCCATTTACAAGAAAGTAAGAAATTTAGAAAGAAATGTATGATGCTTATGATTGCAAATCTATGAAGGAATGGCAACGGGAAAGGCAATACCAATTATGTGATAAAAATGCAGAAGTTGTGCATGAGGCTAATCAGAACAGTCTAATGAATAGATTAATGGTGATTGGAAGAAAATAAGATGTGTTTTTTTGTTTTTGTTTTTGTTTTGTTTTGTTTTGTTTTGTTTTTTTGAGAAACGCAGCAAGAGATTTCTGAGGCCTTCTTGCTTAGTACTGACATTCTGGCAAATAGAATAGAAAGACCTGACAAATACCCGTTAACAGTTTTCACATGAACACCTGCAGGTTACTCTTTCATGTTTTCTCAGGAGTGTAGTGATTATATTTTTCTCAAGAATAAGAAGCGTGATGTTCTAGAATATTGCCACCTATGACAAACATAAATTTCTCTTTGATAAACTAATGCAAAAACTTCCTTCAGTTTTGGATTATTCAATCCACATAAGAGCAAAATAATTTGAAATACAAAATTAACTTAGAAAATACTATTTAGGATTAAGTTCCTGCTTTGTAAATTTTACCTTTAAATGCCATTCCTGCAGCAGTCACAAACTCCTGGAACTAGTGGTTTAAAATGTAAGAGCATCTCTGTAAGCAGCAGGCTCAGCACCACTATAATTAAACCTTCCTTGCATTGATTTACAGCCAGTATTACTCGCAGGAGGGAGAGAGCTTACTCATCGGGGAAGATGGCAGACCAGGCGATGATTTCAAGTTGGGGAACAGCCGATTTCTGGACCGAAGATTGAAAGTAGGGTGGTGGGAGGAGGAGTTTAGGGAGTAGCAATCCGTTTATAACCCACTGCAAAGTTCTCGGTGAATCTGAGCGCGAGCAACTTTGCCACCTGCCGTCTCTGCAGCTCGCTTTCCCCCGGGAGGGAGTTACGCCCGACCGGTAGCCTAACGCCCCAGGAGGGCAGAGCTGCTCCTGCGGGGAGAGGCCCCTCATTAAGCCCACCGCACTGCCCGCTCCCGGCTCCGCTCTTCCCCGCTTCGGCTCCATCTCGGCTTTAAAAATTTCCGAGCGGGAAGCCAGCCCCTTCTCCTCTCCCCTCCTCTCCTCCTCCTCTCCTCCCCGCCTCCCTCCTTGGGCCGGGAGCTCTCGGCGGCCCGCGCCGCTCCCACTCGCGGGCGAGGGGCGGCGCGGCAGGAGCTGTCCAACTTTTCAGCACAGTTCTACCGCCGCTGCCCGAGGAAGCGGCTGCCGCCGCCCCGGCCCGGCCCGGCCGTCAGCATGGAGGCAGAGCGCGGTGGCGGCAGCGGCTGCTCCGCGATGCCCGGCGGCAGCGACGGCCCCGGCGGCAGCGACGGCGCCGGCGGCAGCGGCAGCCTCCAAGCCCCCAAGCATCTGTGGCGGCACGAGCAGCACTACCCGCCTCAGCTGCGGCAGCACCACTTCCTCCAGCACCAGCCGCCCCCCGGCCCACCGCCGCCGCCGCCGCCGCCGCCGCCGCCGCCGCCGCCCGCCTCGCGGGGCCGCTGCCTGGCCGGGGCTCGCGTCAGGCACCGCGGCTACTCGGACACCGAGCGGTACCTCTACTGCCGAGCCATGGACCGCTCTTCCTACGCCGTGGAGACCGGTCACCGGCCCGGCCTGAAGAAATCGCGGATGTCCTGGCCCTCCTCCTTCCAGGGGCTCAGACGGTACGAGAGGGCTCGGCCGTGCGTGCGCGGGGGGCGGCAGCGGGGACCGCTCTCCTGCCCGCCATGGCCGCTGCCCCGGGAGCCGCGCTGGGCGGCGGGAGGGGAGGGAAGGGACGCGGCGCGGCGGCGGGGCCCGGGGCTCCGGGATGCCGGTACCGTCGGCACGTCGCGCCGCACACACATCGTCCGCGGGTGGAAGATCCAGCGCTGAACACGTGGGCGGGAGGGCGGCCGCGTCGGTGCCGGCGCGGAGCCCCGAGCGGAGCTCTCCGCTGCGCTCCGCCCCGGCCCCGCTCCGCTGCCCGCGGCTCTCGGCGCTCCCCGCGCTCCCCGGGAGGATGCCGGGTGGGGAGGGCTGAATGAGTGTGCTCCTCGGGCGAAGTTAAAATAACCGAGCGCTCTGGGAGGTGGGAGGCAGTCTGGCTAATCCAGGGTTGGGGTCTTGCTACTTTGGATGGGCTTAGATGAGAAAATAGGCTAATGGTTTCGTAGCCAAAGGGAGGAGTCCGTCATTTAGTAGTCTATTGTTCCCTGTTAAATGAGCTGTAAATGTATTTTGCAGTGTGTGGCTCACCAATGCCCATTTTGCCCTTGATGGCTATCACAGACATTTCTTCTAAAACTAAATTCTCTGTCACAGTCAGTAGGATATTGTATTTGATCGATCAATTCATTATTCTGTCTTCATTTCCAGTATCTGGAACCACTTCCTTTTCGTGGAAAGCCACAGGCTTCTGTTTGAATATTAAGTGGACACTGTGAATAAAAGATTTTTGCTGAGAACAGTGGGCAGAGCAGCAGTACTTAATGCTCACCCTCTAGATTTTTTATTCCCTGGATAATCAGGTTTTTACAGTGTGATATGCTCGATGAATAAATAATAGAATCCTTGCTGTATGAAGATTGCTTTGTGTGTTTCTGTGGTACACACTGTGTTCTTTACTATGGAGCCTTGGCCATAAATCTCAGCGAGACATACCTGAATATTCTCTGTCACTATTGATCTATTTCTACCCAATACTTGCCTCATTTCCACTTTGGCTATAATTGAGAAATAAAAACAGGTTCAGGAATTCTAAATGAGAGCTGCACATCAGTAGTCATTAAAATGTCTTTCAATACCTTTGGCTTTCAAGCAGCCATTCTGTGGCTACACCTCTGTATCACTTGTGTGAACTCATGCTTGTCCAAAGTTAATGATGTTAATTTTTTCACAGTGTAGGATTTGAAAAAAAACAAGTCATATGCTTCAAAATTAACATATTCAGTTATTTTCAATAATATATTTTCAATATACTGCTATTTCTTTCACAGGAAAAAAAAGAAAAACAAAACAAAACAAAAACCAACTAACCAACCAACAAACAAACAAAAAACCCAAACCAACCACTATGTGTCTGGGCTTTTTGTCTTTAAGACCGAATATATTTCTCTTTTTGGAATGTGAAGTAGTTATGTTTTTGTAAATCGTAATGGTTGGTTTGAGTACACTCAGCCTTTTCTCCATGACTGATGAGTTACTGAGAGGATGACAACTCATGGTAGGAAGAGTACGCACATCATTTTTTTTTGTGTGTGTGTATGTGTTGGAGTTTGGGGGCCATTTAAGAAACTGAAGGTACAATTCCTCTGATTCATGTTCAAATAGGAATTTAAAATTCCACAGTGTTGTTTTTGTTTGTTTGTTTGTTTGTTTGCTTGTTTGCAGTTTTAAAATCTTTTCTTCCTTTAAAACATGCAGTCATGTTGCTTTGATAGGACATGCTGCTTTAAAATTGAAGATGTCAGTGGTTTCTACTTTCATTTTAAAGGATTGGTAAAAATGGTTCAGGTAGGCCTCTGTTTTAGAATTAATAATGCAAAGTGGAGTAAAGAAGCTTAGTAAAATTGGCTGTTCCATGGCTTTCTTACAAAAAATAAATTCTCATAGTTAAACTTTCTGAATGTAACAAAGAGCTATAACATGGAAACACCAAGTGAACTGCTACAAATTGCTTTATGAATATATTCACGGAATTTCAGAAAAAGCCTAGCATTTCCAAGACTTTCATTTCAAGTTCTGGGTCAATTGCTTTTTCATGAGGAGCAAAGTGAAGTATATACTTAGTGTTCTTCTGAAACAAATAGCTTGCAAAAATCCCAGTACTTTTGAAAAAGACACCAATTGTTTTTGAAGCAGCTCAGTTCCTTTATCATTACCTGATTTCTGTTATTCCTCCCATACTCATGAGAAGAACCATTCCTTGATAGATTCCCTTGGATTTATTATGATCTAAGCCGATAGATTTATCTTACAGTAAAACTCACGTTCTTCTTGTTTTGAGCTAGTGGGGAAAATGGTGTACAGAGCTGTAAAGGAAACATATCGTAGGGATGGTATTTAAAATAACTAGCTCATAAATGAAAAATGTTACCCCAAACTTTTTTTTTTTTTTTTTTTTTAATTTTATCTCAAGTGATCATCATTCTTAACCCCCAGTTAAAACCACCAAGACACACCTGAGGAGAAAAATACACAACTTCAAAGTTTCTTCTGTTTTAAGTTTTGTAGGAAGCTTTAAAATATCCAACACACGTGGTTTTTTGTTTTTTGTTTTTGTTTTTTAAAGAAAATGGGACAAAGAATTGCATACGGTAAGATGAGGGTTAGAACAGAATAGTACACCTTTAATACCCAGGCTGAAGAGAGTTAACATTTAAAAGGCAAAATCAACGACCAAAAGTTCTAAATGGCATCAAAGAGCTGAAAAACACGATGCTCTTGCAATTCAGAAAATTGGGTATTGGTTTTAATGTTTGAATACTTCCTTTGGTCCAGTATAATCACCTCAGTCATTTTTACACAGTTTATTTAGCACAGTTGCATTTCTTTCATAGAATGTAGCATTGCTTTACATAGAATAGTGTATCATCATAATTGACTGATGTATTTTTCCTAAAGTCTAGATTGTTCTTTCTTTTTTCAAACCGGGAAGTGCTTTGAACTGACATACGTGAGAGTTGCAAGAGAAAAGAGAGAAAAGAGAAAAGAACAGAGAAGAATTCTTTTTTTTGCCATTTGTTTATTGTGTGGTCTTGGACAAGTCAGTTAACCTGTCCTGAACTGTTTTCTCATGTGTAATGTATGAACAGAAATGAGTCATTACGGATTTCTGATAAAATTATATTTTTAGGTCACAAAAGATACTATATGTCTGTGGATGGGATTACTGGAATTGGAAAATAAAAATATCAGCTCAAATATTTGTCCAATTCGTAATACAAAAATACTCTATTTAACAAATAGAGCTGATATTCTGGTTATTTTTAAAATTTCAAGTATCTCTATTTGCTTCTCACATAACTATCACTATTCCATGGTCTGTGTTCAAAGTTTAGCTGTCTTAAAAAAAAAAAAAAAAAAAAAAAAAAAAAAAAAAAAAACAACTAGTATTTTTAAAGGCGATTAGTCATATGTCAATTTAATCATCTTGCCATATCATCTTGCTGTGTTCTATTTTTCACTACTGTAATTTCAACCAGGAAAAAACAGAGAAGAAATACCGTAGGTCTTAGTTCCACTACTCGTGGATTTCCCCAAGATTTCCTTGAAATACATCCTAATTTTTTAGACCTGCACTTTCTTTTCTGTCAGATTTTCCTGAACAGTGTTTCCTAACAGTAAATCGCCTGTACATTTTATCTGAAGTGATTTACAGGTCTAAGTTACTTCATGAAACCAGGATTTCATCTGTGTTTAAACAAAGGCAATTTTACAACAGTGAGGCAACATTTGCCTTTGCAATCCATAAATTGTGGTGCTTGTTTCCTAATTGTGTCTTTACTTTAAAATTGTATAGAATTGTAGAATCTTTTCAGTTGGAAGGGATGTGCAGTGAACAGGGACGCCTACAGCTAAATCAAGTTGCCCAGAGCCTTTTCCATCCTCCTTGAGTGTCTGTGGAGTCAGGGCTTCCACCACCTTTTTGAACAACCTATTCACCATCATTACTGTAAAAATACTGCTTCCTTCCATCAGTTATCCTTATCTAAATCTCCCTGCTTTCAGTTTGAAACCATTTCCTGTTTTGCTTATACAACAGATCTGTTAGCATGGTCTGTTCCCTTCTTTCTTACAGCCCCTTTTAGATACAGAAAGGCCACTCTCCAGTCTCCCTTCAGCCTTCTCCAGGCTGAACAGCCCCAGCTTTCTCAGCTTGCACTCACAGGGAGATGTTCCATCCTTTGGATCATTTTTGTGACCCTTCTCTGAACTCAAACAAGTGTGCAAACTCTCAACAGGTTGCTTTTATACTGAGGACTGGACATCTGGATGCAGCACCTCATGTGAGGTCTCACCAGTGCAGATTAGGGAGGCAGGATCTCCTCCTTTGACCTGCAGGCCACACTTCATTTGATGCAGCATGGAAGCAGCCATTAGAACTTCTTCAGTCAAGGAAAACTCTTTCCTTTGCCTTTTCCTTTCTTGTAAAGAACTAGGTCTAACCAGGCACAGCTTGCATGGGACCTCCTAAGTATCATTTTTTTAAGTTTATGCCTCTCCATAAAGAGTCAAGAAACCAAAACAACATCCAGCACTGAAGGCAGTGTAATAGTGTTTTGCTGGTACAGAGACTTTGTTCTCTACAAAAAGAAAGGAGATTAACCACATTGTTTCTTGACTTTCTGAAATCTGAGATACTACATAACACTGCATAACTCATTTAGCCACTTAAACACTTAGTTTCTACAAACCACTTGGAAAAATAATGGTGCCTTTGAAAATCTCGGAAAAATCTATTGTGTGTTCCAATAAAATGCACCCTTCTTTCCAATCTAAAAACCATTCTGTTCCTCTTCTAGGGTAGAAAAGCTGCACTTCATGTATTATGTTCTATCTACTTCCACACAACACAAGGAAGATGGAAATAAATGTTTTCAGACTTATAAACCAGTAGAAATGACTCTGAATTTAGTAGCAGTTGCTAATTAAGAATTTTGTTGTTTACTTGTCTGGCAGCTTTTTATTGCTTTGTTTACTACTAAGTGGTACTGGCATCAAGATGTTACAATAATTGGCATATGCTAACCCCTCAAACATAAAAATAATTTTTACAACTTAGTAAACATTGTTGAATTAATGTTCTTTTTGAATTATCTGTGAAGACAAAGTAAATAAGAACCTCATATTTTTAATGTTTTATGTAAGTGACTATAAGGACCTTATTCTCACTTGTGTTTCAGGATGCTCATATCTTTAGATTATTTGAGTTTTGTGACCTGTACATACATCCCAAATAGCATTAATTCTCATGCTGCTGAATTTGTAAAAATATTAGCTTATGAAATTCATGTGTATGAATATACTTATTTGAGTGTAAATTCTGTTGCAAAAGAATGGTGCCAATTATCTATAAAATACAGAAACCTGGTAATTTAGCAAGCCAAGCTTGTCATAGTCAAACAGAGGTCAATCAAGACTTAAACTCTTGTAATTGAAGGCAACATGTTGCCTAATGGGCACTATATAATCCATTTTTTTTTCTTCTTCTTTGCTTCTGTTTTTTTTTTTTTTTTTTTTTTTTTTAAATTATTTATTATTATTATTTTTATTTATTTTATTTTTTACTAACAAGTTTTTACACAGAAGTCATATAAATATTAGTAGAGGTATCAGTCCAAGAAGTGATAATGGAGTTGAAACATAAGGTGTCATGGTTTCAGCTGTGCCGTGATTAGCCACACTCTGCTTGCAACACCTGAGTATATTGCTGTGGGTTAACTTAGACAGAAGTTTTGCATATGATACCAGAAGAGCTTTAGTGAATTTCGTATAAAATGTATCTTAACTTGAATTAAATCATTTTGTTGCACAGTGTTCCTCTGTTTGAGAAGATTTTGAAACTAGTATATGGTGGGAAAACCTGTGAGATTTTGTTGATGTGCTAAAAATGTAAATATGAGAGGAATGTATAAATCCAGAAGCAAGGCAAAACCATTTGACTGTTAAGTAGGTAGTCTTGATGGGTAAGTTCCAAGACTGACTTTTTGACAGTGGGTGTTTTACGAAGAAAGGTGCATTAGATGGACCCCACTTAATATCCCCTGATGGACAGATTTAAAAGAAAGTAGATATGTGCAGAGATGTGGAATGTCAGCTTTCCTTTGCAACTTTAATCAGTGTGAGGTATACTGAATCTCTAGAAAAGAGAAGCATTACTTTCTAAAAGAGTTTGTTCTTATAAATGGGAATGTAGCTTATTCCTAATAACAAAGTTTATTTTATTTTAGGTAATATAGTGGCTCCACCACTTTATTTGAGTTAAATTCTACTGATGAATGACAGAAACTACATTTACTGATGCTTGTTTACAATGCATTTTCCATTTTTGATAATATATTAACCTTTACTACTTGGAATGAAAATGTATAGTTAAGGTATTAAATTTGGTTGCTGTTTATTTTGAATATAATGATCTTGTTATCTTAATAACTTCCTTGATGAATTGAAGCTTTAAACTATAAATAGCAGGAGTTACAGTGAGGGAAGCATTATCTATTGGTTATTCATATCTTTGAAATGTCCCACAGAATTACAGAATTGGAAGAGACCTCTGGAGATCATCTAGTTCAATCCACTGCTAAAGCAGGCTCCTTAAAGCAGGTTACACATAAAGGCATTTTATGGATTTTGAGTATCTCTAGAGAAGACAACTCCACAACCTCTCAGGGCAACTTGTTCTCACTACTGTTCATGCCCAAAACACATTTTGTTTTTTTCTGTCCTCTCTCTTGTGTCTTCCCAATGACTTAGTGCCTCCTACTGTGTTAGTTTGGTTGACTAGGATAGTGAGATGCAGTTTTTACTGAAGAATGTGAAAGGTGGAGTCTGAAATGGCAGTGCTCACGCCATTGGAACCAACTGGGAAGTAAACCAGGCCAATCAAAGAATGACAGATGTTCCTTAGGTCCCTCCCATGATATTAGATACAACTTAAAGATGCGTGGAGGAATCCTCTTGCATCCCTCTAGAGATTCCTGCATCCTTTGTTCCCTTTTCTAAAGTGCATAACTACACTTACAGCACAGAAAGTAAATTGGAAGAATTAAGAAAGTTGTGTGTGGTTGCAAGGTCATTATTTTGTTGCAGTCATAGACGTGGTTGTACAGCAGTTGTACAGCTTGAATTATTGGAATGCTGTCATGGATGGCTATGTACTTTTTAGGAAAGACAGGTCTGTGGAATATATTGAGCTCTGGCTAGGGATTAATGATGAATGAGCTTATGAGTGACAATTAAGGGTCAAATTAAGGTGGGGGACACCATTTTGAGTGCATACTACAGGCTACCTCATCAGGAGAAGGAAGCTGATGAGGCTCTTTGCAGACAGCTGAAAGTACTCTTTCATTGATGCTGTTTCTCATGGGGAACTTCTACCACCCTGATATCTGCTGGAAAAGCAAAGCAGCCAGGCACAGTCCAGGAAGTTCCTGCAGTGTGTTTAGGAAAACTTCCTGCTGCAAGCAATAGAGGAGCCAATGAGGAGAGATGTGCTGCTGGAAACAAAAAAAGACTGGTTGGGAACATGAAGGCTAGGAGCCGCCTTGGAAGCAGTAATGATGAGATTATAGAGTTCAGGAACATGCATGGAAGAAAGAAGGAATTAAATGGGATTGCAGCCCTGAATTTCAGGAGAGCCAAATTTGACCTCTTCAAAAACTTACTTGGTGGCATCCCATGAGTTAGAACATTGAGAAGTAAGAAGGCACAAGAGGGCTTGTTGACATTCAACTTCTTCTAAGCTCAAGATTGGTACATCCCTAAGAGTAAGAATCAGGCAAAAGTGGCAGGTGACCCACATGGATGAGTAAGGAGCTCGTGAGAATCCTCAAATGGAAGAAGAAATGAATGTGTAAAGGGGTCTGGCCAGAGCCTTTTTTGCTCCCTGGGAGGGATACTGGAACATTGTCAGGGCCTACAGGGATGTGATGAGTAACACTAAGGCCTTGGAATTAGATCTGGTGAGGGAGGTCAAGGACAACAAGAAAACCTTCCTTAAGTGTATCAACAGCAAAAGGAAGACTAGGGAAAATGTAGGTGTTCTGATGAATGAGGTAATGGAGGACATTGAGAAGGCCTTCTTTGCTTCAGTCTTTACTGTTAAGATTTCCCCAGTCCCTGGAGATCAGAGAGAAGGTCTGGGAAAAGGAAGACTTTGAGAAGGTTGAGAATAATCTGGTCAGAGATTGCCTAAGCAAACTTGACACACACAGATCCACGGGCCCTGATGGGATACACCCATGAGTGCTGAGGGAGCTGGCAAAAGTGATTATGAAACTGCTCTCTGTCATCTTTCAAGTGTCATGTTGAATTGGAGATGTGCCCGAAAACTGGAGGAAAGCCCCTGTGATTCCAGTCTCCATAAAATGCAAGAAGTAGGACCTGGTAAATGACAGGCCAGTCAGCCTCATCTCCACCCAAGGGAATTTGATGGAACAGCTAATTCTGGGTGTCATCTCTAAGCAATTGGAAGAAACAAGGTTATCAAGTGTAGTCAACATAGATTCACCAAGGAGTGAAATCATGTTTGACTAATCTGGTAGCTTTCCATGGTGGTATGACTATCTGGGAAATGTGGCGAGGGCAGTGGTTGAGGTGAGAACAGTACCTTGACTTCAAGAAGGCTTTTTTGGTATTGACTCCTATAACGTTCTCACTGGTAAACTTAAAAATGTGGGATAAATGAGTGGACAGGGAGGTGGACTGAGAACTGGCTGGGAGAGCTTAGAGGGTCAGTGGTTCAGAGCCTAGCTGGGGAGTCAGTACTGGGTCTGGTCTTGTTTAACATCTTCATCAGTGGCCTAGGTGATGGGATAGAGTGCTGATGGTATGAAGCTGAGGGGAGTGGCTGATACAGTAGAAGTCTGTGCTGCAATTCAATAAGGACTAGACAGGCTGGAGAACTTGGGCGAAGAGGAATCTTATGAGGTTCAGCAAGGGCAAGTGTAGAGTACTGCACCTGGGGAGAAGTGGCTGCATGCATTGGTACAGGTTAGGGACTGATCTGGTGTGAACAAGCTCATCTGAGAAGAACTTGAGTGTTCTGGCAGACATCAGGCTGGCCATGAGCCAGGAGTACAATCTTGTAGCCAGACAGTCCAACGAGATCCTTGTGTGCATGGCTCGCAGGTCAAAGGAGGTGATCTTCCCCCTCTATTGTGCTCTTGGTGAGGCCACAGCAGGAGTACTATGTCCAGTTCTGGGTCTCCAAATTCAATAAAGATAGTGAACTACTGGAGAGAGTCAGTAGTGGGTTACAAACATGGCTAGGGGCCTGAATCATCTCCCATATAAGGAAAGGCTGAGATACCTGAGACTGCTCAATCTAGAGATGACTGGTAGGAGATCTTATTGATGCTTTTAAGTGTTTAAAGGGCAGGAGTCAGGTGGACAGAATTAAACTCTTTTTGGTGGTACCCAGTGACAAGACAAAGGACACTAACAGGAGCACCAGCCAATTCAGAAAATTGGAACAGTCAGAAGAAAGTTAAGATGTAAGTGCAGCACTTGAACTCATACCTCTGACTTGAGCTTTAATTTCTTTTCCTTCTACTACTTTTCTGTGGTTTGCAGTGGAGAGCATTACGTCGTGTGGATGCCAGTAAGATAGGAGGTGGAAAAATGGGCCCTGAAACCAATTATATTATTTCATTTTGCTGTTTTCTCTATAACCTACTTCAAAAGATGTTCCCAAATTTGGCCTCCCTGAATATTAGGATCAGTTGTTCTTTCAGTTGATACAGTGTAGAAAAACTGCTGCAGAGCTCTGGGCTGTGTGTCTGTAGAGGAAAGCAACAATCTACCATCTTTGAAATCTTAAAAGTTAATAGAAACTTCATTATCTTTGGAATAATAATTTAGCTCAGGTTTTTTTATTCCTCCTGAACCAATCTTATAGCACTTGGTCTTTATCCTAGCCCTACAACAGGGAGATTAATTAAAAAACAAACACAAAACAAACCAAACCAACCAAACAAAAAACCCCACAAAAATAACCACCAGCAACACAAAATTAAAAACCTGTAAACTGATATTTGTATGTATACGTAAAAACACACCTTCAAAGACAACAGAAAACATTCAGTCATCAAAGGAAGCCCAGCTGCTGAATTTAGATTTAGGAACTCAATTAATAATATAATCTTATATTAGAAATGGAAAGCACATTGTTTCAGGAGAACTTGAAGTACTACAGCCATTGCATGAGAGCAGAGTAAAGATGCCCCCTTCAAAAGTCATCTTTCCCCAACACTCTCCTCCTCGAATGTTGAGATAGAGGGACAAAAAATTCAGTCAGGTTTTGAAACTGAGAAGTCATTATATGGCTAACTCTCAGTCATCAATACAGGTTATAACACCTATGTTTTGGGAGGCAATTGGGTTCCCTTTTCTCCTACAGAAGCTGACTGTAAAAACTGATGAAAGATCAACTACTATGAAAATTACCTTTCAAGTTTTGGACACGTTAAATTAGCAGAGGAAACAGAAGCAACCTCCCATCTAATGACAGAGTAATGTTTAAAGGACTGGCACACTCTTCAGGAACTAATGTTCATTTCATTTCCCTCTGCTCAGTTATAAATGCAAGATCATGAGCAAGTCACGTTTCTCTATGCACTGATATTCTAGGGACTTTTAGGTGCCCATTGTCTTTGGCTGTGAGAATAAAACTGTATACATATAAGACTGCTCTTTTGAAATATGTACATTGTTTTTAAGCTTCCATGTTTGTGGGGAGAAAAATGTCTTTGCAGTATTCAACAGTTTCACTAATGTTCCCTTTTATTTCCATTGATTAACAGAGCAAATGAAGAATACTGTAGCAGAAATTACTGTGCTGATCTACTGAATTTCTGTTTTCTTTTAATATTGGTTACAAAAATGCAAAAGAAATATAATTTTAACAAATAATGGCACTTGAGTGATATTGAGAAATGAAATAATGGATTAGAGGAATAGAAATTGACTAAATCAAGATTTAGTGGATGATACCCACTAAATCTTTACTACAAGTGTCTTGTAAATCTCACCATCTTTTGATTACATTCTGACTAACTGACTTCAGGCATTACAGAGATTGGTTGGCTTTCCTTAGCAACTAAATGGCTTTACGGTCATGCTTGCTAACTGGCTTTCCAGTAACAGGAAAGGTGATCATCTGGAAAAAGTAATTTTGATATGTGACATGAGGTAGTTGTGAGCAAAGTAGTCTTTCTTCCATTTCATACTGCAAGAAATGCTGTGTGTCATCATGCAAATATGAATAATGTGGTTTCTAGTATTGATCTTTTGATGATTAGCAGTGATCTTTGGATTATGGAAGATTTCATCTTCACTCTCTATTTTGCTCCTGGAAATAATCTGTAATATGTCAAAACCCATAAATTACATTCTACAAAAAGTATTTCAAACTTTCTACATATCTTAAAATCTCATAGGAAAAACATCTTGTTTTTTAGTGTCTGGGAGAGATCTCAAGACAAAATCAGCTACACCAATGTCAGTTCTTTCATCCAGACTCTTTCAAGTTTTGACCCACACCTTTAAATATATAATGTATCCAAAACTGATCAAAGCATTCCACTAGCTATGAAATATTAAGACTGAAGTAGCATAGATTAAGCATTCTTCAAGTTATACTGCTGTTTATTTATTCTTTCTTCTGATCAAATGGCAATAATGAATTGTAATCAGTTTCTAATGCTTTTTGAAAGAATTGCTATCTAATCTGGTATCTTGCAGTTCTGCAGTTTTTCCCAGTTGTGTCCTCCTGCTAGACTTATGATAATATGAAGACTGCTCTGAAAGTAATGCTTCCTATTTTATGATATTCTTCCACAATGTCAAAAGCAGATGTGGGTGGTATGGCAGTAGAACTTGAAAATTCCTGCCAGTATTCCATTACATTTTGTTGCTGTGTGACAGATGGCAGCAGAGGGGCAGTCTGAAAAAAGGACATCTGACATGGAAGAGGGTATGAAGCAAAGGTGTGTCACTGAATTCCTCTGTGCAGAAAAAATGGTACCCACTGACATTCATCGACTCTTGCTGAACATATATGGAGGTGCAATAGTAGATGTGAACACAGTGAGGCAGTGGTGATACGTTTCAGCAGTGGTGACAGGTACATGAAAGACAAGCCACCTTTTGAACAGCCATTCCGAGCTGTCACACTATGAAATGAAGAGTGCTCCAATCAGCTCATCCATTTAAATCAGAGGATTACAACCTTGGAGCAGAATATGGAGCTCAATGTTAGCTTCAATGCATTGGAAATGATGGTGACAACATTGGAATATTTCAGAGCTTGCATAGGTGAGTCCCTCAAATGTTCATGCAGTAACAGAAGGAACACCATATGCAAGTTTCTAAGTACCTACTGAAGCAAAATAGTACGATTAAAGTGACAGTTTCCTGAATTGCATCATTGCTGGTGGCAAGATATGGTGTCTCCACTACAAGCCAGAATCAAAACAGTAGTCATTTAATGCTGACATACAAATTCCCACCTAAAAGAAGTTCAAGATGTGGGCCTCAGGTGATAACGTGATGTGATCCAATTCCTTTTGGATTTCCTGGAACCCTGGCAAACTATCCTCTTCAACAAGATGTTGTGACATCGATATTTGAAGGTTCGAATTTCCAGAGCCAGACCTGAAAAGGGAACAGTCTCTTGCAAAACATTAACACTAGGACCTACAGCAGTTTGAAGACTGTGGGTTACATTGCCAGTCTTGATTGGGCTGTTCTATGAAACCCATCGTATAGTCTGGATCTGGTGCCTTCTGACTCCCATCTGTTTGTATCCATGAAAGATGGACTATGTGGACAACATTTTCCTAGTAACAATGCCATCGTAGTAGCTGGGCAACACTGGGTAATCTCTGCTGGTTCATGATTTTTGAGTGTGGCATACAGGCTCTTGCCTATTTCTGGGGAAAAAAAAAAAAAAAAGAGAGAGAGAAGAAAATGTAGCTGAGAATTTGCTCTATCAAATAATGTTATTGCATTCTTTGTATCCATTATAGCATTATAGTATTCATGAATTTAAATAAGAGGCATTACTTTCCAAGCAACCTACAAGAGTAGATATCAAATACCTTGTTATACTCATGAAGCATGAAAAATGAATATTATCGTAGGAAGCACTATTAGATTGCTAAATCTTTTGGTGGCATATTTCTAATTGTTCAAACAGCTAGAGGAGAAGTTTGTGACTTGATAGTCCTGCTGAATTAACAAGCAAACATCAGTGCTTTAGTAGTACAAGTATTAGTGTAAATAATGAAAAGAGTACATAGTGTTGTTTTTTAGTGGCACATAAACACTTAAAGAAGTAAGTTAAAGTGACATTTTTCTTGGCATGAACTACACAAAAATAATTAAATTATTCATTGTAAAATTGTTATGTCTGTTAAATAATTCAGCAATATAGAGTAACCCATGTAAGTGGAAACAACCAACTAAGCTTTATCTGGATCACACTCAGAAGCAGAAAGATATCAGCAAAGTTTCAGTTGTAAACTTTTTCTGTACCCTTATCCAGAATGTGCATTAAATCTTTCCTGATATATTTAACATTTAATGACTCTAAATGTGGTTGAAAAATTAATAACTGGATCCAGGAAGAGCATAGTGCAAGACTGTAATGGGAGCAAAACATTCTGATCTGACAAATATATTTTAAAATTGTTTAAGGAAAACTCAATGCCCAAAATAGCAATTTTGACATTTGACTTTACTTTCATGTGAAGTATATTTCGTACTTTACATAGAAGTGTATTTCAAAATATATTCACATCTCATAGGATTAATGAATCTTAAAGTGTGGTAATTTGAAACTCATGTCAGAGAAAAAAAAAATCCGTGGTGTGAACTGGCAATGAAAAATCTGAAAGAATAGAGAACAGAAACTTAAAAAAGGAGTAGACTGAAACCTAAACATATCTGTCTTCTGCCCTTCCAACATATAATATTTTTCAGTAGTTCATAAGTGGAAAATTAGACGAGAAATTATATGCAAGTATATGTCAATTAGTATCAATTGACATTGATTTTTGCTTTATATACCTCACTTTTAAGGTTAGGCATAATTACCAGGCACCATATAGTGAAACACATCTGCTTCTGCCTCTGTTCCTACTTGCAGGAACAATGCTACTTGCAGGAACAATGTATATCAATCTAATTACAATCTTAATTTCTTTGAACTTCATCTTGGCACCAAGAAGTTGTTAAGGCAAAGTGATCCCAGAGTGCAGCTATCCGAAGATGCTTCTTTATATGCTTACTTTATTGAAAAAGAAAAAGCATCCTTGTATTTAAAAAAAGATCTTTGGCTTAACATGAGCTTTAATATTGCTCAAATTATCACACACACACACACACACACACAAAAAAAAAAAAAAAAAAAAAAGAAAAAGAAAAAGAAAAAGAAAGAATTGTGTGCAATATGCAGTACAAAGAATTTTCAACCATATAGATTACTTTAGAAGTGAAGCTGAGTGCTTTTCCAAGATGGTGGTGCATGGTGGAATTATTACCTTAATTAGTAGCGTAGTATGATTGTCTGAACACAGGTTTGATATATAGAGTGCCAATTTACACCCATTCTGGCTGTACCTCAAGTATCCTGAAAACTGAATCTTTTCCTAAGTCTTTTAGATTTTTCTTCTTACAGTTTTCCCTTAAAAACACCAGAGAGGTTTTTAGTCTAGGTGCAATAAACACCCACAATTGTAGAATAAAATTTAAAGAGAAATTCAGTAATGAATATTGCTAGACAAACCTCCTCATCTTTCCAAATGTTGGATAAATTCTGAACATCTGGACACATTAGTAAGTGCTTAATTTAAATAGCCTCAATCAAATTCTTGTGTTTTTTTTTTGTTTTTTTTTTTTTGTTTTTTTTTCCTCAAAGTAAGCTTTAAGTGCCCAACATCCTCAAGAATAGACAACATCTTCCACAGTCCCATTTTCAGAATGAGAGAAATAAAGATACCAAGATCCTGTGTCTTTTGTTGGTCTCCTAGAGAGAGCAAAGATTTGACTAGAACTGGTTTCCTCAGTGTCTCATCTCAATATAAAAGTTCATGGCCCTGGGGAAGGATATGTGCAACTTTATCAACCCTTACCCTATGTGTGATAACTGAACTGCATATGTATGAGGACTTCTGCAATAGTAGTGTCTTCTATTTGGTTCTGCTGGCCTGTGATGTCTGAGGTGAATTTTGGTGGTATGGCAGTAGACACTGAACCTTCCCACCAGTATTCCATTATGTGTTGTTACTGTATGACAGATACCAGCAGAGGGGCAATCTGACAAAACAGTGTCTGAAAAAGAAGTGAGTATGAAGCAAAAATGTGCCATGAAATTCCTGCATAAGGAAGAAGTGGCTCCTACTGACAGTCACTGATAATTGCTGGACGTTTGTGGAGCCCTAACAGTGGATGTGAGCACAGAAGGACGGTAGGTGGAGACAGCTATGTGAGAGACTAGTCATGTTCCGGATGACCATGCAGAGCTGCCATGCTGTGTAGTGAAGAACATCTCAATCAGTTCATCCATGTGAATAGGCTAATGGTGATGACTGTGTTGTATAATAGTATTTAATAGGTAAGGGCTTGTGCTATTAAACAGTATTATTGTGCTCTTTGTATCTGTTGTGGTTTCCATGGAAACAAACATAAAGCATTACTTTTGGAGCAACCTACACATATGAATTCATATAATTCATATATTTGGTTTTAAAGAAGATGCCTAAAGCCCAGGTAGGGTAGAATTCCTTCAGACTTCTCAAAGTTTATACTCTGATATGTGTAGAATGCAAACCAAACCAAACACAGCTGATGATTTTGAATAGTTTAGAAGTATTCAATTATGTTTTCTTCTTTATTATTTTATTCTGGATAACAGTGATGATTAACCAATTATGTATAAAACTTGCACTAATTTCCTTGCTTCTGAGAAATGGGATGTAGCTATATAGTTTAGTACCTGGATTATTTTAACATCGGGAAATAAAACAAAAAAATGTTACTTTTATTTCCCAACTAGATCTCTTGTTGGATCTCTGTATCATCCTCAATATACTTGACTTTTTTTTTTTTTTTTTTTTTTTTTTTTTTTTGGTCAATTATAAACTTATAATTTTATTCTTCAACAATTATCTTCCTAAATTTTATTTATGTTAAAAAGCTAATACTATATCTGCAATGTTGTTCTAACCTTCAAAAAAATTTTTTTTTTTAACTTAGGTAAAATAACTTCCTTTGGAGTTATTGCACATTACTAAATGCCAGATGCAGTGGTATGTAGGGGTATTTGGCAGGATCTGAATCAAATCTGGAGAATTTACAATGCTGAGGTTTTATGCTGTATAAATCAAGATTTAATTAATTTTATGTATTCTGATTAGTTATTTACTATACATAGAACAGTAAGCGCATTCTTGATTTAAGTGTTTAGCATTGGTTTTGATTAATAAAAATTCTACCAATTTAGAAACTAAGAATATTGTTTGCATATTTTACATTATTAGGTGCTAATATTTGAATCTAGCACTCATTCTCCTTTTTTCTTCAGAAAAAAATCCTTATATTTGTTATGGTACTTGTGGATATAAAATAGTTTTACATGAATAGGCAGTAACTGAGCTGGTTACATAAAGTTATATATAGCATTAATTTCTCAGGGTGTATTCTAAGTTACAAAAGCCAGAAAATACGTACTACTTTCTAATGGGCTCAGGCACAGATTTGTCATTTATTTTATATATAGAGTATATCTGTTATAATTAGAATGTTATCACTGTCTTATTTTTGGTAGCATTGAGACCTCATGATGACTCATTCCAAAGGTCAAACCACACAGAAATAACTCAAAAGATGCTAAAATTTAGCTATATAGTAAGAGATTACAGTCAGCTGCAAGCAGATAAATAAACACAAAGAAAACAGGCAGAAGTTACAGGTACCTTCACCTGGATCAGGATGCAGAGGTGCCTTAAAATTGTTTCTTTCATACATGCAACTTTCTTGCTCGCTTAGAACTGACTACAAACATTCAAACTGAAGTATCTGGGTATAGTGCATCAGCACAAGAGAACAACACAGTATTTTTATAAGGCAGTGTGGTTGTAAAATACCAAGTGTTGATCTCAGAAAAACTGTTTTTGTTTGTTCTCAGAAGTGAAGAATATTCCCAAGTCATTCTGTAAGTACTGTACCAGCACCCTGTAGTTTTTCAATGACGTGAACTTCCCTTTCTGCATGCAGAGATTTTATAAAGCGTCTGAGTTTGTTTATTTCCGTATAATCTGATAGCACTTCTTCCCTTGGAATGAGCAGAAGGGCATCTAAGTGGAAGGAAGGTGGTGGAATCAAATAAAATTGCCTTTTTTTTCCATTACTGATGAAGAATTTAAGGAACTTAATGGATAATTCAGAAAATATTAAAACTTAACAACTAGGGAAATTTGTTAAGTTCTCTAAGTGTTGCAAATACTAGTTTTCACTTTTGTTTTGGTTTTTGTTTGTGTTAAATGAGCTCCTTACTTGTTTCTGTTTTGTTTTTTATGAGGAGATATCATCTACTTCAATATTCAAGCATTATTTTATGGGAAATTCCATCATTAGGTATTATCTGTCATAGGCCTAATGTATGACAATATGTATGACTTGAATTATACCTACAGTACTTGGTCCCATGCTGAATTGTTCAGTCAGGCTTAATTAATTTAATTCATACTCGTGTAAAATATTATCTATTATTATTATTATTATTATTATTATTATTATTATTATTATTATTATTATTATTATTATTATTATTATTATTATTGCTAATCTCATGGGAGAACAGTCACTCCAGTGGAATTTAGAAGAGATTAATGGGTTGCTTTAATAATTTACTTTCTGGTGAATTTCATCCTAACTTCAAGAAAAGAACAGCTTAAGCTTGTTTGAAACTTTGACGTGAGGGTTGGCATTGTGAGTTAGTTTAGAAATTGTCATGCAGGAAATAAGATATAAATAATGTGGAGATAACTAAGGAAGAACCTTAAAAGTAAAAATTGGAGCTTGTATTTAATTCTATAGAAAGTGTAAAGACATCAGGTTAAATCCATCAGGGGAGAAAGAGATACTGAAGAAATGGTTTAGATAGTTTTCTTTGCAGCAGTATTCTAACTGAATAAAGGAGATTTAGAATAATAATACTGTGGATGTTAGTGTTTTCTGTGCAGATGGATAGGAAGAGGGGCATCTAAAATCTGGAAAATGGGTTTTGCTTTTTAATGTGGTCTTTATTATCTTACATAGAACAGCCCTGAACATGTATCCATTACAAAGTGTGGTCTTAGGCAGCTGCAGTCGCCACTAGTAAATTATTGCAACATCTAACTGCATGTATAGAGGAGCTGTGCATCATTTAACTTTACTTTGGAATTTCTGTAGGTATCAGGTCATGCATACCTTATTGCAGTAGTTCCTATTTTTTGTTTTCATTTTTTAGTATTAATCCATTCTAAGACACTTCAGTTGGAATATTATGATTTTAAGTAAATAGGAAGATTTAAACAAACAAACAAACAAAACAAAACAAAACAAAAACAACAAACAACAACAACAACAACAACAACAAAACAACCTGGTGGATGTTTCTAGGGTGTTTGAATTGTGCATACATATGCTGCAAAAAGCTAAATACAGATTTATTTGTAGTATGTGCAATATTCAAAAAATTGTTTCCATTTTACCAGGAAAGTCTGTCTTTCCAGCAATGTGTAGGTGATTGTGCTTAACTCTCGCACTCAGTGTCCTGAGAAGTAGACTTCTGCATTTATACATTTTATTACCTTATGGCAAATCCTCTTATTAAAAGCAATATCTATTCGACCATGACTTCTTTTTTGTTAACATTAATGTCTTGATCTGAGAAAGTTAATGGACTAGATGTCTCCAAGAAAAACCTCAAGCAGTATTATTCTTTCTGTGCTTCCTCTGAAAAGTTTTTGCTTCCACTACAATCTGCTTTTAATAGTGCTTTCCTATTCTTTCTTAACAGAAAAAAAATGTATAGAAATCAGGAACAGGGTGTGTCAAAAGGCATATTGAGTGGCAATTCAGAAACAGTTCACTTGGATGTAACTTGATCCCAGGGTATAACTAATCAGTATTTTGAATAATGATAATGTAACAAATTGGATGCAAATGCTAGTGTATACTGTTCCAAATATTTTCTTATGAAATTACAGCATTGGATCTGACTGTCTGCACAACTTCCTTCACTTTTCTGTCTTATGGGCAAAAAGAAAGTGTATATTACATGCTTTTTTCAAAGTCTAACATGTCTGCAATAGATGTTTACTAAGGTATTAATGAATATTTTCTAGTAAGAGAGACTGTAGATACCTATAATTCAAAATTCTCTATACCATTTGGAAAGGAGTACATATGTATATGAAATTCAAAGGAGGAAAAATGTAACTGACTAGAAGATATGCTTTACCTGTAGACTAATAAAGTTTTATAGTACCTACTATAAGGCTGTTGAAACAAGATGGCAATATACAGTTATATGATAGGAAGTAGGTTATGAAGATATCAACTAGTCATGGGTGTGTAAACAGAAGAGTCTTTTGTATATGTATGTTTACTTAATATGATTTTCCAGGAAGTCTAAGGACACTAAGCAACCAGCTACCTTTTGAAAATGCTGGTTAAATTAATAGTTCACACACAAACTTACACTGCTGTAGCACAGAGCATTAAGTTAAAGAAAAACAAAAACCATTATAAACAGCTAAGAATGAATTGTACCCTACCAGATTACTGATTGTTTGCAGAATTACTCTTGTCATGTAAGAGGAAGGCTGCCTGGTATTTTCAGTGGTATTCAACCCAACTGCTACTTATCTCCCTAACTACTGCAGTTGCTTGCACAATAAAGCATTAAAAGCAGGTTTATTTGGAAGTAGTCAGTGTAAGCAGGCAGAGTTTCAGCTATTTTGTAATAATTGCATAGATATCTTCTGTGCCATCATGGGAAGTCTTATGAAGATGGAAGTTACTTCATGTTTAGCTCAGTGCACATGGAAAGCTACAGAATAGAGTAAGTATTTGCAGTAGGCAAATACTCTTGCTCACATACCATAGCTTTTGAATGTGCATTCATAAACCAGTTCACTATGAAAGAAGAAAAATGGTTTCTACAGACATTGAAGACTAAAATTGTTTATCCATAATGATTAGAACATTATCCTAAAGTCAATTCTTTTACTATAAATGAAAAAGTGAATAGTATATATATATATATATATATATATATATATATTTAGTCTTATATGGCTTTGTTGTATAAGCATAAAAAGAGATGTTAGCATCAGATGAGAATTGGGTATCACCTGGTAAGTTTGAAGAAAGATAGACTACATCCTGTCAAAACAGGAAAACAGGGCATTTACATCACTATATAAACAAGAATTGTTTATGGTTACACAGAACTACAATAATCTAACATCAAGACTAAAGGAAGTTTTACATGCAGACTGACTGATGGTACTTTTTTTAATCTCATACATATGAAGGTTTTTAAGGTACCCTCAGTGGTGGGGATAGTCTATGCCAAATAGGTCCAGTCCTAGATGTACAACTTTCAGTTTAGTGTTTTGGAGTTCATGTTGATCCTTTGACATTGTTGACATGTGTTGTGTTACTTTGAGAAATCATCTCTCCACTCAGTGTTTCGAAGTATTTACAGATATAGGCAGTATGTTTTTTAGGCCAATCTGGTGTCACCATATTTGAAACTAGCAAATTTTCTGTTTAAATTTCACAAAATAGAACACCATAAAATCAACAGAATTTACATTCTGAACTGTTAAAACTGATAAACAGTTGAAAACGTGATCTTAGCTCTGAATTGCTTGTTAGTCCTGGATTTTGGGGAGTTTCCTAAATCCAGCTGGATATATTATGAGTTCTATATCTTGCTAGTTATATAGCTGACTTTAATGGAAGTGTGGAAAAACTCAGATTTTAGGGATTCATAAAATGTACTTCAACTACAGAGCCAGACAGTGAAAAAATAGCAATTCATATAGAAAGGATGTACTCCAAAAAGTCTGAACATACATCATGGGCTGTAATAGAACATGTGATAGATTTTGCTAGCTTTCTAAAATGTGGTAGTAGATCCACAAGGTTCATCACTGAAAATACAAAAACTTCTGGAAGGCATAGGAAAAGGAAACATAGATATAATCAAAAATTTATTTACTCACAGAGCTGGGTAAAGTATCAGGAATGAATTCTTTACAGTGGGGTAGCCTGAAGTGAGGTTGCAAACCTAGACTTCTACAGCATATGCTGTAAGGGCTACAAGCAAGCAAAACATTTAAATTATTCATAAACCCCTCACAAAACTCCTATGTTTAAGAATTTACTTGAATAAGGATTGCCAACTGAAATGGAAGCTCAGACAAAAGAAGATAGATCTGTAGAAATTGAAGATGCTTTTAGAATTAAGTTGGAATGATTTCTCTTTAAGGTGACTCTAATTTTGAACTTCAGTAGTTGTAATTGAGCAAGAAACTACATCACGTTTTCTATGAGGTGAGAGTTGGAAACAAGCAGTTCCTTTGGAATGATTAATGGAATATATATCCCACATTTTAGTTTACTTCTTAGCATTTAGTTGCTACATTTTTATGCAAACCTAAATAACAGATTTTTAGGCTTTCAATAATGAGTGATTTTCACCTTAAAGAGCACGGCATTAAAAATAATAAAAATAATAGCAATAATAATGGATGTATATATATGCCACTAGATTTGGGCTATTGTCTTTAGGGATAATTTTCAGTTTAGTGAATCATGTAATATTTGGGTAGATAGGCTTGGCAGAAAATTTTGGAATGTATCTCATCCATCTGTTATTATTATTTGATGTTTCTGAGAATATATAACATTGATACATGTGTATGTATTATCTGAATGTTTATGTACATGTGTGGCTCTGGGAATTTATTAAAAGGAGATAAAAAAGACCATCAGAGGTTGTAAAAACAAGTATCCTGTGTTAATGCTAGGTCTCATTGCATCGCTTTCATTATCTGCATTTGTATGAAGCAGGGATATTTCTTTGTGCTTATTTATATAACTCAGTGAAAACCGTAGACTCTGTAATACTCAATAGATTAAATAATAAATATCTGGAGGGTAAGCAACATACATTTATTGTGTAGCGTGATACCTTGATTAAAATTCGGCTTGAACATGGTGATTATTTATCAGTATTCCTCCACAGACGTCCGTAGAAGCACAGAGCTCCTTTAAAAATGCAGATAAGTGACCAATTTCATAACCTGTGAAGGCGTTTTGCTTTCTGAGTTGTACCCTGGGTTCTGATTGAAAGCTCTATCTTTATTATGCTTCACTTCCTTACTGCTAATATCGAAATGACCAACAATTTTACTGTAGTTGGATCATCTGTAGTCACTTTGGTTAGAGGAGAAAGTTTTTCAAATGATGAACAGTTTTAAGAGAGGGCAATGTTCTCCCTTTCAAAAATGTGAAGTACATTATGTTATCCAATTTTGTATTCAATTCTGTGATTTTTATCATAGAACACATTTTCTGTAATATTCAGAGCTAGTTTTGTGTTTCGAATGAAAGCCACTATTTACCGTGTCTTACTGGTAGTTTTTGCAAGTAATGCAGCAAAGTGTATGATGAGATATTCTAAGTAGCGTTGGGAAAGAGCATTGTAAAACTTTGTAGGATTTGAAGAATATAGAAGAAGTACATTACTTAGAAGAAGACTTTTATTGCTTTGTGATTTATACAAACAGATTATTCCAATGAAATTAATTCTGCATATCTTCTGTGAAAAACTGTCGTAGATTCTAGATACAGTGGAAGACAGAAGTTACTTGTGTAACTTGATGGTCAACATTTTACCACCTTGAGTAGTCTGAGAAGACAGTGAGAGTCTTGCATCTTGAGTTAGACATCCTGCAGCAAAGTAAAAAGTAAAACCGTAAAGCACTGGAATGTGAAATTAGAAACAGATTTTCTGCCTAGGCCTTTTTATAGTTTTCATCAAAATGTTATTTTGTCTGGAAGATGAGGTAATAAGACATTTGTGAAATTTAATAATACACGTCTTAAGAAAATAGATGATACAATATATTTGTAATTACAGGAGTCTATAGAATTCTGGACTCTCATATTTTTTACTATAAACTCATATGCTCAGTTCCCCAGAAGGCAGCCTATTGTATGACTCATATTTCCATAAGCACTAAACACCATATGTTTCCCTAGGGAGTGGAGGGGAATTCTAAATGCAGAATTCTGTCTAGTGAGGATGAGAACACAGAATTGTAATTTGTGTTCCAGATTCCTTTAAAATAATGCTTTATTGTGCCAGAATTTAGAAATCCTACCAATTTGAGGTATTCTAGAATGGTTATCTGAAGTGATGTTACCTTATTTAAATGAAATATAATTTCAGTTGCAAGTAATTATTGAGGAAATTCTCATGTGAGCTACTGCTCTATTAACCACCTTTTGTAGGATATTCATAAATTCTTGATTGGTACTTGATACCTATCTGCCACTTTTTTTTTTTTTTTTTTTTTTTTAGCTGTTATTTTAAAATGAGATTGCAAGTGTAAGTGTGGCTACCAAAGTAGGTGTATTATTTTATTCTTTAGATTCTTCAAACAGTTTGACTTAGAACAAAGTGTTTGGTGCACTAAAACCTGTCTTAATGGTAATACTAAAGAGTAATCACAATAAAGAAACTCACATGCAAGTTTTTCTAGAAGGGTATCACAGCAATTTATTATCAACTCAGTGTTTAGAGATAAAAAATAAATAATAATTATAATAATAATAATATCTCTCTAGGGAGATAGAATTAGTAAATGAAGTTGAAAAAACAATTAATAAATAAAGCTGAAAGACCAGTGGGATCCTGCAGAGTAAACTAGAAGTAAAATGGAAACAAGGTTTCAAAATGGTTAAATCCAAGACATCTTGAAATCAAGGCTAGGGGTAATACAAAGTGTGTGACAGGTTATACTGAAAATCTCTGACCAATCTAAAAAGGCAGCATTATAGTGAATAATCTTCCTTGGGAATCTGCTTTTGTTTGTTTGTTTGTTTGTTTTCTAGAAAGATATAGAACATTTTAATATTTTCTTAACTTCCAGCTGTAGTATTTGAAGAATGTGATATTAGTAATTCAGTTAACCCCATCTTATAATTGCTTATCATTAAAGAACCATTTTCAAGAAGCATCACCATGGTTTACATTTTTCTTTAATTTAAAGCATGTACTTGGGAAACTCTTGGTGGAATACAGGTAAAGCCCTCAAATTTGATAAAGCTGTGCAAGATAGTGACTGTTGCTATGTTAATACTGAAACTTTTGCAGGTTTTGGGTAATGAGTTTTCTTACAAAAAAAAAATAAAAATAAAAATAAATGAACGTCCAGGAGGTTTCATTATTTTCCTGTATAGGATTAGTTTCCCTAAAGCTTTGATTTTGACGCTTGGTACCCAAGCTGCTGTTTGCTCGACAGGAAACTGGCAGAATGAATGGAAACAATAATTTATCATAGTTATATGTAAGTAGAACCTGCATAGATATATTGTACCAAAAAGCCACAAGGATCCTCCACCCCAGACTGTGTTTATTTCCAGTTAAACTTTTTTATCTTACAAAATCGTCTTATGCATTATAGCATAACACTTTCATTAACAAAAATTGTATCTCCAGCCCACTTAAGAGTGAGTTTGGAACACTTTACATGGGAATAATTATTTGCAGACAGAGCCAAATTGCAAATATTTTTTCTCATATGAGATAAATATATGAGCTTCAGCTGCCCAGCTGTGTCTTGGGAACAGGGCAGATGAATTTTTGGTTAGTTTAGTTGTATGTTTTTCTTTCTGTTGTTTATTACATTTATGACATTTGAATGATCATTTTGCCACTGCAGTGAATCACAATCTGTGGACATTATCTGTATGTAGGCAATAGAAGTGACTATATATTTATATAATATATAATTAGTATAAAAGTATAATTAGTATTTTGGTACTTTAAGGATTGCTGTTCCATAACTATATGATTGAAGGATTCTTTCCCTGAAGTAAATCTTACTCCGTGATAGAAATTCATTATTTTTTGTAGTTGTCTATGTCTCCATATGAGCAAAATAAGAACACAATATGCTGATGTACAAATCTTTTTCTATCAGTCATCAGAAAATTTTGTTATTCAGACAGGTGCCTCTGTCTGATCAAAATATGAGAGTCTTCTGGCCTAACATCATATTTTCTTTGGGTGACAGAATACGTGTACTTCAGAAGTCAAATCTGAAGGTAAGCAAATGTAATATAGAAGAGTGAGGCTGACTATGTAAATGGAGACATAACATATCATCCTTATGATAGAATGCATGTACTACAGCACATATTTTTTAAAAAACTTTTGATAAAACTTATGCCTTACTTTGGTGTCACGGTTTAACCTAAAATTATTTATTTATTACAATTATTTACTAAATACTATATCGGAATACAGAATAACACAATATAATACAATATAATTGGAATTAAGGCTAACGAATCAAGTAAAATAAGAGAGAGTGAGTCCCGAAACCGAGAGGCCTACTGTAACTCTAGACGAAATGACTGGAACGCTCCCACATGACTCCCCCCTGGCTGGCAAGGTCCAAGAGAGTGAGTCCAGCACTGAAGTGAGATTATATAGAGTCCTTGTCATATGACTGACCTTGATGTTCTCTGGGACATTCAGTCTTCTTTTGTGAGCAGCACATTCGTCAAAATTATCTATGCTTAACATGATGTTATGATGTGGAATACTGATAGCAAAATTACAAAATTGTGAAACCATGACATTTGGTTTACACTGAATAGGTGTCATGGAACATGTTAGCTCAAATTTTCTCATATTCTAAATTGGAAGATGCTATAGCACACGGTCTGGCACTCTGGCAGCTAACAGACGTGGCCCATTAGATGAGACTGTAGGCAGACTGCAGTAAACATCTTGGAACAAGTAGTATAGAAGTTAGATTTCACATGTATTCAGCACTGAAAGCCTCTCTTGACAACAATGAGAATATTGGTCATAGCGTTATTCTGGTCATACAGAGTAGATACCTGCTATTCTGAGTACTCCTGAAAATGTTAATCACAGTTATTATTTTTCATAAAATACTTGCGTAATCATTTCTGTAAAAATAAAATTCATCAATGAAATTGTCGTTTAATGTCACATACTAAACAAATAAAATTCAGGACAGTAATTTTGAAAGCTCCAGAGTCCACATAAAAATAATTGCACGTGTCTCATCATGAGAGGAAAGTGAAATATGCCCACTTCCTATCTAAAAGGGATCAAAGACTATTCAGTGACATAAATATAATTAGCAGTCTAATAGATAGATGCAGGTTCTTGTTAGTATTGAACTGTATTTAGCTGAACAACAAGACAGTGCCCATATCTTCTCCTACGAATGACTTATTTTTACTGTATTCTAGCATTAAATTCTGTGTTTAAAGATGTTGTGAATTAAATGGCACATCCATATCGGCCACTCAAAGGAAAAGCACCAGTCCTTTAAGTCCTTAGAGCAATACCCTTCTTTACTGATGGAATGTTGTTGAGTGCAGCATAGTGATAAAAGAGCATTGAGTCTAGACATTCTCCTTAAAAAGCAATAGAAAAAGAGGAGACAAAATATTTAAAACTTGATATGGTGATGTGACAGCAATGACAGCAGAATGCTTTGGCTTTAGACAGTAGGTAATTATCCCCAAATACAACTTTTTAATAGAGATATCAAATAAAGAAACTCTTGCATTTAGTATGAGCTGTGATCTAGCTCTGAATTTAGTGCTAGAGAAAGTACTCAGTAAACCCAAAAGAGAATGCATTCTTTTGCTTTCTGATAATATTCACGGCACAAATTATTTAATTCTTCTGTATGCATAGGTTTGACAAGGTGCAAGCTTTTTCTTCAAAACAGCACTCAATATTTTAAGCATTTTAAGGTTAGTTTCCTAACATTTTGTAAAAGAACTGATGCATTATGTTATATGTTCTATGCTCTGAGAATATTTCTGTCAGAATGAGTGTCTCAGTTCAGGATGGTTCAGTTCAATTTGGTTTACGAGTGACTTCCAAAAACCAGATCTGTAATCTCACATCTGATATGCCTGCAGTTTCTCTTGCAGATATTCATACTGGTTTACAGAACGTGTATATTAAGCAAGCACTATGTCATTAGCTTCAGGTTATTTCAAACATGTAGAAATAAGTACTAGCATCAATTGAAAGCAGGACAATGGTGCAAATAGAATCCTGGTTGCATGCAATATGAACTCGAAGTATCCTTTTCTAGCCCCTCTAAAATGACTTCAGTTATCAGCAAAACTACCAAAGCCTGTTTAACTACAGATAGATGTCTTGAGGTCATTTGATGCTGGTGTCTGAAGCGTTTTGTTCTCAAAATGAGTCTTCTAAATGCAGTTTGGACATTTATAAATACTGCATGCGTATTCTCTTCATTATTCCTTAGATATAAATTTCATCCTGAGCCTGCTTAGTGTAGCTGAAAACTTAATTTTTCTCTCTTCAGTGTCTTGCGAATTTTCAAATTAGTGGATAGTATTTCTTTGAGTTTCTTTATCTTTACTGTTTCTTACTTTTAGTCAGTCAATATCTTCCAGAGTTGTCATGAAAATAACTGAGGGTTATAGAGATAAATCACAAAATTTAACATTCTTAGTAGAAATGGCTCAGTATCACAAAGAATATGTAGTGGAGTAACATTTAACCTAATGTTAGACCTTGTTTGTCTATGTGAAGCTGTATTTCTGATTGTGTTAATTGGAAAAGTTTGAACTTCTGCTAATGAAATCATTCTACATTTCAAAATGCAAATTTTGATTTCTAGAAAATATTTCAAGAATAAAAACTAATATCAAAAGTGTTTGTCAAAAGAAGGTAGACAGCCATTGAAAAAAAAGTCAGTCGCAGAAATCTAACACACTATTCATGACAGCAAATGTTCATTTTTCTTTTAAACTTAAACTTAGAAGTATACAGTCATAAATGTAAGTCCCTTGTGAACTCTCTTTAGCATTTTCTGAGCATCTTAGACAAATGAACCTTAAACGGCCTCCTCTACTTCAGATGCTTTAGAATAAACTAACTTAGGAAACCAGCTCAACTTCCTGACCTGATTTGACAGAATTTGACATTTGCAGTAAAGATAGAAATGGTTCAAAAGAAAAAAGTAACAATATAGTTCTTGAGGAGCAAGGAGACCACATTTCAGAGTTTAATCAACTGAATCTGTACTGCAATAGCATTCTAGACATATGAGTTTTGCTCCTTTATTTTTTTTCCTATTTAACCAGTATATAGCTAGGGGGAAGAATTTTGACTGAAGCAAATTATAGCACAGAAGAATTCTGATTCCTGCAATGCAGAGACTTTGAAATATTCTGTTCAAAGTATCTATAGCAGATAATATCCTGTTTGACAGCTGTGTTCAACTGCACATGTAAAAGTTTAGTTCTTCAATTTTGATAGTTTTTATTTTGGCATTTGGCTGTTGAATACTTCCTCCTACTTTTTTTCTTCAATTTATTTGTTGTAGCCCTAGTGGTAAGGCTGCGTCGAGCAAATATATTTTACACTTCCAGTGAAATTATGTTGCTCGTGTTCTTACTGCTTTCCCTTTCTCTAAAAATACTTATTACTTCCTGTGAGAGATGTCATATAGATGCTTATATAAAAAATTAATTACTTTCATAAGATACTTCTGTTGTTTTGTGTTCTGGAAGCGTGAGTTGGTGTGAAACAGTCTCTTCCATATCTTCTCTCATTTCCATATCCACCTTGTGCATGTCTCCAAATATGTTTAGATATGAAGCTTTTATTTTTTTGTTTGTTTGTTTGTTTGTTTGTTGTTGTTGTTGGTATAGTTTTAAATCCACAGACTTCAACTGATTTCCAGCCATAGCCCAAATCACCAATTTCTATGTAATTTATTTGATTTTGCTTTTTAAAATTAACTGTTGGGGCTGGTTTGGGAATATGGCATTGTTACTTCAGTAGTGAAAGACTGTATTTCAGTGTGGGAACTGAAGAAAAATGTGGGAGAAAACAAAACAAAACAACAACATCAACAAAAACAAACAAACAACAAAAAAAAAACCCACAGAAAAACTGTGCTAAAACTTCCTAGATTTGGCAATTGCAACTTTGAACAGTGTTCTCAACAGTTGAGCACTTCTGTGAAATTAGAAGAACAAGCA
This sequence comes from Excalfactoria chinensis, assembly GCF_039878825.1. Lineage (NCBI taxonomy): Eukaryota > Metazoa > Chordata > Aves > Galliformes > Phasianidae > Excalfactoria > Excalfactoria chinensis. Next base: position 18,074,568 of record NC_092857.1, on the reverse strand, counting down.
GACATTTGATAACACCTTTCCAAATGCACTTTGAGACAAAATCACCTTTTTATATGAACAAAACTGGAGTGTTATCCTTATGGATTTCCTAAGGTAGACAGTTGCTAAATACAATGTATTGAAACCTTCTTTTAGTATATTTAAATATGCTTTGCTGCTGTTTGTTGTAACCTGTTTTTGATGCTATATTTGAGCTTTAGAGGCTTATCCTTGGCCAATATACTATACTGGCCAATATATTATGGGAATAATCTACAGGTCTATGCTTGGTTATTTTATTTTGTTTGCTTGTACATGATTAGTCTATAAGTATCGTGAATAAAACCAGCTAGTTCACAGAAGGCTGCAAACTACCTGTTACAATAGAGAGATAAAAATATTGTTACTTCAGTATGTGTAGTGATTGAAGAATATATAAAAATGAGGAATTACATTTTGTTTTGTGAAAAGGTAATTGAATTTTCAGTGGAAAGAACTTGAAAGAAATGTAAGATCAGATGGTCAAATGATTTGGTACATTGGGCACAGTACCTCTGTGCTCATTTGAAGAATCTTAGGCTCTGGCTTTATTTTTGCATTTCACATTCTCAAAACAGCTCTATCCAAAGCTGAACAAATCAATTCTTCCAATGATTTTGCTAAGCTTTGGTGGAGATAGGTAATACAGTTACAATCTGTAACTTTTAAGGAGTAGTTCATAATTTCTATAATTGCATTTTATTACTTAACAAAAAACCCAATATTGTAAATCCTTTTCATTCTTATCCGAAGGAAACAGAGTGATAAGAAGGCATTTCTCTCTCTGTTGCAAAATACATTCTAAAATATCCTAAAGCTACAGTTAGTGCTATACCTTTTTGTTCTTTTTGTTGCTTCAGGATAGCTTTAAGCAGTTTAGGAAGTAGAAAAAAAAAAAGTAACCCATCAAGAAAAAAATGTAGATATTTCTTCTCTATATCAGCATGTTCCTTTATCTTTTGAATCATGCTTTAACCTTTGTACTGATATCCAACACAAATGTTGGTCCTGATGATATTCCTGCCTTTGCAGTATTCTGGTTGTGTGTACTGTTGACAGTGATTCCTCCATTGTGTTGTTTTGATTATCTTTTTGTATCTGTTTTTATAAAATGTATATATGTACATAATAGCTTAGTTAAAATTGTGTTGCATTTTCACACAAAATCAGAACTTCTTTTGTTGTTCAAGCTAAGGCTTAACACAACTTCTTACATTTTCAATGCACAAAATTTTTCCTCTATTGTACACTTGAAATTGTTTTGCTCTTTTCCTATTCTATAAGTAATATGAAAGGAATTATATTCAACTTTGTCAATGCACGGAACTGATCTTTTTTAAGGAAGTGGGCCCCCTCTGCTGTTAAATAGCAGTAAATGTTGTTGCGTGTTTTTTTTCTTAAGCTGATTCAAATATGAAAAGAAAATAAGAGGGCTGAAGAAAACACAATAGCCAAGAGCTCCAAGTTTAATACCACGTGGTATCATATGTGAAGATTTGGCACGCCTTTCATTTTTCATTTTATACACATGTTCACAATACGTAGAGCTTTAGGGACAGTGAAAGACAGCTTAAAGGACTCTGTGACCTGCTTTAGTTGTTTCCAAATGCACTGTTGCTTGTCACTGTAACTTCTGGCTGTAGAATTTCAGAGCACTTGTTTTCATTTGTACATCCAGGTGTGTGTGACATCACTCAGTCTTTGGAGTTTTGTTTTTACTCACTTTAAAGTATATATTTGAAGAATATGGTTTTTTGCAAGAAAATGAAAAGTCTAAAAGGAAGTGTAATTATTGCATATAATTTATTTTATTTTATTTTTACAGCAATATGGGGGAAAAGGAATAATTTTTATTTTCTGATCTGCTGAAGAAAAGAAGCTTTTAAAGTCCAGGTTACTTACTGATGTTCTACATAAATTACCTCATTGAGGATGGAGAGGAAATGTTCTGGATCAGTTTTGTTGTTTTAATGATAGCAATCTGGTGTTGTTTTTCAATTAGTGAGTATATTAGTGGCCCTTCCACTGGTACTACTAAAAGGATCCTTTAACATCTGTCCTAGCACTATTTTTAAGGGTAATTTCTTTTAATCTTCAAATTAATAATTATAATTAAGAATAATTAAGAATACCTTGCCAGATATGTTAGAAGTTTGAAAGATTCAGATTGTATGTTAGAAAATACAAGCGTATTTGTGAAAGGCAGTCTTTGTGATTTGCACAAAGAGAATGTTTTATCTTCTTTAAGTATGAAAGCATAGGAACTTCTTGATAAAGAATTGAAAATACTTTTTACCATATTATGTATCCTGGTAATAGAAGAAGGAAATAGGATTTTCTTTATTTTAGCCTGAGCACGAACTAGCTGAATATCCTGTCCCTTTATTAAGGATAATATGATTTGAGTTACCATACCCTTACTGCTGCTGAGGATGGGAAGTACGTAAGTATCTGTAGCAATGTTGTAAGATTTTAAATTGTATTTCTGTATTTTTAATGTGGTCATTTAAAATTGTTTTCAAAGGTCAGACTTCTCTCCTGCTGTTCAGTGCTCTCTAGGATGGCAATTAGGGGAGGGGAAAATAGATATTTGAAAAGCTTTATCTTGAAATGCTGTTTTGGAAACAGTATAGTATTGCCATTAGAAGTCTCTAAAAGCCTCTTTGTTTTCTCAAGAATGATTGCATTATTGTTGGGTGGGGTTATTTTTTTTAGTCCAACAGGCATATTTTATGCAACCAGAGACAGCATTGATTTTTCCTTTGAAATAAGTTGATTTCATTTATATATTTAGGTCCAGATTTACTTTCAAATATATTCTCAACCCATTCAGAAATGAAGATTTTGAAAAATAAGAATCTTAACAGGAAAAGAGATTTGCAGTTATTTTGTTGGTGTTGAGAGAGGTGGTGTATGCACCATATGTATTTTTTCAGTTCATTATGTTTTTCCAAAGATCTGTTTGTACTTGTCTTGTTTGTACTCTTACCTTTGGAACTTCACCATTTCTAGTGTTTCAGGCTTACAATATTGTTTTTATATATATATATATACATATATATATATATATTTTCAAAACTACACTCTCAGAGTTCTCTGTTTCCTCTAAAGCATGTTTCTAAAATCTTTACTCTCTTTTTCAGATCTGAGAAGAAAAATGTTTGCTTGTTCTTATGTCTTCAGTTATCTATGCTGATCTGTTTCCTTCTGGTCTGCCCATTTTCTCCCCTGTTGCAACATGCAGCATACTTGTCAAACAAATTATTTCCTGTTCAACCAACTTATTCTTATTCTTTTTTTTTTTTCTTTTCTTTATTTCTCCCCCCTAAACACAGTTGAATACAATTGCTTGCTCTCTTTTTTTCACTTCATATGACATTAAAACTCAAATTACTCATCTTCTAATTTATGCAGAGTTTGCATGGCAGAAATTCACTTTTCCAACTTCCATCTCTTGCATATTATTATGACTTTCACTTATTAATTTACTGGGTACTGCTTCTCTCTCCCTCTCTTCCTTTCTAAGAACTGCTGTTTGGAGTCAGGCCAGTAGTTCATCAAGCACAGTATTTTATTTCTAATTGTGACTATAAGCAAGTCCTTCAGAAAATAAAATAAAATAAAATAAAATAAAATAAATAAATGTAAGATACATATGATAAGTCTACTCAGAACTCTTCTATCCCACAGCTATTTGCTGATGGATTTGGACGTCCTATCCAATTAACAATATAAAATGGATTTATCTTTTTTGATCTTGCCTAAATGTGTTTAAACTCGTGTAAACTTGTGGCACCTGCAGTAACTCTAGGCAGTAAGTAGTTTGGTAGTTTGATTATTTCCTGCACAAAGAACTAGATTGTTTATCTGTGAACTTTATCCCCAGAAGATTCACATTAGGCCCAGTTCTTCAGTCAGAATAAAGAATGAAGTATTTAGTCTGATCCTCTCTCTATACACATAATCTTGTTTGCCTCTTCCTCCAGCACTTATTTGCTTACATGCTACTATTCTGTCAATTTGTAGTGTACAGTCATGGACTTGACCAAATTATGAGGACTTTTATTTGATTAAAATGCACCTCCTATTCCATATTGGCTGAATGATAGGATGACATAGAGAATCATCAAATCAATCAAAAAGCTGAAGAACTCAGTAAGGACTTTGCCTCAGTCTTTACTGGTTGTCAGGTGCCCCATGTCTGCTAGGACACTCTAGGTGTGGGTGAGAGGAGCAGATTCTGCCCCACTGTAACAGTGGAAGAAGTCCAAGACCTCCTCATGAAACTGAATGTATTTAAGTCCAAAGGGCCAGATGATATCCACCCCAATGTTCTGAGAAAGATGGCTGATGTGGTTGCTGAACAACTCTTCATCATATTTGAAGGAGAAGGGAAGACCCAGGTAACCTGAGGCTGGTGAGTCTCACCTCTGTGCCTGCAGGAAGCCATTGGACAGGCCGGAGAAGTGAGTCCATGTGGACCTTATGAAGTTTAATTAGTCCAAGAGCAAGGTGCTGCACTTGAACTGAGAAATCCCAGTTATTTATACAGACTGGGGGAAAATCTCCTTGAGAACAGCCTTGTGGAGAAGGACTTGGGGGCTCTGGGGGATGAAAAGTTGGACATGAGCCAGCAGTGTGTTCTTGCGGACCAGAAGGCTAATGGACTGTACGATGGATTAGGAATTGGCTGGCTGGACATAGTCAAAGGGTTGTGATTGATGGTTCTGTGTCAGTGTGGGGGCTGGTCACAGGAAGTGTCCCTCAGAGGTCAGTCTTGGGACTAGTGCTCTTCAACATCTTCATCAATGACATAGATGATGGCATCGAGTACACCCTCAGCAAGTTTGCAGATGATACCAAGCTGAGTGGTGCTGTCAATACATTGGAAGGAAGAGAAGCCTTCCAGAGGGACCTAGACAGGCTGCAGAAGTGGTTCTGTGTTAACCTAATGAGGTTCAATAAGGCCAAGTGCAGAGTGCTGAACTTGGGTTGGGGCAACCCCAGGTATTTATACAAACTGGGGGAAGATCTCCTTGAGAGCAGCTCAGTGGAGAGGGACCTGGGGGTTCTGGAGGATGAGAATCTGGACATGAGCTGGAAGTGCATGCTTGCAGCCCAGAAGGCCAAGTGTGTTTTGGGCTGCATTAAAAAAGGGGTGGCCAGCTGGGAGAGGAAGGTGATTTTTCCCCTCTACTCAGAACTTGTGAGGTCCCATCTGCAGTACTATGTCCAGACCTGGGGCCCCCAATACAGGAAGGACACAGAGTTCTTGGAGTGGGCCCAGAGGAGGGACACTAAGGTGATTAGAGAGCTGGAGCACCTCTCCTATGAGGGAACTGAGGGAATTGGGCTTGTTTAGCTTAGGGAAGAAAAGACTCTGGGGAGACCTCATTGCAGTCTTCCAGTACTTGAAGCAAGAGTTTAAACAGGAGGGAAAATGACTGTTTACGAGGGAGGATAGTGACAGGACAAGGGGAATGGTTTTAAACTAAGACAGGGGAGGCTTAGCTTAGAGATTAGGAGAGAGTTTTTCACACAGAGGGTAGTGGCACACTGGAACAGGTTGCCCAAGGTTGTTGTGGAGGCCCCATCCCTGGTGGCATTCAAGGCCAGGCTGGATGTGGCTCCCCTCTTGCACTTTGGCATAGAGTTATTTCACCACAGCTGCATGAGTGCACTTTGTTGAACGCTCACTTTGATATTCTCACCCACTCATTTTTCCACTCTGCTTATGTTCCAAAGAGTAGCCCTGCCTTCCAGTACATGCATCAACTGATGCAGTATAGTGTTGCTACCAGAAACAGTTCTCTTACTGCAGCTATAGAAAACTGAAACATAGTAGCAGACCGGGGGTACAGTGAAAAAGGAGGTAGTCATATTTGAAAGTGTTCATGACTGGACACATCTAGGAAAAAATAAAAAAAAAAAAAAAAAAGAAAGATAAGAAAAGGAACAAAAGATGTTTCTAAGGCAAGTTACTTCATCATGTTCCATGGCTTTTTTGATTTTTTTCTGCTCTAAGATCCTATGTGCCACCTGATTGGCTCATCTCTGCAACTACTGCATTTGCCACATGGTGCTTAACAGTACACTCAGAGGAGCTCAGCTGGAAGCACACTTCTCAGTTTTAGCTTGGTGCCTGCTGCTTTTCCTGTCCTGTAGCTGTTATGTAATTCCTCCCATCCCCTGGTCACCTTGTGTCACTTTACATCCAACAAATGATACCTATGTTGCTTTCAATCTCAATTTTTATTTATTTATTTATTTATTTATTTGACCTGCCGGTGTTCTTTAGAATATATTGAGCTGAACCTGCCAGCTATAATTTGAGCTTTGCTTGCTTCACTCCAAACCATGGATCACATTTTTAATCAAGTCCAGCCTCTCTCTTGTTCCAGGCTGTAGGACTTGCAGCTGTGCCTCCCTTCATCCAGACTGTAGGTTGTAATTTCTGATTATGCTCAGAAGGCAGAAAAATTATCAGGGAAGCAGCAGCTGCAGCATGGAAATTTGGAGTATGGAAGGGAGTGAAATTAACCCCAAATTAAGCATAGAATGGTGAAGAGAGAGGCAGTGGGATTTGTGATGATGTGATGTGTTGTGAGACAGGGGGAGAGGAAGAGGCTGTAACTGACCAGAATACACAAGCATCTGGAGCTCTCCATTATCAAAATTCGAACACTACTTTTTACTGTTGGCTTTCTAGGAAATTAAGTATTAAATTCTTCCAAGCTGAAAATAAAATAAAATAAAATAAAATAAAATAAAAAACAACCACAAACCTTAGGGATACTATATAGGATAGGACTTTCCATAATAGTGCGAAAATACAAAAGTGTTTACTAGGCTTGAAAACTGTCAAACTGATTCCTTTATGTCTCCTCTCCTCTCCTCTCCTCTCCTCTCCTCTCCTCTCCTCTCCTCTCCTCTCCTCTCCTCTCCTCTCCTCTCCTCTCCTCTCCTCTCCTCTCCTCTCCTCTCCTCTCCTCTCCTCTCCTCTCCTCTCCTCTCCTCTCCTCTCCTCTCCTCTCCTCTCCTCTCCTCTCCTCTCCTCTCCTCTCCTCTCCTCTATCTTTTTTTTTTTTTTTTTTTTCCTAATGCTCAGTACTCTCTTGCAACACAAAGCAGCTGCTTGTTTTGCCCTTGAAAAATTCTTTATTGCTTCTGTCCAGATGACCAAAGTCTTGCCCTATTCCATTGCATGTGACTGGTACCTGGATTTGATCACTACACAGATAAGCCTATAATACTGTTGTCTTAGATTGCTTACAAGAAAATTTATTACTTTCATTGAAATACTTCTTAAAACTTTCCTCATGTGCAGTTTGCTCAAAGTCTAGTCACTGCTGTGTACGAACTGCTATCCTACATGGTGAAAATTTATTTTTTTATATTTTTTTCTTTGCCTTTGTGTGACACCGTTGTTCACTGATTTTGTTGTTGTTGTTATTATTGTTTTTAAGCTGCTTATTGAAAGGTTTTATTCTGTATCTAAGCTGGCCTAGTCAGGCTGTAGTACTTGTCTGTGTCTCAGAAGAACTGCATTAGGGTAAATGTTAAATAATCTTATTAAAAAGTCAAGTAAAAAGTAATAAAAAAGACCTTTTTGATATCCTGCTTAGTCATAACTCTGCAGTTCTTCCTGAAATGCACTAGAGGGGGAATTTCTACTTGTATTTTAACAGATGACTAGCAACTAATGGTAACTGATATTCATATATTTATGTATAACTTACGGATCATTAAATTTTGTCTGATATTAGTGGAACCATGGGCTTAGGCTTTCAAACAATCCAGAAATTTAATTTTTTACTGTTGCGTTTTGCTCTTTTTTTTTTTTTTTTCTTTTAATGTAGTTTCATTATGCAGTTGCTGCAGTCCTGAACTTTACTGTCTCAAGCTCTAAACTTTATGTATTAACAAACATAAATACGTTATCTGATGACTGTCAGATGAGATTGAATGTGTACAAGCCTGTGCAAGCCTATGGGGCCCAGTGATGTGCATCCCAGGGTCCTGAACAATCTGGCTGATGTGGTTGCCAAGCCACTCTCCACCATATTCAAAAAGCTGTGGCTGTCATGTGGTCTGCCTATTTACAGGAAAAAGGGAAACTTCACTCTTATTTAAAGAAAAGGAGAAAGGAAGATCTGGGAAACTACATTCTGGTTTGGGCAGACCATGGAGCAGATCCTTCTGGAAGACACATGCAAGATGAGAATGCAGTCTTTAACAACTACCATGTCTTCACCAAGATGTGGCAGATTCTACCACATCAATGAAGTGGCCTCATTGATGGAATGATGTCATCAGTGGACATAGGAATGGCAAATGATGTCATCCACTTGTGCAAGGCCTTTAACATGGTCTCTCTCCACATACTTATCCATAAAGTGGAGAGATGCAGTTGAAAGCTGGACTGTTTTGTGGATAAATAATTGGTTGGATGGTCAAATCCAGAGGATTGTGGTCAATGGTTCTAAGTCCTGATGGAGGCTGGTGACAAGTGATGTCCCCCAGGGGTCTACCTTGTGACCAGCACTCTTCAGCATTATTATCAATAACACTGACAGTGGAATTGAGTGTGCTCTCAGCAAGCTTGCTAATGACACCAAGATGAGTGGTACAGTTGACACAGTGGAAGGAAGGGATCTTATGAGGGGATCTGGAAAGATGTGAAAAGTGAGCCCAAGAGAACCTAATGAGATCCAACAAAGCCCACAGCAATGGCAATCCCAGGTATGTGTACTCTCTGGGAAAAGTCTCATATGGAGCAGGCCTGCAGGCAAGGACTTGAGGGTTCTGAGGCATGAAAAGTTAGACATGAGTCAGCACTGTGTACTTGCAGCCCAGATTACCAACAGTATCCTAGGCTGATTAAAAAAGGGTTAGCCAGAAGGGTGAAGGTGGTGACTTGCCCCCTCTGCTCTGATCTCCTGAGGCCCTACCTGGAGTAATGCAACCAGGCCTAGGGGCCCAAGCTCAAGACACATTTGGAGATGTTGGATCCGATCCAGAGGAGAGAGGCGCAAAGATGATCAGAGGGCTGGGGCACCTTTCCAGAGAACAAAAGGCTGTTCACCCTAGATTAGAGTAAGCTCTAGGGGTACCTCACCATGGCTGTCCTTTCTTAAAGGGAGCTCATAAGCAGGAGGGAAAGTGACTTTTAAAGTCACCTGATGGTGACTGATTGCTCTGAAAGTAATGCTTCCTGTTTTTTGGTGTTTTTTTTTTTTTTTTTGTTTGTTTGTTTGTTTGTTTTTTGTTTTGTTTTGTTTTGTTTTTCTTCCATGGAAACTACAATGGATACAAAGTGCTCAGTAACAGTATTTGATTGATTGAGAAAATTCTCAGCTGCAGAACATTCTTTTTCAACACAGGCACTGCCATTAGCTTTGCATTTTTTGCCAGTGATGAGCTTAACTGCATGTCCCACTCTTAAAAATATGCACCAGCAAAGGTGATCTACTATGACTGTCTCCACTGCTGAAATGCACCACCTACAGCCTTACTGTTCTCACATCCACTGTTCAGTCTCTGTAGATGCTCAGTAAGTCTCAATGGGTGACACTGGGTGCCATTTATTTCTGCATGCAGGAATTCAGTAACACAGTGTTTATAGGCAATCTCCCTTAGGAAAAGGACTAGCTTGAAGACAGGTTAAAGTCATTAAGAAATGACAGAGGTCTAGAGGGAATGGATATTGTAAGTGAAAACTGACATTTTAGCACGCTGGGGAAAAGAAAAGGAAGAGGTAGTATGTGATAGCCAGAGAAGACTTCTAAATGCCAAAGCAAGCAGTTTGTGTTAGCAAAATCAGGAGCAGAGACATATAAAATTGAATAGAGTGTCATATCAAAATGATTGGCTAGGGAAATTATTCTGGTCAGCAGTGTTTTGCTTTGCTGGCAATACTGTATTTGTCAAGGCCAAGAGAAAGGATGGAAGATGAGAGTTGCAGCTGTGTGGACAAATGGGGATCACATAATCATGTAACTGCAAATTGGATTCTAGGTGCTAGCCCACCACTTATTATATGCTGGGTATACATTTCCCCAGGGTTCTTAATTTACAACATTTATATTGTAAAGCTCTTTGTCAGCATAGTGACATTCATAATCTATAGACAACAACATAAATATCCCACCAGAGTTTGGATTTCCTTTGAGTTATAAAGTTTCCAGAGACCTAGCTAATCATTTACCAAAATCAACAGAACTAACTTTTCCGTACTCTTCTTTATCTTACACCATCACTGCTATCTTTTAAACCTTGGGCTTTCCCTTCTAGTTCTTCTGTGTACCCTTCTTCATGTGTCCCTTCCAACATATTCTTCCTCTCTTGTTTAACCTTTTAATTTTGATATGATTCTATGATTTTCCTTTGAGTGTTTATCTGAATGCACATATACTCTGTGATGCACGTTGGCTGTATTGTTAGATAATTTCTCAACCTAGTGTTATTTAGAGGTTCATCCACCCTGGAATGGGTTGCCCAGAGAGGTTGTGGATGTCCCATTTCTGGAGGCATTCCAGGCCAGGCTGGTTGTGGCTCTGGGCAGCCTGGTCTGGTGGTTGTCTACCCTGCCCATGTCAGGGGGGTTGCAACTAGGTGACATTTGATATCCTTTTCAACCCAGGCCATTCCATGATTCTGTGATTTCCTTAGGAGCAGTTAGTTGATGATGGTGTGCCCCGGTGGCGCAGCGGTAGAATTCCCGTCTGCAACACCAGGGGGCCTGGGTTCGAATCCCCCCTGTGGAGCAGGGGGTAGAAGTGCCGCTCTGCTACACAGAGGGCTCGAATCCCGGGAGTTGGACTCGATGATCTCTAAGGTCCCTTCCAACTCGCACAATACTATGATGATGATGATGATGATGACATATTTGGAAGAAACAGAGGTTGTTTTCCTATGTGTGGTCTTTCCATGTATGCTCCAAGACTTTTTGACCTTCTGGTTGTCAGAAGAGCTTGTTTTGGATGCTCAATATGCATTCTCATGGTTGAGTAGCAGTTGAAAAAAAAAAAAAAAAAAAAAAAAAAAAAAAAAAAAAAAAAAAAGCCAAACTTCAAGCATTACACACTAAGATAGTATACATAGGGGGTACCGCCTAATTCCTTTCTTGAACTGCTATATCTTCCTTTGGTGCCATGTGTCTTGACAGAGCACTACAGACTGCTTTGGGGTATTCTTCTAGACGCAGGAGAGTTAGAGGTGTTCCTGAACCATTTCTTTTATTTTTTTTTTATTTTTTTTTTTTAAATGTCTGCTGTTTCTCTAAAATGGGATTCATAAAAAAATATTGACAGCTGAACTGGTTTAAGAATTACACTGTTCACCTCTGCAGAAATCCCTGGGGACTGGAATGAGAGAGCACTTCAACCCTTTATTTTCTAAGGTGCATTTTCTCTTCAATATCTTCTAATCTTTGTAACCATTAAGATTTGACCAAACTGGAGCTCCCATATTCAAAGCTTCCTAGTGAGCCACTCTGAAGACCATACAGTAGGATACTGTTTTGCAACAGATTATTGCCATTTTCATTGTATTCAACACAGCAGCACTGAATCATACCACCATCCTCCAAATTTGAGTCTAGGACAGAAATTCACATTAGCTTTACTTTGTTCCTGCAGTTTAAAATTGCCTTTCTGAAAAAACTTTCATTGAGACCAATGGATCCCAACAGACTCAGATGTATGACAGTTATGCATTCCTCATTTCATCAATATCTCCAAGGTTCAGAATAAGAAAAAAAATATATAGAATCACAAAATCATAGAGCAGCTTAGAATAGATCTTAAAGGTCATCTAGTTCCAAACGCCCTACTGTAGGCAGGGTTGCCACCAGAAGATCTACTGACAGGGGTCCTGTGGAAAAAAAAAGCCCTGTGTGCCTCTGTTCTTAACCGCTTTAATTATCCCTTTGCATTGGTGAGCTACCTGTCCAGCAATGCTTAACCTCTGCTAGATCTGTCCAGTACCTGAAATGGAAAGTAATTATCAATGGACTCCAGGACTCTCCTGCAGCTTACTGTCTTGTTTTCCCAGCAAATATCAGTGTGATTTAAATCTTCCATCAGGAGAAGTACCTGCAAGTGGAATGGCTCTTGCTGCTGAAGCAAGAAGGCTTCATCAACAGGCTGCCTTGATCAGGCAGCTTGTAGCAGACCCTAACCACCAGATGTCCTTTATTGATCCGGTATCTAATTTTAGTGTGCAAGCACTCTAAATGATCACGGCTGTTTCTCACAGTCAGCTCTTTGCAATCTATCCACTTTTTAACATAGCAGGCAATTCTCTCACCCCTCTTACCTTGCCTGTCCCTTCTACAAAGTTTATGGCCCTTTATCATGGTATTCCATTTATGTGAGTCATCCCACTGTGTTTCTGTGATAGGACTAAGATTAGTTTTCCAGTTGCACTGTGGTTTCCAGTTCCTCCTGCTAATTTCCCGTGCTCTGTGCATTGGTATTGAGGTACTTAGCTGAGCTTTCATCCACCTTAATGTCACGGAGAAACTCACCCAAAAACCTCTGGGAAAAATCTGAAATTTTCCTTCATGCTTCCTAAAGCAACAGTGTTTCCTAATTCTTTTTTTATTACACAGCAGTGCATCCTTTTCTCCCACAAATTCTTGTTTAAAACCTTGGTGATGCTTCCAGACAACTTCCTGACTAGAATATTCTCACTGTTCCTGGAGAGTTGTGTCACATCCCACATCAAAATTCCTGGTTTATTGAAATTGTGTCCTAGATAATAGAACCCAGATTCCAGTTTCAAACTATGAGGAAGGACTGAGGAAAACACTACCTGTGCTCCCAACCCCTTCAGCATATTCCTAAGAGTTGTGAAGTCTTTTTTTGATATTTTTTTAATTTTCTAGTTGTGGACTCATCCAACCCTGCTTGCAAGACCAATAAATAGTAGTCCTCTGGCTTTATAGTATCTAGTATCCTCTTCCTTGTGTCACAAATATGGGCCCCCAGCAGGCAGCAAACATCCTTACAGGGGTTATCCAGGCAACAGATGAGTGTCTCATTGCCATTCAGCACAGATTTTCCAATTACTGAGATCCATTTTTTTAGTGGAACAGGCTGTGACTTGGTTTCTCTATTAGATGTGAACATGATTTTTCACTTATGTTTCAGAACCACTACCCATATCATCTTTTCTTTCAATCACTAGAGCTTCATATCTATTGTTTAGGGAGACTTCAGGAGAGAGAAAGGGGAAGGCTCCTTCTTCTGCTCTGAGCAGAGATGAGGGTCCAAAAATAAGTTGCTAGACAAACTCATAAAAGAAAAACTCATTGAGAATCTTTAAGTAGAAAGACAATATTGAGCTTGAAATGCCTCAGTCATTGCAAATTACTGGAGACTGTCCCTTATGGTAAGTGTTGTTGCATGCTATTTTTCTGCTCTTCAATCATTATTTGCATTTAGCAATTGTCAGAGATGGTGTATTCAGGTAGATAAACATTTAGTCTCACCCAATATTGTCCTTTCTTATTTTCTTGGTATTTAGCACTTCAGTTAAGTTTATCACACTTGTTTCTGGGCATCGTCCATCACTAATTGCAGTGAAATTGTTTATCAAGTCTGCCATCTTAGATACTGCCTGTCTCGTTCAGAAAAAAAAAAAAAAAAAAAAAAAAAAAAAACAACAAAAACAAAACAAAAACAAAACAAAACAAAACCACAAATGTGTGGTCATATTAAAATAACAACAACAAGCCTCAGTGTTCACATAGCACTGATGCTTTGGCTGAACAGATAACATTTTTTCTGGTGCTCCTCATTCCTGCATCAGCAATTTTAATCAGGTATAACAAAGTCTGCTCCTCTGTGAATGTTTTCATTCCATCAGACTTCTGCAGAAGTCTTGATTCTTGGAGGGTGAACTCTTTTCTAGGACAATACCTCATAACGCAAGCAGTCTCAAATGCAGTTCTGTCATTACACACTGCTTTCGAGAAGACAGACTGGATCTCTCACTTCCTTGAAGACATAGTCTCAGTGCCATTTATCAGCAGAGGAGTATTTAATCTTATAGGTGGACAAGCTTATGCATTCTGCAAATTATCCTAGGAGCACAATAAAGTCTTCAAAGGTACTCCAACCTCGCTGAAGAGGAAATGTGCTGTCATCAGGCACTTTCTTCCATACCATTGCATTCTGTGACTTTGATTCTTTTTAAGGGCAGTTTTGTGGTCTAAGGAAGCAGGTAGCTCAGCATTGTGCAGCCACCTGCTCCTGGGTGGAATGGTGGAGAGAATCAGAAAGATGAAAAATGTGGGAACTCATGGGCTGAGGTAAAGACTTTTACACATATAAGCCAAGCAAAACAAGGAATTAATTTGCTACTTCCCATCAGCAGATGTTCAGGTCTGAGAACATCTCTTGGAACGCAACAGGCAATCTTCTGCTACACGATACCCAGGTTTCCCACAAGCAATTCTTAGATTTGGTTGCTGTGAAAATATACACTTGCTGTAACAGCCTTTAGTTCTGCAAGTAGCTGGTAAATTTAGTGGACCCAAAATTTTAAGAAATGTCTATATTCTTGTCTCCTTTAATCAGTAAAATTAGTAGGAAGACTTTTTTTCCCCTTTCTTAGGGCTTTTTTTTTTTTTTTTTTTTTTTTTTTTTTTTTTTTTTTTGTCTTCACTGTTTCATCAAGATATAAATTGAACCCATATTTATTCTTAATGCAACCATTCTGACATTATGTAATTATATGAAATCTAATAATAAATAAAACATTGTAAAAACTAGCAAGAAACAGCAGAATTTTAAAGCTCAAAAAAAAAAAAAAAAAAAAAAAAAAGTGGTCTTTCATGGTCTTGCATCCAGATTATCTCTGTCAGTTAATGGTATTAATGTTTTACAGTCAACTGTATAAAAATCTCCTTAAGTCCTTAGTTCCTTTTCCACTTGCTAGCAAACTATTTTTGGTGAGCTCTTATGTGTGCTCTTGATTAACATTAAAGGCAGAATATCCTATCTAAGCACCAGAAGGATATTTTAAAATTCAATTCAGAAATGTTTTGCATATTTTTTTGTCATGTTAGCTTGGTTTGGCTTGAGTCAGTAATTCAAGGGTGTTAATGTAATACAGATACTTAACATATTCTATAAAGGTCTGACAATTTTTTGTGCTCCTTAGGAAACTTCAGCTTTATGGATGAAAAAAGGGGCATATCCCTTACAATTATGCCCAGTGAGAAGGTCTGGATTATTAACTTCTCCAAAACTAGAAATATTCCTTAAACTAGTGATAGAATGGTGACACAAGTATATATCCAATTTTGCATTGGATAATCATTGCTCCCTTCATAGGGTTATTCCTGCACGTCCATTATTTCTTCTGTTTCATCATCCTGCTTCTAATACTTCATTATTATTTGAAGTCAATAGATATAGGCTCAGAAACCTTAAAACACTAGGTTTTCAAATTCTATGCACAGTTTTTAAAGGCCTACTGAATATCTCATTTTCAATTAAAAATGCATTGTTCTTCTAACCTGGTAGATTGTATATGACACTCTTGCTTCAATGTTGTGGCTGTGTTTTAAGAGCATCTGAGGTAGGCTATGCTTCCTTATTTTAGATAGTCATATTTTATTTCTCTAATGATATGTGCTATACGATGCAATTCAGTAGGTAATTTGGGATGTCTATGATTAGATGCATTGAGGAAATTAACTTTGTTACTATTTTCTTTTAAGGCATTAGTTATATATCAATTTTTCCTACTGTGCTTTGTATTCCGACTTCTGGTGCTAATTTATTCCTGGCTAAGAATCATCTTTCTTAATTCTTAATCACACTGTAGAAGCAAATACTTGATGCTGTTTAAATTCCAATTCTTAAAATGTGTCAAGGTACCACTTTAAAATGCAAAGAAAGGACACTGAAGTGGCTTTAAATGAATTATATAAACAAGTTTCTTAAAAGGTGTATTTTCTTTATCTATTCAGAATTTCCTGGCAGGAAAGTTCTAAGAATAATTTAAAGGAACAAGCTTGAATTGAACCCATCATAAACTCAACATCTTACATGGAAGTCTGAGAATTCTGAAACATCCTGCAGTATTAATGCTTTTAAGGCACTTTTTTAGTCTCAGTCCTATTGTAGACTTCTATACTTCTTTTTAACTATTATTTTTGGATGGCTCTAGATTTTTCAATATTTTTTAAATTCATCCCAGCATTTAGCATGTAGTTGTGTATTACATATTAGTTCTAATAACTAATATGTTATTACATATTAGCTGGAACATAACAGATGGTGCAGATTCCTTATTGAGTAAACTGTCCATTCTTGTATCTGACTGCTCAGAAATGTCCTTGTTTATTTCTGCATAATACTCTGGCTTAATTACACTGGTAGGGGGACCCAAGTCTAGCTTGGTAAGAGGTATTGCTCTTTCTAGATTCAGAAATAAACTCTGAATTTTGGGATTGTGGAGTATTGATAAACCTCCCGCCAAGTGCTTTTTGTGATAGTTTTTAATCCTCAGATTTTCTCAAAGCCATTGTCCATTCAGTGACATCTGTAGGCAAAACTATGCTTTTGTAAGTAAGTTAATTGGTGTTCCCAAAGCTCTGACAGCACTTACCAGGTCTAGCCTTAAGAAGTCTAAGATGGTGCTCAGTGATGTGATTTAGCAGAGGGTTGTTAGAGTTAGGGTACTATGGTTATGCTGTGGTTGGACTTGATGATCTTCAAGGTCTTTTCCAACCTGGGTAATTCTATGATTCTATGATTCTATGATGACTGCAACATGTCTAGGTCTATACTTTCTAAGCAATCCCATATTTGTGTTAAATATTGACTGGGAAGGTGGCCTGGCCCAGACCAGCTCTTTCTGCACCCTTCTTCTTCTCCCTCTCCTCCTGATTGGTCTGCGCAGCTATTTTTACTTATAGGAATTTTCTGATCATGTGAGACCTGACCTTCAATTACAGTTTAGCGCTTAACGGATAACTTTTAAGTGCGGTAATGGCAGGAATTTTGCCAAAGACTCCTCTCCATTCTCTGCAGTTGTGTAAAAGTACATCCATTTCCCTTAATCCTACTCCAGGAAATGTTTTTATTACACAATCGCTGCTCTGTTTATTCTTATTTGGTTTTTTTGAGACGATTCCCTTTCATATTAATGTGTGTGCGTGGGGGGAGGAATCCTATCTTTTCCCTGCAGACCATGCTTCTTGCCACACTATGTATTGTATTTTTAAAAGAAATGCTGCTTTTTCTGTTTCTGTACTGTAGCATGTGTCACTGTAGATGATTTTTTTTTTTTTTTTTTGGTAAAATTTTTGTTTTGAAATGGTGATTGCTTTTTTTGTTTAGTCAAACAGTATTTTGTTAGCAGGCCTTTCTAATGAAAGTTTTTCAACATAGACCCATTATTTATTTATTTATTATTATTTATTTTTTATACCTTTACATTAAGGAACGTCTGATCTATTAGAACAAAATCTTCAGGCTGTTCTGTGCCATGTTGAGTGCTTTTAGTTCAATTTCTTTGACAGTTCATTCACTGCAGGATTTACAGAACAGTGGATCACTTCCAACAGTGCTCAAGTCATAGAATTTTATTTCACAAATAAATAACACTCTAGAAAAAGCATCAGTTTTTTATAGCAGCATGAACTGTGGAAGGAACTGTAGAATCTTGAGAAGATTTGGGGTGAATTTCAGTTTTCAACCTTCAGAAGAACGCTATGGATATGTATTCATTATTATTTTGGAAGTTTACATACAAATGTTTTCTGTGACATCTGCATAAAATACTGCTGAACTCTATGTGCATGAATTTACTTACTTGCCATGCTTTAGAAAGTAGCTGCTTTATGTACTTGCTCTCTTTTAGGTCATACACTCAGTGTTCTCTTATCTCTAGATCATGGCGTGCACAGAAAATACAAAGCAGAAGTCCAGCAACTCATTTGGGGAAATAAACAATTGAACAGCACTTTATTTTATTTTTGTAGAAACATGATAGCAGTAAAAAAAAAAAAAAAAAAAAAAAAGCTCAGGAATGAAGTGCTCTAAAATTTTAATGGATAGCAAAAATTTCATTGATGTTTACAATACCTGACTTCAGTCATGACATGAGCTGTTCTTTCTTCATTCTCTTCTCTTTCTGAAATCAAGTTGTATATGTATATCCACCTGACTACCTGGATGGAAAACCAGTTTGATAAGCACTATCTTGAGCCTAGAAAATCCACACATCATTGGGAATGTGGAGTTTGGTAGGTATGTAAATGATATTGATAGTACATATCATTGTATTGAATTCCTCTCACATATTAATTATTATTTTATCCTTCTTTTATCTTTATTTTCTTTCTTTACTACAGTGCTCTGCAATTAACACCTTAACCTCTTCTCCTAGATGAGAATTATGGCATCATCTATTTTCTATTTTATCTAGTATTAGGTCTTTAATAGCCATGCCATAACCTAGGGAACCTGTTGTTTACTTCTGGGAAGTAAGCCATTATATGGGCTCCATTCTTCACATCCAACTCTGACTTATTATCTACTTTCCTTTCCCACTTCTTCTGTGCCATTCTCAGGAGCTTAAGTACTTCAGCGTGGCCTGACCTCACAGCTAGCCTTGCATTAAGACTTGACCCCCTAAGGTCCCTTCCATCCTGAATTCTCCCATCATCCAGCAATACTGATGAACTTGCTTTCAGAGAAGTATCACATCAGAAGTTGGTGTTTTTACTTGTGCTCCTATTTGTTTGGAGTTCTCTACTTGATCTCAGATTAGATACTTCAATAATGTTAAATATATTATGTGAAAAAGTTGTATTGTACCTCGTGAGTAGCTCCATTTACGGTTTAATAAGAAATAGTCTAATGAATATATAAGGCCTGGAGCACAGTCCTTATGAGGCTGGAGCACAGGCCTTATGAGCCTGGAGCACAGGCCTTATGAGGAGCGGCTGAGGGAACTGGGATTGTTCAGCCTGGAGAAGAGGAGGCTCAGGGGAGACCTTATAGCTCTCTATAACTTCCTGAAGGGAGGTTGTGGTGAGCTGGGGGTTGGCCTCTTCTCTCGTGTAGACAGTGATAGAACTAGAGGGAATGGTTTCAAGCTGCGACAGGGGAGGCTCAGGCTGGACATTAGGAAGTATTTCTTCTCAGAAAGGGTAGTCAGGCATTGGAATGCACTGCCCAGGGAGGTGGTAGAGTCACCAACCATGGGAGTGTTCAAGAAACGTTTGGATGTTGCGTTGAGGAATATGGTTTAGCTGGGAAGTATTGGTAATGGTTGGACTAGATGATCTTCTAGGTCTTTTCCAACCTGAAAAATTCTGTGATTCTGTGATTCTGTGATTATGTGAATATCTTTAAGAATAGATACAACCTCGTATTTTATAGTTTCAGTTATTATAAGATTATATTGACTTTATCCTGTTTGTTCTTTTTAATGTAAAAATCAAGTACTATCAGCTTTGTACTACAGTATTACTTACAGAAGTTATCTTTTCCTGATCTTCATGAAAGCGCTTTACTTTTTTTTTTTTTTTTTTTTTTTTTTTTTTTTTTTTTTAATATAAGATTGTGATAACTGGAAGAAAATATAAGCTATTGCTTATTCTCAGGTTTTGTAATACTGGATGTCTGTTATAAGAAGATTATTGTTTTCTTTTTTTCTTTTGAGCCTCAGGCTGTTTTTTGTTGAAAGCACAACATGTAAGACTAAATACGATCTTCATATAACTTTTTCCTCTGCAGTTATGACTAAACAAAATTTGGAAAAATTGATTTAGCTGAGAATATATTAAATTCTTAATTAGTGCAACTGAAACACAAAATATAAGCCTATATAAAGTAGTATCAGTATTGGGTTTTGGAAATGTGATATATAGGAGCTCTCAAATGTCTTGTTTTGGATGAAGAAGTAATTTTTTATTGCATTTTATTTTATTTTTCTGTGGTAGAATTTCACAGCGTGATGTCAGTGATCTTAATTGTAGGACTGGGGAAGAGCCCAGAAGACTAACACATAGAATCAAAGTATTCTTAGGGTTGGAATGGACCTTTAAGGGTCATTTAACCCAACTCCTCTGCATTGAACAGGGCCATCCACAGCTAGATCAGGTTGCCCAGGGCCTGATTCAGGCTCACCTTGAAAGTCTCTGGGGATAGGGAATAAACCACATCTCTGGGCAACCTGTTCCAGTGCCTCACCATCCTCAATGTAAAATACTTTTTCTTTATATCCAACTTAAATCTACCCTTTTAAAGCTTGAAGCCATTTCCCATTGTTCTGTCACCACAGAATCTCCTAAAGAGCCTGTCCCCTTCTTTCCTGTAGTTCCCCTTTAGAAACTGAAAGGCCGCTTTCAGGTCACCTTGGAGCCTTCTCTTCTCCAGACTGAACAGCCTCATATCTCTCAGCCTTTCCTTATAGAAGAGGTGTTCCATCTCTTGGATGATATTTGTGGCCCTCCTCTGAACACAATCCAACAGGTCTGCATCTCTCTTGTACTGAGAACTCCACATCTGGACACAGTACTCCAGGTGAGGCCTCACCAGAGCTGAACAGAGGAGTACGATCACCTTCCTCAGCCTGCTGGCCACGCTTCTTCTGATGCAGCCCATGATCAAATTGGCTTTCTGGGTTGTGAAGGCACATTGCTGGTGCATGTACAGCTTGCCAGGACTGCGCTCAATCCTTTCCTCCATTAGCTTGCATTGGTAGTAAGGATTGCCTCAGTCCAGATGCAAGACCTTGTACTCATGAGGATCTGCTGAACCTCATGAGGTTCACCAACTGCTCAAGCCTGTCTAGGTCCCTCTGGACCTAGACACACTCTAGTGTGTAAACCACACCCCACAGCTTGGTGTCACTAGCAAACTTGCTGAGAGTGCACTTGACCCCATTTTCAATGTCACTGATGAATATATTAGAGTATCAGCCCCAGCACTGACCCCCTGGGGACTCCACTTGTCACTGGTCTCTGTCCAGGCATGGAGATATTCACCACCACTATCTGGACTTGATCCTGCAGCCAGTTCTTCATCCACTGAACAGTCCACTCATACTCATCCATATTTAAAAAAAATAAAAATAAAAATAATATATATAAAAAAAAATAATATTGATTGAAAAACTTACAGTCTGTGGTTCTGATCACATGAAGATTTTTTATTTTTTTAATTTTTTTTTTAGCAGTCCCAGAATTTTCTATTTGTTTTTGTTTCTTTCTCTTTGGAGGAAGAGGTGCTTTTATCTCAAATTAAGCAGTCTAGGGAAATGCAATATCTGCATTCATATTTCTTCTATCATTTTAGTCATTAACTGAATGGTGCTACTTATAATGACTATGTTCATATTTTCTGCTAACAGGTGTTATCTCGCTGTTCTACATTTGTTCTGTATTACCTCTTTGAATGTGTGGGTATCCACTCAGTACCTGCAATCACAGAATCACAGAATCATTGGGCTTGCAAGGGAACTCAAAAGACTGAGTCAAATCCCTATATGCTAGGTGTCAAAATAATGGTCCTTAATTCTAGTCCCACTAAAGAAAAGGGAAGTAAGACTAGATTTGTGGAGTAATACTTTTATATCATTTTCTCTGTAATGTATTCCAACTCGGCTTATGAAGTGAAATCAGTTTTAGTAGTCTTATTGATGTCACTGATCTCTCAAAATAATTTCTGGCTTAAGAAAGCCACTGCAGCTCTCTTAAGACCATGCTTTGGAATAGACATAAGATGGCAGTATTTCATAGCATAAAATAGCCTAGGTCTCACTATACAAACTGTATGGTTTGGAAAAATGATCGGACTTATGTGGCATTGTAGAATAACATAAGTAATATTTTTTGTTCATCATGCAAACAAAATGATAACTTATAATATGCACCATAAGCAGAATTCATATATATATTTTACTTGTTGAAGAGCAGAGCTGTGTATACTGTTCTTCCAAAGAAAAAGAAATAGGAGTGATTATGTTCACTACATTCTAGTTATGATTTAATCCAGTTATTTTATTCTGTCTGTGGATTAACAGTCCATTTCCAGTTTAAATTTCATAATTTTGTTTTTGAAGTTTTACTTGGATCTAAGTTTATATTTGGGCAGTGTTGATTTTCACAATGCTGTTCTTTACCCCAGCAGAAGCTCAGCACCCTGTAACTGCTTACTCTTTTTCTTCACATGGGATAGGGGAGAGAACTGGAAAGGTATAAGTGGGAGAACTCATGAATTAAGGACAGCTTAGGTAAAACAAAAGCTGCATGTACAAGCAAAGCAAAAGAAGAAATTCATTCGCTGCTTTCCATTGTCTGGCAAGTATTTAGCCATATGTAGGAAAGCAGAGCTCATCACATATAATTCTTTATTGCAGATACAAGCATCATAGCTCCAAGCATCCCACCATTCCTTCATCTTTACTCCACTGTTACAGTTCAGCATGGTGACATATGATATGTTGTATCTCTCTGGCCAGTTTGAGTCAGCTTTCTTGGTTCGGTCTCCTCCCATCTCCTTGTGCAGCCTCAGCTTCACTCTGGCAAGGCAGCACGAGAAGCTGAAAAGCCCTTGTCCTGGTGTAGCAATTGAAACATCTGTGTGTTGTCAATGTTGTTTTCAACAGAAATCCAAACAGCAGCAGCATACAAAGCTCTGTGAAGAAAATTGACTCTAGTCCAGCTAAAACCATGACTCAAACCCTGATTAAATCATACATAAAATTCTAGAAAAATAGATAAAATGGAGTGCATGGTATTTCCTGCATTCTGTGGCACTGTCCAAGACTGAGTTAAATTTGTAAATACACTGTTATCAAATTTCACGTATGACGCAGTGCAGTTAAACTTGTCTACATAATGTGGCTCACATCTGATAGCAGTGCCATTCTTAATGTAAGTTGACCTTTCAGTTACTGTTCTGCTCTGCTTCTGAACTCAGTGCTAATTACAAAGGTGATTCCTTCTTTTTTGGCACAGATCTGCTTTTATGGGATTTCTGATTTCACAGAATCACAGAATCACAGAATTGCAGGGATTGGAAGGGACCTCTAGAGATCACCGAGTCCAGCCCCCCTGCCAAAGCAGGTTCTCTACAGCACGTCACACAGGTAGGCGTCCAGGAGGGTCTTGAATATCTCCAGATAAGGAGACTCCACCACCCCCCTGGGCAGCCTGTTCCAGTGCTCCGTCACCCTCACCATAAAGAAGTTCTTGCGCACATTCGTGCGGAACTTCCTATGCTGAAGTTAATGTTGTTAACAGTGTCTGCCTTTCACATGTGGCAATATAATTGTGTTTAAACAAACTTCGCCCCATTGAAAACCTGGATACTGTATGCTTCTAAAATGAATTTCATAGATGAAAGCAGGAATGTAAGATAAAGGGAAAGAAAAATATATATTACTAACAAAAATAATGTGTAACCAATGCTCTGATGTTAAAAAGAAATCGTTCATAAAGAGGTGATGACTTTCCTTTAGAATGAAGAGGAAGTATGTTTATAACTGAAATGTTATTGTTGTCACTTTAAAAATGAATGCAGCAAGCTTAAGTAAATATTAGCCTTCCACTGGTTATTACAGGTCTTTGCCATCAGTCATCAACAAAAACCGAACACATTAATAAAAATTTCCTCCTTCAGAATAGCTGGAGTGATTTAATTTAATTAAAAATAAGTCTTAACAAGAAACAGCAACCTCATCTCTAAGGACTGACTGAAAAAGGTTCTCTAGGATTAAAACAAACTGCACTAATATCTTCTTTGTATAATTCAATTAAAATATTTTTGAATTAAATTTAATAGCAGTATGTGTTGATGAAATAAATGCAAGTACTTCTGCTTTATATATTTCAGAGGTTCCCTTTTCATAACATTAGACAGTTTCCTCACCAACAGCAAACAGTAAAGAAGTAACTTTCATAGTTCAAGTAGTGATAATGATACTCTGAATTAAGAACCCCTCATTACACCAATACGAGCATCTCATAGTCTGGATTTGGTTTATTTGCAGCTTTTAACATCATGCCTGTTTTTTACTTCTGGAAAATGTAAGGAAGCATTAACCTTTCCTAAACCCATTAGAGAAGTGGTTGCCATAAAACTGCTGTTGTTGGGGTGGGGATAGGGAAGAGGAGGCAGAACTGGAACACTTTTACATTGTTTTAGTATTTACTAGTTAGTTTCTGGTAAAAGTTTATAATCTTCATTCGTAGTAGGGAATGACAAATAGTGTAGATAATGGGGAAAACAACATCAACAAAACCCATAAAAGAGGATATCCCCTTTCAGACCTCCCTGAAGGTTCAGGAACAAGCAAATGGAAAGAATAACCAAACAAATGAGCACGCATCTGATGCTTAAGCCCTCCTCCAGTGCTTTTTTATGTACATAACAAGAAGCTACTCAAGCAGCTGCAGCGCATTAGTTCCAATAGTTTAACAGGCAGCTTTATAGCTCTGACAAAAGGCTGTGTGCACTCGCTATGATAGCTAATAAGTGATCTTTGGCAAGAGGACTGTGAGAGGAGTGGTAATATTTAATAGGTTTCTGTGGAGGAGTTAGTTCACTTTTTTCTTTGCAGATCATAATCTGCAGAGAGAGGCTGAGGGCAGCAACACCATGTTGAGAGCAGCATAGGCTGAGCAAGAGCCTGGAGCTCTGCACTGTTTTTTGGAGGTAATTTGTAAGGGAGATTTTGTTAAGCAGTCAAACCATTATAGGGCTGTAGCAGACCTTGGTGGCAAGCTTACTTGGGAGGAATGGCTCAGCAGACAAGCCCGGACACCCTGGCTGTTCCTGAGGTGGATAATTCACATTGTCAAAATCCATGGTTAAATGAAGACCTTGTGAAGACCCTGAGGGAAAACCTGTTGCAATATGAAAAGTCTGGGACATCTAAGAAATCTTCGTCTGCTTCTCCTCGCTTATCTCCAGTTATTTCTCCTCGAAACTCTCCCAGGCTTTTACGCAGGATGCTTTTGAACAGCAACATACCAAAGCAGCGGCGTTTCACTGTGGCACATACCTGGTAAGCACTGAGCAGGTCGTTACAAGATGTCAGGTTAACTTGTCTGCATAGAGCATTTCTCTCACTGGTATCAGGGCTTGTGTTTGCTTGACCTAGGTATGAATTGTTCTGACTCAAAGAGACAGTTTAATAGTTCTAATTCATGACTCAGGTTCATTTCATATCTGAAGTATAAAACAGCGAGTTAGATAACAAATATAAACTAAAAAAAAAAAACAAACCCAAAAACCAAAAAAAAACCAAAACCACATTTATTTGCTTTTTCAAAGGTACCTCTTGTTTCCTTCGTGTTTTTTATTTTTTATATATATTTTTAACTGTTGTTATTATTTATTTTTTTTTTTAAATGATAATTCCCTTCTTCCCCTTTTCCCAGGGAAAAAAAAAAATGAGTCTTAAGAAAGACAAGGTCTTATCTGGCTCTGTGCTGTTTAGGTGAGAATGATAAGGAAGTTGGTTTTTTTTTTTGTTGTTGTTTTTTGTTTTTAATACATTTTATGTATTTATAGCCATTGTATGCCCCCTCCCCCCTTCTTCTTCACTCACCTCTAAACTGAAAAGCAGAATAACATGATTTATCTCAGCGAAGTTCAAGTTAAGAAGCACTTGATAGAGATGGGTGGGAAAAAAATGTATATGAAGTAGTACTTTTTATTAAAACAGTTGCTAGGATAAACAGCAGGAAGACAGAAAGGGAAAACCTTGTAGTACGTTTTTTGTTGTTGTTGTTGTTGTTGTTGTTGTTTTGGTTTTGTTTTGTTTTTTTTTTTTTGTAACTCATTTTTGCCATATCTTTGTAATCAAATATATATTAAAAAATAGTAATAATGACACTTCATTTTTTTGCATCCATCTTCTGCAAAACAGCAACATAATTTCATTACTTATTATTTTATTTTATTTTATTTTATTTTATTTTATTTTATTTTATTTTATTTTATTTTATTTTATTTTATTTGCAAATGATATATACCAGGTTATTGTAATTCAATAACACTTGCCTATTTACTTTAATGTTCCTAACATCTTAATGTGTCCTGTTTTATTTATTTATTTTTTTCTTGTCAGATTTGATCCCCAGTATTTTTTAAATATGCAATATAAAGTGGAGGGCACTGAAGTATATTCAAAGTCACACATTATGAGCAGTACACAGACATGTGTTATTAGAATTTATTTTCATTTGTCTGATATTAAATCTACAACACAGATACATGATAAGTATGTATTCTACATCTTTACAATGGATGTTTTTGTGGCTAAAATGTATTTTGTTAATGTACAATAAAATATAGTAACAAGCACAAATGAGGGAAAAATGATGTTATAATATTAACCTTAATCACTGATTAAAAAATGAATATATACAGTGTAATAAGCAGTAAAGGTTACTTGAGAGAGATGTGTAGATGGTTAAGTGTGGATACATACCACAGACAAAATCAGTCAAATATAAAAAATAACCACATACAAACAAGCTTAGTATATGGTACATTTAAATGTAATAGCAAAAAATCCCAAAACAATTACTGCCTTTTTTTTCAGCTTGCAATTACAGAACCTGGCTTAGAGTAACAAATTCTCCTCTGATAGTAGAACCCTTGAATAGGAGGGAAGAATGAATGTTTTAAAAGCAGCATGCTTGATCAGACACTACATGTATGAAAAGAGAAAACTGAATGATGTTATGAGACTGCATTTTCCCTTAATAATTAAATGTAACCACCAACAATACTGAAGATTTCTAAATGTTGCTTCTCATAAAACAGCAAGAGATGAGAACATGCAGGACTGAAACAAAAACCAAACAAACAAAATGATGAGAAAACAAATTCAGGCAGAGCTATTTTACTTCGCAAACTGACAATAA
This sequence comes from Excalfactoria chinensis, assembly GCF_039878825.1. Taxonomy (NCBI): domain Eukaryota; kingdom Metazoa; phylum Chordata; class Aves; order Galliformes; family Phasianidae; genus Excalfactoria; species Excalfactoria chinensis. The sequence continues at coordinate 18,047,636 of NC_092857.1, read as the reverse complement.
GTATGCCTTTCAAAAAAATCACTAAGGAAATGTATCATGTGTGGTTATGTGTTATGACAGTTATTGTGAACAGTTCAGAGAAAACAGAAAGGAAATATATGAAAGGTGACAGTAATGAAGTGAACAAACAGGTTTGGGCAATATGAAAGGGCAGAGGCTTTCACAGTATTAAATGTGGAATTTTGTTTAAATGCACTTCCTATAATGAGTTTTGGAAAGTTTTGAATTTGGATATAGTGCCTCTTTTAACATGATGTTGACTGCAGGAAATGTTTGTTTTTTCTCCAAATACTAACCTCTTAAAATACTCGTGTTAAACATTTCATACATATTTCTAAACCATTTGTAAGACTGGATCATCTTAGAAACAGGTTTTGTTTAGCAAGAAAGTAGGGAAGTAATAAACCAAACAGAGAATAACCTGAGAACTTGCATGTGTTGTCAGACTTACAGACCTGAAAAGGAAAGCAGAAGTACTATTGTGTGCTTTCTAATCTTACTTGTTGCTACATTCTGTTCAGCCCATTGCAAGTTGGTCTTCAGTTGATTAGTTAGAAAACTGAGATAGCTGTGACACACACACACACACAGTTTTAGAATACTTTGGCTAAATAGGAGATATAGTATTTGAAATTTCATATTCAAATAATCTTATTTAGTCAGTTGCTGGGAAAAAATAAAAGTAAAAAAATAATGGTGCTCTAAATCCAAAGCTTACTCCCAAATATTATGTTATGGGGAATCTGTTCTGGTTTCAGGACATACAACTTTACCTCTATAGTCTGATCTTTTCTATAAGTGCTCTAATTCTCTTAAAAATCAATGTTAAGCCACCAATAAAATGGAATGCCATTTGTGTCATATTCCAGACCTTTCTGCATTTACAAAATGCCTTTAATTTTGGAATATGTTTTCTTCTGTTTTCTTATGATCATCATAGTATCATAGTATCATAGTATTGTGCGAGTTGGAAGGGACCTTAGAGATCATCGAGTCCAACTCCCGGGATTCGAGCCCTCTGTGTAGCAGAGCAGCACTTCTACCCCCTGCTCCACAGGGGGGATTCGAACCCGGGCCCCCTGGTGTTGCAAACGGGAATTCTACCGCTGCGCCACCGGAGGCACACTGTATATATATGATGTATATATAAGTATGCATATAAACATGCACACACACAATTCTGAACATAAGAATTAAGTGTAAAATGCAAGAGGTATTGCCATGTTTTGTGGTGATGCCAAATACTGTACTGTCACTGCAGGTCCAGTGGACTTAGGTACCCACAAACTGCCTGATTTCCATTCAGGAAGTTAGAGCAGGCTAGATTCTTCTGACAATTTAGTTCTCCTTTCTTTCAGAAGGCCCATAACTCTTTCCCTGTAATGGCTAAGACTATAAAATTGTTGACACCAAGATGCATTTACTGTATTATGTGGCTTATAGTTTTGTTGAGTAAAATGTTAATGATGACATATGACTGCATCAGGAATATCAGTTTGCATAAGATCAGATCAAATGAATGACCTGGTTGTGAACTTTCAAAATGCTTTCTTGTTTTATGATAAGGTACCTACTTATAAGATGCAATATTAACATGTGTCCCATTAATACAATGGGGGGATTGTGTATTATGGGGAAGGCAGTTATTTACATTTCTAATCACTACATGTGATTAAAAAAGATTAATGGAGAATGTAAGCCTTTGATATTTCTGTAAGAAGCTTCATGGCTCATCCTTCCTGAAAAGTTAAGCTACTCTCTGTTCTAAAAGCTATGTCTTGAGTGACACTGTAGGAGTGTTTAAGAAATGTTCAGGGTCATTTGTGTCTGTACTTTCTGAAATAGTGTTCAGGAAAACATGTAGTAGTTTTTGTGAGTGTTTTTTAACTCTCCAGGTTAAACCATGAGGTTTTTTAGGGAAACTGTGAAGTATCCATGCACTATATTCAGAAAAGTGATTACTTCACTTTGCTTACAGGATTGTAATGGGAAATTTGCTAATAGTTCTGTCAACTTGGTGTTCATTTCTGGTTGATAGCCTAAGACTTTATCCTTCCTCAATTGTAACTCAGAATTCATTCTAACATTTGGAAGATTAACTTCCAAATTACTGATTTTATGTTCTTATGGGGGTGAAAAGACTGCATTAAGAACAAGTTTAAGCAGTAGAGTTGCTTGATCTTCATTTTCATGGATTGATTTCTGAATAACCTTCTATTTTGAAGTGTTACAGCCTAGAACTGTAAAATCAAACCATTAACTCATTGGTAACTGTACCATCTGTATCATCTGTACCACTGTCAGTCTGTAGACAGTGTCAGTCTGGAGGAAGCAACCATAAAAACTGGAAAGAAACAAGTGTTTTAAAGCCTTTTGGACAGGAATTCAAATGTACTTTAGCCAAAAGCAACTCAGTTTCCTCAGAAATCTGCGTTATACTGAACTACTGAAAAGTAATCATGATACTTTGAGGCCTGTTTAGAGTAATGATGTAGCAGTACTTGTAACAACCAGACACAGAGAAGATAAATGAACCCCTCCAGTATACACTTGGCAATATCAGGTTCTGCACTGCCTTGTCTGTCTCTTCCTATGCCCTTTCTCAGCCACTAACTCCCCAGTGCAGTTTGACAAAAGCATAATTATGGTGCAATAATGTGCAATGGGATTTGTGAGCAGAGGAGTCTTTTGGTTCCATGGAGGGAGGTCTGAGAATTCCCCAGCTGTGAGAACAGCCTATGTGTGTGACGTGTCCAAAGGTCTGTGGAAGGATGTTTAGATATTCAGTCCTGCAGCTTTGGTAACTTGTGGGAAGTCAGATTTATTCAACATGAAAAATTCCTTTCTGTAGAGAAGGAAGGAGGATCAAGAAGCATGTTTCCAATAAAATAGTAACATTAATGCAACATAGAAACTAAATAGTATCTAATAAAATAAAAAACAGGAAGTCATGACATGTTCATGGTTTTGTTTTGTTTTTTTTTCCTCTCCATTAGATATTATTTTGGACAGAATATTTTCTCTCCGTAACATTTATTTTTGTGCATGAATTCAAATACAGCAAGTAGTGATAAATGACATTTTTTTTAATTTTATGTAGTGTTGTTGTTATTCATAGTTTCATTCCTGTCATCCCTTTGATATCACTGTCCCTTCCATATCTCCCATAGACTCTTTTAGTAACTTTTGATATTTGAGATTTTAATGGTTTTGCTCATTATATTTTTTTAAAATACATATTTGCATATGTACCCTTAAACCTAAACCTAAACATTTAATATGGTAATTGTCAGTAAGAATACAAGTATGTACCCATTTACAGACAGTGCTTTCATCTGAATTTAGTAGGTCTTTGTCCCCACCCATAGTAAATATTTTCACATTGACTTTGGCACTCAGATATGAAAACGATAGATGCCTTAGAAATAGTTTAGATAGATACGGGTAGGGTGTGCCATTTTAAGTTTCAGGAATGTAACTGGCAAGAGAATATTGATTAACTCATGTCTTTATTTCTATTTCACAATATCTTTTCAAAATGCAATAAAAATTCAAATGTTGATTATAAGTATATAAATGTTTCTTTTCTGCAATCTACCAAACTTGATGTGGTTCTGCACTACTGGATTCAGTGTAATGTTGCTGAAACTGTTCTAAGCTACACTAAAGTTATACCAGAGTGAACACACAGATTTCCAAATTTTAAGATGCATTTTATTCAAAGACTTTTAAAACCTATTTGTGTTTTTCTCTCTTTCATTACTGAGAGCTTTTCAGGAAAATAGATTAATTTACAAAAGGAAGACCTATCAAAGCAGAATAGATTTATAACTACAGTCACAACAGTAAGGCTTGTAATGTATGGAAGTATGAACATAAAATACATAAGCAGTATGTATACTCTACATTAACAGATGAAAAGTTCTATAGCATACCTGTCCAACCTGTTAATTTCATGCTTTTTTTTTATTCTGGTCTTCTTATGTTTTATTAAAAATATAAATACAATTTTGATACTTACATGAAATATATAATACAGTTAATATTTGTGTGGCCTAAGACAATTTCTCTTCACTCACTGCAGCTCATGCAAGCCAAAAGGTTAGACATTCATGTTCTAGAGAACAGGGTAGAGTAGAAGAAGAAAATTTTTATGAAAGATTATTTCAGACTTTCTAGATTGCAGTATATTTTTCTGCTTTAATGAGATACAGGTACTGCTGAGATCCAAGGCAGTGTTTTGTCAGGTTACAGATGCGACAAAACGTAATCAAATATCATCCTCTTGAATGGTAAACTAAAACATGAGTATTAAAAAGAGAAGGTTACACGAATTCAGGTTATATAGCCTCACCATGCCTTACAGGCTTGGTGCCCTTTCATTATGGAGTAAAGTTACAGCATTAGTGGATAAAGGAAGACCAACTGATGTAATTTACCTGGGCTTATGCAAAGCATTTGATACTGTCCTGCACAGCATTCCAATCACCAAGTTGGGGAAAAAAAGATTTGATGGATGGACCAATTGCTGGATAAGGAATTGACTGAGTGGTCATACTCAGAGATTTACAGTCAGTGGCTCAGTGTTCAAGTGGAGACCAGTGACGAGTGGTGTTCCTCAGGGATTGGTTCTGGGACCGCTGTTATTTGTCTTCTCAATAGATGACATAGTGGTATCACATGTGCCCTCAGCAAGTTTGTAGATAACACTAAGCTGAGTGGTGCAGTTAGCACACATAGATAGGGCAATCCCAAGCTCAAATAAAAGGTGAGTGATGAATGGCTTGAAAGAAGCCCTAAGGAGAAGGATTTCGGGATGTTAGCTGATGAAAGACTCAACATGAGCCAGCAGCTGCTCTAGCAGTGCAGAAGACCAACTGTATCCTGGTTTGCATAAAGAGGAGCATGACCATCAGGTCAAGAGAGGTGATTCTGACCCTCTTCTCTTCTCTCATGAGTCACCACCTGGAGTATTGCATCCAGTTCTGAAGCCCCCAACATGACAAAGACGTGGAGTTGTTGGAGCCAGTCCAGAGGAGGTCTACGAAGAGGATCAGAGAGCTTGAGCACCTTCCTTGAAGGGACAGGCTGAAAGAGCTGGGGCTCTTCAGCATAGAGAAAGCTCTGGGGAATTCTTATAGCAACCTTCTAGTTCTTGAAAGAAAGTCCACAGGAAAGCTGGGGAGGAAATATGCGTAAGGAAATCTTGCACCCAGTAATTTCATCAACTTCTCCTTGCCTAGTCTCTGCATTAAATTTCTTAGCAATAATATGTACAGCTAATATATAACTTGTTTATATTCTTCAGTGGACCAAATTTGTCAACACTGAGGAAATACTCTTATTAAGGCAGGCAGAGCTAATCAAGTAGTATTTTATTGTGACAGATGCCCCTTAAGCATGTTCTGACAGTGAGGTTGATTTATTGTAGACTATGTTTTTTATGGGCGATAGATTGTTCAAGTAAACTTTGGAATACTTTTAATTTGTAATAACATGTAAGAATGTGATTTACAGTTAGATATCATAGTTCTATAAGCCAGACTAGCTGGTTTGTCCAAAAAGTTTGATAGTGTTTTTCAAGATGTGAATTTCTTCTTGGAGTTCTCACTTAATGGTATTGCCTTGTTAATTTGAAAAACAAAACAAAACAAAGCACAAAGCCAAACACTGTAGATGAGTGAAATGTTTGTAAATATGAGGTATGTGTGTAGGCGTTTCTGATATGCATTTTCCAGTTATGTTCAAATAATTTCTCTTATTGTTACCATAAGTATAATCTTGCATTATAGAACACATGCAATCATCAGTAACATATGTTGTTTCTCTAGAGATGGAATAGTTCACTGAGTCAGAGAAGCTAGCTATTGTACTTCCAGTTTTGCCAAAGTCTTGCTGTGCAGCTATAAGAACCCTTTTTACTTGCTGTAATTTCAAAAGTATGTCACTGAGATTTAATTCTAGAGAGGTGTTAATTTCAAACATAGCGTGTAGTGCATTACATAATAAAAAAGAAAAATAATGAATTGTATAAAAGCATGTACCATGGGAAACAGTCTAAACCATGTAATTAAATGTGGAAATCTGAGAAGATCACAAAACATATTAATTAAAAAGCCTAAGAACTGCATTTACAATGAATTCTTTCTCCTAAAAAAATAATTTACCGCAGAATAAATATTTGAAAATTTATTGTTTTTCCAAAAGCCTGTCACTTATTTTAGAAAATAACAGGTTAGATGCTCCATTGACAAAGTAATTCTTTGAGAACAATTACGTACTTAAATGTTACATTTTTCATGTGACTGTCACATGCTTGAAACCTTACATATGGTCCTCTTGTGTTGCATGTATTCAGCACCTGTATGAAACACATGTAAAAGGCCTACTTGCGACCATAGCCATGGAGTAATTTTTAATGTTTGGTGGCACTATTGTAGAAGCACTCGTGACAACACCAGGCTTTTGTCTCTTCTTCAACAGTGACTTGCCAATAGCAACAACATTGAAATGTGTTGATTTGCATAAATGTAACCAATGAATTAGTTATTAGAAAAGTTAAATTCTGCCTTATTATTGTTAGCAATATAAGAAGTAACACTAGGATTGAATCATAGTGAGTTCAAGATTGGAGTGCATCTTTCAGTGTGCAAAATCCATCTCACAAGAAAAAAATTATGTGTGTGAAAAACAGAAAGGGTGTTTTGGGAATATACTATTGAAGTATTGGAAAATGTTGAATTGCTCTGCCTCAGATGTTTAGTCTGAAGTTCTTTAGTGTTCCACCCTTCCCCACAAGGAGTTACTGAAAGAAAGCAATGCACTGTTACTCCTCACATCAAGACTTTCAGCAGGAAGAGTCATGTCACTGAGTGATGAGTTATAAAACACAGTATCATCTATTCTTTTCTGATAGGTGGCAATGGAGAAAGTAGATTCTGCTGTCAGTACTATTCCTCTTTAAGGCAACTCTGTCATGTTTGTTGTTTTTCTCCCCCCCCCCCCCCCCCCCCCCCCCATCCTTTTTTTTTTAACAACACACAATACCCTGAGGTCTTATATGTAAATTATTTTCCACTTGTTCCTTTTGTGTTATTGAAATTTCATGCTTATCTATTTTCTGGCTTTTTGCTCAAGTCAGGAAACTTTTTCCTTTTGACATTTGTAGTGTTATCTTGACAGACCTTAATAAAACACTGCAGTCTCTTCATCATGGTGATATTCTGCTGTCTTTTATTTTTCCCAGGAAAATTAGTAAAGTCAGAAATTTATTAATGATTCTTCCAGAATCCCTGTGATCATCAGGATTTCACAGCTCCTCCAGTCCCCAGAATATCAGTTGAAAATACCATAGAATCATAAAACTGTTTGAGTTGGAAGGGACCCCAAAAGGTCACCTAGTGCAACTCCTCTGCAATGAACAAGGACACCTACAGCTACACCAGATTGCTCAGAGCCTGGTCCAGCCTCATCCTTGAATGACTCCAAGGATGGAGCATCCACCACCTCTCTAGGCAGCCATTTCCAGTGCCTCATTACCCTCACTGTGGAAAAACAAACAAACAAACAAACAAAAAAACCCAAACAAACAAACAAACAACAACAACAAAAAAACAACCACAAAACTTCTTACTTATTCCAGGCTAAATCTCCCCTCATTTAGCCTGAAAATATTTCCACTTTTCCTATCACAACGGACCCTATTAAAGAATGCATTGTCTTCTTTCTTATAGCCCCCTTTTGAATACTGAGAGGCAACTATCACGTCTTTTCTTCTCCACGCTGAACAACCTCAGCACTGCACTGCTATGCTGAGCTGGAGTTGCTCCTTTTCTGTTGTCAGGCCTGTTTTACTGGGTGACATTAAGGGAGAACTGTGGAAAGTCTCAGCTCAGGACATAGAGGAAAATATCTCACTCTACGTATTTTCAGAGCTATCAATTCTGCAGACTATGTGCCACGATGAATTCCAAATTCACTTCTAGGTGTATCTTAAAAAACAGGAAAAATGTTTTTGTCTTGTGGCTTTCTACAAGCTGCTACTTGTGTGTTCCATGTGTGAAGACCATCTACAGTTAAGAGTAAATGCAAGAAATTTATTAGTGTTCAAATTAGCCTTACAAAAAGTGTCATAAACCATTCTAACATACACAATGAAACATAATTGTTAAAATGTGTATAGAAGATCAGGCCAGGTAAAAACATGAAGACTGTAGAACTTGATTTATTTTTTTATATACATATGCTTGTGTTATGAGCTGAAACTGTTCAATCCATGGTTCTACTCATGTTCTTCTGTTAATACAAGATTATCCTTCAATTATTCAAGGTGAAATTAGACAGAAAAGAAACAGTAAAGACTTTGAAATGGAAATCACCTCATATTATAAAGGTGATCCACTCATTATCAGCAAATAGTGTTGTGTAGTGTAGCTTCTATAAGAACTTAGAGAATATTTTTCATCATGAATATTCCCATTAAAGATTAAGGCTCTTTTAGAACTGAGTGGTGCATATTCTGCAATGGAACAGAAAGATACCATAGCTACTAATGAATAATTTACCCTTTCTTTGATTCAGTCTTAATTTCTAAAACAAAGTAGTTATTAAAAAATGTAATCTAACTGTTTTTAAAATGCTTAGAACTTTGACTAGATTTAGTTCACTATATAGATTCCTCAAAGGTAACTTTCATATAAGTAATCCCATTCATGCTATAATTTTGTACTAGAAGAACCCAGTTTATTTTGAAGCTTTGCAGAGTAAAAGTCTACTTAAACATATTAAATTTTGCAAACGATAAGTAAAGACTTCATGAAAAGCAATACTCTCAAGATAGGCAATTTGAGATGAAAGCACTTAGCAGGTCAGCTGGTTTTGGACTATCTGAATGCAGATAAACTGTTATTTGAGTGAGTTAAGGGAAAACCTCATTCAGATACTAATAATGTATTTTAATGGAACAAGGGAGAAAATCTGTAGTGAAAGATGAACCATAATTTTCTTTTATTCAGAACATTTTGTGCTGTCTTATTTCATGGGTATGCAGCCTAAAGTAAGGACAAACATGTTGGGCATCTAGTTCATCCAATAAATTGATAGTCTCAAGTGCATAATTTCTAGACTCTTATTTTTCAGATCATCTCCTATTTATATAGGATCTAATGTGAGTTTGCCTTGTTATTAATATTCAGAATACTTTAAATATGTGATGAATCTCTGACATTTTCTTCAAGCTTAATTCATACTACTAATCCTTTATTTGTTCATTTTTTATTTATTTGCCACAAGTTTAGAGGATAATGCAGTGAATATTTTTCACTGTTTTTGTTGTTTTTTGTTTGTTTGTTTGTTTGTTTTCTAGCATTGGTTCCTTATTTCAGTCTGATGGAGTTAGTATGAATGTGTTGTCTATAAAGTTTGAGATTATAAGAGGCTACTTGGTCCCTGTTTCTTGCTCTGGCTTCTTAATATAAGCAGGTGTCAGCTAGTAGACCAGACACAAAACAGATCTAAGTGCAACTCTAGTTTCAGATACCTAAAACAAACTTTCTTTAGCAAAAGCATCTTGTAACTCTTTCTGTGGTCTCAGCATTAAAATAAGTGAAGCATCCACATATACTTAGTGACCAATACAAATACTGGTAGAAGCATAAACTCAATATTTATTCTCTTGTACATTTGGTACACTTTATTATTTACTGTGTAGAGGACAGCATGGATAAAGTTGTCAAGGAGACACTTTCATTGAATCATGAGTTTCAGAGTGAACCCCTTTGCTTTCTAAATCACTTCTCAGGGGAGTCTGGACGCAGCTGGATCCAAAGTTAGTCTCTGATTTAAGTTTATGTGCAGCAGATTACATACACAATCTATCCAAGGTGCAACTTAATAGAGTTTGCAAAGTTTCTGCTGGCTATTAATCACTTACTGAAAGTCTGTCTCAACCTTGAGATGTCCCTGCTCAAGGCAAGTTGCTGGCATGCAGCCCACTGCTGCTTGGGAGAGCTCAAAGGGCTCTGAGCTGTTTGATACATGTGGGGTAAGATGACTGACTCATAGTCATATTGCATACTATACCCTTTTGCTTGTTAGCCCTTGGCTACTGTGTAACTGGATACAGTCATCACCGCTGCCATAGGCAGTTGCTGACTTGAGCAAGGATTTGGGTGAAACAGTCTTGTTTAGTTAGAGGGAAGTATACTATCACTTCAGTACAATCAATAAATGTTTATAAAAGTTTTTAGCAGCTTAAACGCAAAAGAAAAAGGGAACTAGTACAAGATTTTTTATTTTCTTTATAATTAATTTCCTTGTTTATCTCTGCAAAATAATGGTCTGTCTTCTCTTTAGAAAGAAAATACAACGATGTTTGGACTGATAGCTTGTGATTCACTGCTCCAAATATAAATTCATTCCTTACACATTGGTTTTAATTGTATGCTAATTAAATGGCTTGGAGGAGGAAGTAAATTCAAGTGACTTGAGCAATGTAGAAAAACATGATCTTCAAGTACTATTAAGATTTTTTTTGTGGCAAATTGTAATGTGTAATATTCACATTAGAGATCCAGTTTCTTGAATAAACAAATAATATACTGAGGAGACCACCAGGAAAAAAATAAAGGATATTCTGTCCCTTTTGTATAATCTCCTGTGATGCATACTGGTGAGGTTACAGTGCAAGTCTAAAACATAAGCTCCAATTATGCATCTATTTTGCTTCTGCTGGGGGAAAAATTGAGTAATTGTTGTGTGCAACAATCATGTAACTCCAAAAATAAGCTTCTCAGTACAAAGAGAAATACATGCATGAAAAAAAAAAAAAAATATTTTTAAAAAGCAACACAAACATAACGAAAATAAGTAAGTCTTTTTGGTTACTGAAACTAGTAAACAAATTCAAGAAGAGGGACAGATGGCCTTGTGGGTACAGTATAGGACTGGATCCCAGCATCTTGGAATTTTAAACATATCTCTCCCATCAATTGCCAGTCTGTGGATTCATCAGCATTGTTTATTCTCTACTGTCCTAGTTTCTAAATACTTGAAATAAAATATGATACTATTTGTCTCAGAACAGTGTTGTTAGTGTGTTTTCCAGTTGTTTCCAATTGTGAAATGCTATCATTGCTTACAGATCAAGAAAATACTTCTCAACTTCTAAATTCTAAATATCTGTTTGTATTCTTTAATGGTATGAACAGGCTGTATATTGTAGAACTCTGACAACACTGTCCTTGTTTTAAACATTTTAACATTTTAAACAATAAAAGATATCAGTGTAATGTCTATCCACTGATCTGCACTAAAAAAAAAAAAAGGAAACATTAGTGTGGTTGAGAATGACAATTACAGATTCATTGGACTTCTCAGTTCAGGCACATGCCACACTAACCTTGGCTATGAAGTTCAAAGGTCAGTTGTGTCTGACTGACAGAAGGAACAGGTAGAGTAGAAAAGTACCTGCTTTCAAAAAGTGTAGGTTTATTCTGTAGGGTGGAAAGAGAGGAAATAACTCAGTTTTATAGTGTAGCATGTCTGTCTTGAATATAACACATATATTCACTACTTTTCTCATTAAAAGTACCAACATCTGTAAAACCTGCATTGAAACTGATCTTGTCTGCAAAGTATGTCTGTTCTGTTCACACAAACAAATACTAGTCTGGTGGAAGTGATATTTGGGATCACTGATAAGGTACACCTTATTCTATCACTTTTACCATCCACAGAAGGGCAGATAAAATATTACTGAACAAACAATTTTGACATTTTTAAACATCAGAGGAATTTTCTTACAATCTATTTTAATATCCTTTTCTGTATGCTGTTGCTGAGATTAGGTGTGTGTTTGTTGTTGTTTTTTTGTTTGTCTTATAAAAAGTCCTATGACATTTTATGCTGGCTCTGTATTGACTGTCTATATCTTTATTAAGAGGGATCAACAGAGAGATGGAAGTACTTTTTGTTGTTGGAATGCTGGAGACATGTAATATCTAAGTATATTAATCTGGTTAGAAATATGGGTAGCTGTCTAATGGGCAGTATTATAGGTAGTTAACGATTTGATTGCATTTGTGGGGTTATGTTTCCCAAGTGCACATCTTGATATTGAGCAAATCAACTTAAATAACTCAGTTTAAATTCAGTATATCTTAGAAGTAATCTAAATGCTCTATGATCACACACACACACACACACAAAACAACAAACAAACAAACAAACAAACAAACAAACCAATCTCAAATCTTTTCCAGCAGGGAAATCTTGGATGGTCTTGACACAGTGTGTCTACAACTGCAGCCTTGAAATCTTGGGCACTTACAGAATAGTGTTCCATTTAATCTGATAAACAACACAAGGATATACCATAACTATGCATTCATAATTCTGTGATCTTACAGCAACTGAAATGGACTAATAATATTTCTGGGCTAGAAAATGCCAGTTGACTTCAGAATATATTTACTGAAATTATTTCAATAAAATTTGCCACCAAGCTTTTCTTTTCTTTTCTTTTTTTTTTTTTTTTTTTTTTTTTTTTTTTTTTTTAAACTCTGAAAATTCTGAAAATGCACTTCATTGCTATATCTTCATCAGTGTGGTGTTGCATAATAACACACAAGACAGAAGCCAATTGATTTTGAATCATGTTGCCAACGCATACCTCAGTGTCCATAAACTGGAGCATAGGAAGGTCCACACCAATATGTGAAAGAACTTCCTCACAGTGAGGGTGATGGAGCACTGGAACTGGCTGCCCAGGTGTGCTGTGGGGTCTTGTTCTCCAGAAATATTTAAGACCCACCTGCATGCCTACCTGTGCAGTCTGTTGCAGGGGGTTGGACTCGGTGACCTCTGGATGTCCCTTCCAGCCCCTACAGTTCTGTGATTCTGTGATGACCAGTTGAAGTAATGAGGGAAACAGAAGGACAGGTTTATGTTGAGATGAGGAGGTATGGGTTTTACCCTGTAATGGAACTCAGCTCCTGTACTTTCATTGGTCATGTATGTTGCTCTCAGTAATCTGTCTTAAGTGGGATACATTCATGTATAATGATTGCAAATTTTAAACAAAATATCACCTTCTGAAAACAGACGTACAAATTAAACATTAGTTAAAGAATGTCAACTCTAAAAATATATTCTCTTAGCTTTTAAAATTAATTCTAGTTTGTTCTTGTTGTTGTTCTTGTTTTCATTTGTCTACATCTACAGCTGTGGTAACTGTTCTATTTTTGTCATTGACTGCATTGCTTTCATTGAAAGGTTTGTCATATGAGCAGCAAGTCATTCTGTAATTGAAGGGTTAAAGGTAATGCAGCAGAATAAACAATTTCTTTACAGTCTGACATCACTTGGATATTATAAGGATTATAACTTTGTTGGGACCTTTGTGAGCTCTGCTCTGTTTCTACAACTGTGTAGCCCTGTGAGACCTCAGAATTTTGTGCAAAGCACTCATTAAAATTGTATAACCAAATGATTCTGTTTTCTAAATAAACTCTTTTTCCATCTCATAAGTCCAGCTGAAATGTAAATCTTCTTTTCTTAAGTGCAGGTTACATATAACAATGTTTTAAACAATGTAAAGTGAATGAACAGTTGTCTACACATGAGGGCATGATGTTGATATGAACCCATGCTGACCAAAATAAGTCAAACTAGGAATGAAAGGCAGATACAGAGTTTAAAAAGGGGAAGGAGAGAACAAATAAATTATTTCCTTTTTGAAGTGTAACTAAATAAAATTGGGTTGTCAGTGCTGATGAAGTGAATCTTAACCTGTTTCTGGTTATATTAATATTACACTGGTACTGTCAGTGCCATACAGCTTTGAACTTAGCAATAGCATAAGGAAGTCATACATTTAGGAACTGAGAACCTAGCTATAAAACTCAATTCTAAAAGCAAAAATAACCTATGCTTGTTTCTGACAAGCTTTGATGAATAGTGATGAACCATGTTGCAGTTTTATCTTGTTTGAAAGGTGAACAAATGGCATAGAATCAACAGCAACATGGAAAAACCAACAGTTTCCTTGCTAGAATTTTTTTTCTCAGCCATTGAATAAAGCATAAGTAATAGAAGGAAGACTCTATTGATCTTTGGGCTGCACTACATTCAGTGACTAGAAACTGGTGATGCTAGAAGAAGGACCATGTTTGAATATGTAGGACAAGAGCATGGGTGATATGCTGCCAGAAGGCTGCTCAGATGGAGGCAAAATGATTGAAGCTTGTTGGATCTTAGCAGTCTTTTTTTCAAGAGCTGAGTTTGCAGTTCCATGTATTTGAGGAATAAGTGTATATTTAATTTGAAGATAAAACAGGAACTTTATTTATTCTTCTTTTTCATAACATCCTATAGTTTAATATATTCATATATTTATATAGTACTGTGCAAAACATTAAGGAAACATGAAGGTCCATAAATCCATGGGACCTGATGGGGTGCATCCGAGGGTGCTGAGAAAGCTGGCAGAGGTCATTGCTGAGCTGCTCTCTGTAATCTTTCAGAGGTCTTGGAGATCCGGGGAGGTGCCTGAAGACTGGAGGACAGCCTGTGTCACTCTGGTCCCAGGTAATTATAGGCCAGACAGCCTCACCTCTGTCCCAGGGAAGGTAATGGAACAGCTTGTGCTGGATGCCATCTCCAGACAACTGGGAGAAAAGGAGGTTATCAGGAGTAGTCAGCATGGGTTCATCAAGGGGAGGTCGTGCTCAACCAACCTGGTGGCCTTTTATGAAGATCTCACTAGCTGGGTGGATGGGGGGACAGTGGTAGATGTAGTCTACCTTGATTTCAGAAAGGCTTTTGATACTATCCCCCATGACATCCTTGTAACAAAGCTGAGGAAGTATGGGATAGATGAGTGGACAGTGAAATGGGTCAAGAACTGGCTGACTGGCAGAGTGCAGAGGGTTGTTGGTGGTGCAGTGTCTGGCTGGAGCCTGTAACTAGCAGCATCCCCCAGGGGTCTGTGCTGGGTCCAGTCTTGTTCAACATCTTCATCAACGACCTTGATGAGGGGATAGTGACCACCCTCAGCAAGTTTACTGATGACACAAAGCTGGGAGGATTGACTGACATGCCTGAAGGCTGTGCTGCCATTCAGCGAGACCTGGACGGGCTGGAGAGCTGGGCAGTAAGAAACCAGATGAGGTTTAACAAAAGCAAGTGTAGAGTCTTGCACCTAGGAAGAAATAATTGCATGCACCAGTACAGGCTGGGGGAATACCTGCTGGAGAGGAGCTCTGCTGAGAGGGACCTGGGTGTCCTGGTGGACGACAGGTTGGCCATGAGCCAGCAGTGTGCCCTTGTAGCCTAAAAGGCCAATGGCATACTGGGGTGCATTAAAAAGAGCGTGGCCAGCAGGTCCAGGGAGGTGATCCTCCCCCTCTACTCTGCGTTGGTGAGGCCTCATCTGGAATACTGTGTCCAGTTCTGGGCTCCCCAGTACAAAAAAGACAGGCATCTCTTGGAAAGAGTACAACAGAGGGCCACAAAGATGGTGAAGGGCCTGGAGCATCTCCCCTATGAGGAGAGACTTAGGGAACTGGGTCTGTTTAGCCTTGAGAAAAGAAGGCTGAGAGGGGACTTGATCCAGGTTTATAAATACCTGAGGTGTGGGAGCCATAGTGGCGAGGCTGGTCTGTTTTCAGTAGTGCGTGGGGACAAGACTAGGGGAAATGGGCTGAAACTTCAGCATAGGAAGTTCCACACGAATGTGCACAAGAACTTCTTTACGGTGAGGTGATGGAGCACTGGAACAGGCTGCCCAGGGAGGTGGTGGAGTCTCCTTCTCTGGAGATATTCAAGACCCGCCTGGATGCCCACCTGTGCAACATGGTGTAGGAAACCTGCTTTGGCAGGGGGTTGGACTCGATGATCTCTAGAAGTCCCTTCCAAGCCCTACAATTCTGTGATTCTGTGAAAAATTATGTAAATCTATTTTGCTACAAAAATAGACATTTCTTTATGTAGTGGTTGAAACCCTGTTGCAGTTGTGTGCAAGTGAATATTCTACTACTATTAAAATCAGTTAAATTTGCAAAAGATTTGCACTGAAGGTTTATTTTAACTTTATTTTTTTAAAAAAAAATTAGTTGCAAGGGGTGGAGCTTGTTTGATTTATGCACCAGAGTGAATAGGGACACATCAGAAATTAAATTAAAATAAACTGCAGAATCCCAGTATTGAGGTCAGGATTGTCAGGGTGCTTTTGAAATTGTTTCATCCAATCTCTCTTTTCCTGCATCTGCAGCAGGCTGCTCATGACTATGTCCATAATATTAAGGTTTTTTATTAATTGATAACATATTAATTTGAATCAATCACTAATAATTAATTCTGTTTAAACCTCCATTTATTGTTCTATTCCTGTTTCTATTCTGTGTAGTTTTAATTCAGGTGGTTTTGGGTTTTTTTAGTTTATTTTGGGGGTACGTGTCACCAAATAAATAGAAACTATTTTAAATAAAAATAAGTATCCTCATTACTGTTCTGTGTATATTCTTTGACTCTCCCGGATCACATGAGAAGCAAGTTTCAGAGCTAGCACAGTTTCGTGAATATGTTTTAACTTTTCTGTTGGTTCTGTGATAGACCTTTATCTTGGGACTTTCTCCAAGGAGTGGCTGCAATGAGGGTACAAACAAACAGTGTTTTAGAGCAAAGATGTTCTTCACAGTGATGAACAGGGAGCGAGAGAAAAAGTGAATTTTAATACATGAGATGTAAGAAAGTATTGAAATTAAAATTCACTGTAATTATGAGTAGTAACACCTTTTAGAGCAACGAACAGTATGCTGCATAGTCTTTAAATTTCTGTGTTGCTTAGAAACTGGAGTGAGGTTGCTTCACTCATTTGCAGCTTGCCCCAGCTCTCCCCTGCTGCAATACTGAAAAGTCAGAATGTATACACACAGAGCAGAACACAACTTCAGCTGTGTTAATCAAGAATGTATTATCAAAATACACAAAAATAGGACTACTTCTGTAATTATAAATAACAATTCTTAATACTCTCCATGATAGCTGATACACTTAATGCTTAGCATGTCTTTAGCCAAAGCAGAAATTACTGTGTACCTTGGTCTGTTATTTTTTTTATGTATAAGTATCTTGAAAGGCAGGTGATATGTAACTCAATAGAAAATAGTTGTTTTTATTTTGGAAATTATCCTTAAAAAAAAAAAAAAAGAAAGAAAAAGTAACAAATACATTGATAATACAGAGATTGAAAGCATAGGTTGTGTTATTGACTAAGTTATTTATCAAAGACTAGTTCATTCTGTTTAAACAGCTGTGGAATAGAGGTTAATGTTTGATAGTGCGTGGCTTCTCATTAGAGCCTTTTTTTTTTTTTTTTTTTTTTTTTTTTTTTTTTTTTTTTCAATCAGAGCTTCCTTTGAGTATTTTCCTGACTGGTCAAAAAGAAATTTCCACAACTATATCATCCCTAGTACTTGATACACACGAGGGAAAAAATAGCTTTAGTTATGCATAGCTAAAAAGAGATTTTGAATTAAGTAAAGCACTTGAAGACAGAAGTCTAGTAATCATTGTGGGTAATCTTCAGAGAATATAAACTCAGTGGTAAGGACATGCTTCTCTCTACAAGAAAGACATTAAGGAGCATGTCCAGAGAAGGGCAATGAAACTGGTGAGGGGTTTAGACCACAAGTTTTATGACGAGCAGCTGAAGAAGCTGGTGTTTTTTAACCTGGAGGAGGCTCAGGGCTGGCTTGATTGCTCTCTACAAATATTTGAAAGGAGGTTATGGTGAGGTTAAAGTCAGTCTCTTCTCTCATGTAACTAGTGATAGGACTAGGGGGAATGACTTCAAGTTGTGCCAGGGGAGATTCAGTTTGGACGCTAGGAAATACTTGCTCTCTATAACTTCCTGAAGGGCAGTTGTAGTGAGCTGGGGGTCGGCCTCTTCTTTAGTGTCATTAGTGATAGGACCAGAGGGAATGGTTTCAAGCTACGGCAGGGGAGTTTCAGGCTGAACATTAGGAAGTATTGCTACTCAGAAAGGGTGGTCAGGCACTGGAATTGATTGCCCAGGGAGGTGGTGGAGTCACCAGTCCTGGGGATGTTCAAGGAAAGACTGGGTGTTGTGTTGAGGGACATGGTTTAGTGGGAGTTATTAGTAATAGGTGAATGGTTGGACTGGATGATCTTTTAGGTCTTTTCCAACCTTGGCGATTCTATGATTCCATGATTCTACTTCTCCAAGAGAGTTGTCAGGCATTGGAATGGTCTGTTCAGGAAACTGTTGAGTGACAGTCCCTGGAGGTGTTTAAGAAACATTTAGATGGGATGTAGTTTATTGGGAAATACAGATGATAGGTTGATGCTTATACTACATGATCTTAGAGGGCTTTTCCAACCTTGTTAATTCTATGATTCTACAATTCTACTACAGAAAATTTTAGTCTGCCATCTGCTGAATTCTTCACAGAGCACAGAGGCACAATGAATAATGATGGGGATGCAAAAGACAACACTGTTGACTTCAGAGATGTTTAAAAGAGTTTATCTGTAAGGGATGTCAAGTTGGGAAGTGTTTGCTTTCAGCAGTTGCAGTTATACAGAACATTAGTAATCTTTATATAATAATACAATACAAACAGTGTAAGACGATGTCTCAGTGACACTGGAAGAAAAGAGTGTTGGCAGATCTTTTTCTTCATTGCTCATTGAAGTAGATAAGCATCAAAGACTGTGTGTGAGGTCCTGCTTCCCCAAATCTGACTTTAAAGCAGTCTCATGTGGCTTTCAATACTACTGGTACAAAAGGTAAAGAAAATACAATTTAGAGGCAACTTCAGGTTTGCTGATCAACAGTATTCCAGCACTATTTTAGTAAATGTGACTCATGTGAAAATGTAGATTATAATTAAAGCTTTTAAAGAAAGTGTAATTGTGATGTGGATTAATTCAAATAGGGTAATTATTGCCTATTATTAGTAGAACAAAGACTTGAAATAAATACCTTATATATACATGTATATGAGTTAATTGTTGTGATTAATCATACCAATATAGTATTGACTGAAAAAAAAAAAAAATACGCCTTGGTAATTCACAATCCTCATTTTTCTTCAGCTATACTTTTTCTTGAATGTGCCTACTAACAGTCCAGTACATAAATTCTGAAACTGAAATACATGTACTCACTGTTGATCAACACAGTAATTTGGGCTAGAATCTGTGACCAAACATCTATACATAATGAACATACCACGAGTTATGGATTGATACTGAGATGCTTGCTAGTTTCATTTGTTGTGTTGATGTTATAGGAGGCAAATTTTGAAAAACATACCGTAAGCATATGTATAAGAAAAGTACTTAAAAAAAAAAAACAAAAAACAAAAAACAAAAAAACACTTTTAAGCTTTTAAGTGTAGGCTTTTTGATGATGAAAATCTCCTTGGTGGTTTTGTATTTTGTTGGAAAAAGACAGTAAGAAAATAACACTTTTGGTATGTAATACACAAAGACGGGAAGAAAATACATTTCTGTATGTAATACACAGATCGTAATTGCTAGTTCCTGGGGACAGAAATAACAATATCATCAGAAAGAAATAAAAGACTTGGAAAATGATTGATTACGTTACCTTGGTTAAATTTGAGACTATCTTTCATCTGTTAAACGAATGCCAGAAGAAGCAGAGAAGTATTCTAAGTATATAAGAAGAAATGCCACAGAGCAATTATATTCTAGAAAAAAATAAATGCCTTGAAGTAAAAGACATATAAAAAAGACACTTAATGCATAGAATAGACTGCAGTACATAAATTAGAAAAGAACCTCTTTTTTTTTTTTTTTTTTTTTTTTTTTTTAGGAAAAAAAACACCATCTGAAGAAAATATACGTGGTTTACAATTCATTTGTGAATTGAAGATTTTTTTTTTTTAATTACCTATTCTAAATGAATATTAAAATTTATACCAAATTGAGAATCTCTTTGAGCATAGAAAGTATTGGGAAAAGCCATTTAAGGGATTATAATACTGTATCTACATTATTCCCACAAGGAAGACTGATTACTGTGTATTAAATTTGCTAGTCTATTTTTACACTGAATTACAGAATGGTTGAGATTGAAAAAGATTTCTAGAGGTCTTCTGGTTCAGATTCCCTGACTGAGTAGGAAAGATTGCACAAGACCATATCCAGATGTTGACTGAATCTCCAAAAAGCGAGACTCCACAACCACTCTGGACGATAACATTTCTCACATGCCTGAGTCCTGTATCTGTAAACCTCTGGGTGAGGGCTAGGGGAGTAAATTTCCCCCCAGTGTAAGGGCAGAGCTAGTCCAAGACCACCTCATGAGACTGAATGAGTACAAGTCCATGGGGCCATATGGTATGCATCCCAGGGTCCTGAAGGAGCTGGCTGAGGTGCCTGTCGAGCTGCTCTGCATCATGTTTGAACAGTTGTGGCTGTCAGGTGAAGATCTGGATGACTGAAGGAAGGGTCATATCACTCCCACTTATAAGAAAGGGAGAAAGGAGGACAAGGGGAACTACAAGCTGGTGAGTCTCACCTCTGTACCTGGGAAGATCATGGAACAGATCCTCCTGGATGTCATGCTTGATCATGTGAGGAATGAGCATGTGGTCTGAGGCAGCCAGCATGGCTTCACCAGGGGAAGGTCATGTCTAACCAATCTGATGGCTTTCTATGATGCAGTGACAGCATTGGTGGGCAAAAGGAAGACTACCAATGTCATTTAGTTGGACTTGAGCAAGGCCTTTGACATTGTCCCCTACCATATCCTTATCTCCAAATTGGAGGGATATGGATTTGATGGGTTGACAGCTCCATGGTTAAGGAATTGGTTGAAAGGTTGCACACAGAACACGGTGGTGTTTAATGGTTCTATGCCCAGGTAGAGGCTGGTAATGAGCAGTGTCCCCCAGTGGTCTGTCTTGGGACAGGTGCTCTGCATCATCTTTATCAGTGATGCTGATGATGGAAATTGAGTGCACTCCCCACAGGTTTGCTGATGACATCAAGCTGAGTGGTACAGTTGACACAGTGGAAGGAAGGGATGCCATTTAGAGGTACCTCAACAGACTTGAAAGGTGGGTGTGGGTGGATCTAATGAGGTTCAACACAGCAAAGTGCAAGGTTTTGCACTTGAGCTAGAGAAATCCTAGGCTTATATACGTATATATATATATATACTGGGAGGAACAGTCCTTGAGAGCAGCCGTGCAGAGAAGGACCTGGGGGTCCAGTTGGATGAAAAAACTCAACATGAGCCCATAGTGTGCTCTTGCAACTTGGAAAGCAAATTGTATCCTGGGCTCCATCAGGAGAGGAGTGGCCAGCAGTGACAGGGTGGTGACTGCCCTTCTCTAGTCTGCCCTTGTGAGGCCCCATTTGGAGTACTGTTTCCAAGTCTGGAGCCCCCAGTACAAGAAAGGCTGAGAGCTGTTGGGGAGTGTCCAGAGGAGGGCCACAAAGATGATCAGAGGGCCAAAGCACCTCCTCTACAAAGACAGGCTGAGGGAGCTGGGCTTGTTCAGCCTGGAGAAGAGAAGGCTGTTGGGTGACCTCACTGCAGCCTTTTAGTACCTGACTTTGGATAGGGCTCTGGGCACCCTGGTCTAGTATTAGATATGGAGGTTGGTGGCCCTGCCTGGGGTGGGGTAATCTGATATTCATGATCCTTGAGGTCCCTTCCAACCCACGCCATTCTGTGATTCCATGATTTTGTGACAAACTCTTCCAATGATCTATTCTAGATGACTTTCCAAGTTAAACAATTATATGATCCTGTAGTTCTGTTATAATCCTCACAGTTCAGAAGTACTTAACTAATTCTCAGAAGAAACCACTAGTGCTTCAGTTTGTAGCCATTGCCTCTTATCCTGTCACTGGCTACCAGGGAAAGAACCTGCCACTATCACCTTTCTGCCCTCAGCTCATTTACTTACAAACTTCTATGAGATCTATTTTATTCAGGCTGAACAGTTGCAGGTCTCTAGGCCTTTATTCATTATAGTAGTCCTGTCCTGGTCCCTAGCCAGTATGTTCTTGCCTCTCTCCTTAATATTTGTGGGTCATACTACTTCATGTTTCACATGGTTTCCACCAAGTGAGGGACAACTCCAGAAGCAGTGTAGGGGGGCATTGCAGACTGCAAGGGTCACAGAATCACAGAACCACTGAATTTTCCATTTTGTAGGGAACTTCATATATTAATAATAGGAAATTTTTTAGCTCAATTAGTGTAATCTCTTTTTCCTTTAAAACCTAAGGTTTGGTTTGTGCTTGAACTGATCACTACACTCAGTGACAGAAGGCATCTTGTGGACCTTCAGAAACATCTATTCTCTCTTTTGTCCTGATTAACAGATCTCATGCACTAGCACACAATGCAGTTCAACTTCTGATGATTTTTGGATTGTTGCCTGTAGTTCCAGAGGAAGGAAATAGCAGCAGAAAGATCTGTATTAGAATGCTAGTGACACTGATGAATGACATCGGTATGAAGATGCAAGTTTTATGTTTACATCCAAATATATATATATATATCTTAACAATATTCAGCAATTATTTAGTCCTACTCTGGTTATAATGTTCACATGCTCTGAGACTTAGAGGAAATGCATGAGATAGCAGATTGCGTGTGAACTTCCAGTGTTTCTAAGAAGAAAGTTGTGTAATGCATGTGTGTCAGCAGGGTCATATCTGTGAACTGGTAATGCAGAGTTTTCCAAAAATAAGGGGAAACTGTATTAATACAGCCTTTGAAAAAGTAGTGTGATAGGAAAAAAAATCCTTGAAGGTATAATTTTCCATCTATTTCCATTATTTTTTTTTAATATCTTTTACAGTGTTAATAATTCATGAGAGCAAAATGACTGAGAATATTGAAGTAGAATTGGTCCTCTATATAGACTAAACTCATAGTTCTTTTCATGTTGCTGTTGTTATATCTATTTCTTTGTTGTTGTTGTTATATCTGATAAATTGTACAGTTATGGTTTGTTTTTTTTTTTTTGTTGTTGTTTTGTTTTTTTGCATCATATTCATGTCTCCTGATGTAAACCTCAGTATTTTTGTAAAGAGCTGTTTTTGTTGTTGCTGTTGTTTGTTTTGTTTTGTTTTTTGCCTTTTTAAAAATTGTTTATTGTTATGTTTCCCAAGCTACATTTTTAAAAATATCTTTCAGAAAGTTGCAAGTCAATACAGAAAAACATGCACTGTCTCTTTCTAGCTTTATTTATGATACCTGTTATACTATTACTATATTAATCTGTAACTGCAGTTTGCAATGAGTTTGTAAGTCTCACAATGAGTTTGTAAGTGCCACAAAATGAGCATGGATCATCTGGATGAACTAATTTAATGTCTGATAAACCTTGGGCACAGTCATCATAATATTCCAAATTAATTTCTGTGTTAATGTTGTTTGCTAGTGGGAAAATGCATACATTCTTGATTTCTTGACTAATATAAAAGCAAGCTAAAATTAATGTTAAAGAAAAAGGAAGAGCAGGCAGGAGGAAAGGCACACTTGGCACTTTGTCTTGTAAAAGAAGAGAATATATGTTGTACTAAGTAATTTGTACCTAATAGTATAAGAAAGATAATGTTTATGTTTAAAATTACTATGTTAGTTACTTTAAATGGTTACTTAATACCATGTGGAAAATGTACTCTTCGTCTCAAAAAGTCATACTTAAAACATCTGAAATCATCAATTTTTTGTAAGCCCTAAACAAATGTAAATGTACTTGCTTTAATAGAAAATGGAATGACAGAAGCATGTTTTGGAAGCAAGCTGTGTAGGTACAATTGCCATTACTTATAAAAAACAATCTATTTCAGTTGGAAAACACTTATTTACAAATGACAAAGCAATTGAAAGCTGAAACAAAATCCAGAAACTATACAGTATTAAATGTTGAAATTGGTCTGTACTTAAATTAACAATGATAAGATTTCAGAGTTAGGCATAGGATTAGTCAGATATGTGATTTCATGTTCATGTATATTTCTGCACAGGATCCATTGGATTAGGGTATTTCAAAACTGATAGATGGTGGTTGCAATCTCCAATCTTATTTTCAGTTTCTGAGTGCTAGGATGGAGGGGAGAATCTTTTTTTTTTTTTTTTTTTTTTTTTTTTTCTTAATTCTTGATATGAAAAATCATTAAGTGATTTATGTCTGGTTACATTCAGTAATTGGTTCTGAGTGCTTTGTGCTATTCTGTGAGCTGGCTTTTAGCCTTCAGGTGGGACTGTAAAAGTAATGATAACATTGTTATCTTCATGAGCAATTAGGGTGTCCCTAGCTCTCTGCAGATGAGCTTTCCATAACATAGAAAGTTTCCACAGCTATATTCAGCAGACGCACCTGTCAGTCTACTAAGGCTAGGGGGCTTGATATGTTGGAAAATGGTAAAGAAGTTGGTATCAGTTATTCCATAAATCTTCAAATGCTATAGGATTTATTTATTTATTTATTTATTTTCTATTAAAGAGAACAAAAATGTGTTTATATGGAACAGGCATTAATTAGAAATTTCAGATTCTTTTTCATGAGGAGTGACAGAAACTGTGCATGTATCTTTCAAAATAAAGGCATTTGTTTCAAATTTACATAGTATGATGCTTTTTAAAGTTTGCTCCAACTTCCAATTGTTTGAGAAGGGGAGTTTTGGAGTTAACTGCAACTCTTGCAGCTTCTATTTACTGCTTTTAAAGATTTTGTTTGGAAGACAAGTAGATTATAGATTTTTTTTTTTTTTTTCTTTCCAAGTGTATCTTTGAAGCTACTTCTTTTCCTTCACTGTTGAAATATAAAAGGTAATCTCTGTCAAGATGAGGTTGCTTTTGCTTTATAGACGTAAATGTCATAAACCATAACAGTAGCAATCATCTTATATTGCTATAGTATGTTTAGTTTATATTCAAATCTCAGTTTATGGAGGCAGGTGACGATATAAGGATCATTATTATCTGTAACTTTTGAACCATTGTAATTACAAAGTTTAAACAGGAAGTGAATTGACTGTAAGGTAAAATATCATGTATTGCTTTCTGAATAGAGAATTTTATCCAAAGATTTTAGGTGTTCAACAACATTTCTCTTATAAGCATTTTCAGAGACAAACACCTACCAGCCTTGATTAAATACTTCCAAGATTTTTTTTTCCCGTTCAAATTCTTGCTGTCATTACAGCACTTACAGTTAAAGAGTATAAAGAGAGGCTGAATGGAGCAGAGCATTCTACCATTTTGCAGGGTCTACGACATTCAGGTTTTGAATTTGGGATGATGTCGGCATCACAAGATACCTTTGCCTTATGGCTTTCAGGCCATTTTTCTGGCCATCTATTACAACTGTGATGAAAAGAGTATGTGAAGTTTATTATTATTATTTTATTTATTTATTTATTTATTTTCTGAGAATGCATCCACCTCTTTTCATCTTTGCTGTGCACATCATGCACGGAAGGGCATGTTTGCTTGAACCACAGAATTCCTAGGTTGGCAGAAGTAGAGCTTTTCTGTTGTTGAGCCTAGATAAGGAGAAGGAAAAAGCAAAGTCAACTGCTGTGGTAATCAGGTTACTGGGCAACAGAATCACGACGCCCAGTGCAGCAGCTTCACTGCTAATTCATAAATATGGGATATAGTTTGGTTTGATGTAAACCCTGACATTGTATTTTGTTGTGCAGAAGTTTCTTGCAACCAATAAAACACAATGCAAAACAAATAAAAC
This sequence comes from Excalfactoria chinensis, assembly GCF_039878825.1. Classification (NCBI taxonomy): domain Eukaryota; kingdom Metazoa; phylum Chordata; class Aves; order Galliformes; family Phasianidae; genus Excalfactoria; species Excalfactoria chinensis. Next base: position 18,021,864 of record NC_092857.1, on the reverse strand, counting down.
AGTCTGACATTCTCCGGTGTCATAAAAGGCCATTCATATCAAATCTCATTCTTATCTCTTCTTTGAATAGAAACTGAAACCTTTTGGTAGTTAGCAAATCCACAGGCATTTTTGTTACTGTGGAGGATTAGAAACAAATGATTTTATTATAGTTACGGACACATAGATACAGAAACATTTGCTAGCAGGAACAAAAAAATAAATTTAAAACACCTGTATCAATATATGAACTCATCCTATAACATTATTACTTGAGAATAAGGCTTTTTTTTTTTTTTTTTTTTTTTTAATTATTTTATTTATTTACACTTGTGCCTGATAATTTAATGTTATGAAGTGACTCTAAAGGACATATATTAATCATCTTTACTCACTCTCCACTACATAACATGACTAGGCATTTGATGACCAAAGTATTATTTTCATTGGATCATTTACTAATTTTGTGAAGTATTCAAGTCAGTTATGTGCCATGTTGTTCTCTGTTTTTTCTTTTTCTTGTTGTTGTTTGTTTTCTGTTAAAGGTGTGTAATATGTGATTATGAGATATAATCAAAGAAACAAACAAACATGTGTTAACAAAAAATGGTGCTAAATATTCATAACATTGGAACTCTACATTTGTTATTAGAAGCAATTAGAAATGCAGAATAGCTTCATCCAAAATTAAAGCCATAAAACCATATTAAAGCAAAAAGATCTTGCTCTTTTTAATTACCTCTTTTGTGAGAAGAATTAGCTTATTCTTTCAGTTATTATTGTTGGATCATTATTTTTTAACTAAAAGCTAATATATATATATTTTTTTCCACTGTAACTGTATCTTAAAATTTTAATGTAGCAAGACATAGGAAATCTTTTTAGACAACAAAAGTGGTTTTCTAAAACTGATGGGGAAAAAACCAAAGCAAAGATATGAGCAGGCTGATGTGAGAATTGAAATTAAAAGAAATTAAAATTTAAAATAATGTAAATGCACATGGCCAGTGCCATATGAAATGCTGTAGATCAAGGAATATGTTTTTACTGAAACCCTTTGTACAAGTGAGTACAATACTTCTGATTCTTTGACGTCTTTTAAAATGCTAAAATATCCAAGCGTCTGTATAAATATTTAAGTTTGTTTTCTGTTTGTTTGCTTTCTAGGTAAGTACCATTTATGAAGAATTACGTGATCTGGTGAGTGTTTGCATTGTGCCCTTCTCTAAACACAGATGTCTAGTGAGTACACACAAAATATTAATATTTTAATTTTTTTTTTTCTTGTTGTGCAAGGAACTTCCATTACATGTAATGAAATCTACCTGCTGATTTCTCTTGATCTGTACATTATTCTTTGTCCTCCGATACATGTGCTGCTTTAGGTGAAGGCAAATCTGTAATCATAGCCCTTTTTCTGAAGTTTGGGGTACTTAGAACTTCCTTAAGCAAATATGTAGACAATTTACTTTACAGTGCTTTTAACTAGTAATGGTATTGACATATGACTTTTTCAGGACATACTGCACATCTAGTGTCAAATATATTACATTCAATACTATCACTGCAGACCTGAACCAAGATTTGTAACCGATAAATATAAGTTTCTGTGATCTTTCCTCAAGAGATCTTGAAGCTTGTGGGCAAATAAGACTTCTAATCAACACACAAGTGACATGTAGCTGCATGCACTGCTTAAACACTTACAGAAAACAATGACAGACACAACATTTCCACTATGTAGTATGAAAAAGAGCAAAAATTAAGTAAACATGCCAGGTGCGGAACTGAAAATTTCTGTTTCATTTCTATCTGCAGCTCACAGATTCATCCCTTACTATACGTGTTCTGCTTTAGGAAGCAGCTCAACATTCAGACATCCACAGATGGATGTAACTACAGTACAAACAATTATCATAGAATCATAGAATCATTTGAGTTGGAAGGGACACTTTAAGGTCATCTAGTCCAACTCCCCTGCAATGAACAGGGATATCAACAGCCATGTGTGGGAGTTTTGCCTCTCTGAGGTCAGACAGACAGCTTTGCTGTAGGGCAAGCTCACTTCTTTTTTGTTCATCCCCAGATTCACTCTAGCCAAGATCCCTGGACATTTATTGAGGAACAGGTTCCATTCTAGAAAAGTCATAGATATACCATAGGGACTTGTTTCTGTGCCTGTGTCTTCTGAGTATGATCTACTCTCTGGAATGAACAGAAGAAGGTGACTATAGCTGGATACTTCTGAGTGTTCAAGGTTTGGTGTAAAGGAAGACTAGAAAATTCACTTAGTCTAGCAGATTATTAAGGTCTTTTTTTTTGCTAAAATTTTGATCCCCGATATTACAGTATATGAGAAAACAGAAAACAGTGACTTCATGTGCCGCCATAGACATCCTGAATAATTGTTGGAGGAGGTGTTATCTTTGAAAGGCTCAACAAAAGTATCTTAACTGGCAAATAAGGTATTGTAATGGGAAATTTACTGTAGTGTGAAGAAGTCTGCACTGAGAAGCCAGGGTCCACGTTGCCAGTGTTTAAGGGGATTTATGTCAATTTAACACTAATTAGATCCTAATGACCATAGTGCAGTGTGTACGTAGTGCTTCTGGTTTCATTTGTAAAGACAAATGATTTTTATTTTATTATTATTATTATTATTATTATTATTATTATTATTATTATTATTATTACTATTATTATTTTGTGCCTCAGGACTTCTCTGCTGTGCAAAACTGAATTTGTTCTTACTACTATGTCATCGTATCATCATCTCTAAGTTTCACCTAAATTTGTGGTTCAGATTCTCCATTATCAGTAAAAACATCACATATTCTATCTAAGTAATGCAATCTATATTATCAATAATTTAACAGTGGTTGTTCAGATTGGGGAGAATACAGAAGAGCTGAAGAAGCCTCTAAACTAGAAGCTGTGATTTTAACAAGCTTCTCTACTTTTAAAAAATGAACAAACCAAAACAAACATGTAAATAGAATTCACTTATAGAGGTTGGTTGTTTTGTTGTTGTTGTTGTTGCTGTTTGTTTTTCCTCTTCTGAAGTTCTCTGGGGCAACTCTAGGAGTCAGCATGAGATTAACATGAAAGAAGATGTATTTAGCAATTCATTCAATCTACACTGAGTAGCAGTGTGTAATAAAGGTTGGTGCAAACTTCAAAGACAAAATGTTTTAACACATTTCTATTAATGGGAATAAAGACACATATGAATAAGTCTGTTCCTTCAAAATGCCTGTCTTTAGGAATTTTCAGGAATGTAACAGGACATAGATGACCTAAGGTCAGCATGAAATCTGAGTACTTTTTGTTTGTATTATTATTCAGAATGGCACTGACAAAAACATCTGACTTCCTTAACTATACAGTGGAATTCAGACATATACCTCTAAATTAGCAAATAAGCTGTAGTATTATCCCAGACCAAAACTGTCCAGTACAGCACATGCAATCTCTTTTTAACAAGGTGATAGCAGATTGCATTGGCATACCAGTACTGGAGCAATCTTTGAGATAAATTTTGAAGTTTATCAGGAAGAAAGAACTCTAAGATGATATATAGAGCATATTAGATTATGTTGCTGTTGTGAAAATAAGAATTAAAATTTTCCATAACAAATATCAAGAGCAGCTTGAAATGCTTCCTGAATGGTGCACTAGAGCCAATTGTATTACAATGTGATGTAGCTCTCTGTTGTACAAAATAATTAATAGAACATAAAATACACTGCTTAATAATACAAATGTTACTTTACACAATATTTTGCTTCCACTTTGGTAAAGTGAAAGCTGCAAAAAGATGCATAATGTAAAAGGGCAATTGTAGGCTGCTATCAGTGTTAAGAAATGCCATGCAAACATGTAAGTATAGATTTCATATCTGTATATTTTTTTATAAAATATTTTAATATTTCATATATACATATATATTATATTTATATATTTTATATAAAAAAAAAATAATAATAATTAAAAACCCACAACAGGTTGGAAAAAATTACAGGGATTAGAATTGCCTGAGCTCATTTACTCATATCTGTAACTATGGTGTTTGCATCATTTTTGGGTATTACATTATTGAACATAATAAAGCACAGCTCAGACAATTCTTGGTGTAGTTCATGTTAGGGAAGGGGGAGAAAAAAAAAAAAAAAAAAAAAGAAAAGAATAACACAGCTTAAATAGTGAACCCCTTTTTACTAGATTTGGTCTTACAAAAAACTCTGTCAAGTGCATTTTATAGTTAACTGCTCTTTGCACATGTTAGAGAGGACGATAGCAAGGTGAGATTTTTTTGTGAAATTAAAGCTGCAGTTGCTTTAGCATGTGCCGCTAGGAAGTCAGGCAATTTTAAGACTTATTTGGTTTACAGTTTCTGCTGATTTCAAACACAAGAAGGACAATGACATGTAAATATTGCAAATACCCATGCATAAGGTTAGTATGTAGTGAATGAATAACTGCCACAAGTGTAGAGTTGAATGTGTCTATTTAGTCCCGTACAGGACTAAGCTGTGATTTTCTGTCTGGTCACTAGGTGTCATTATTATTCTCGAAAATACAGCTGTAGAAGATTTTGAAAAATTTTCCAGTATTTTGTTGAATGTTTGAAATGTTTGGGTATCACAGTATCAAAAAATATCCCAAGTTGGAAGACACCGCAAGAATTATTGCTTCCAACTCCTTTTTTTATGCTGTGCTACTGAAAATATCAAACCATATGTGTGAAGGCACTATCCAAATGCTTCTTGAACACAAGGAAGTAACTTACATTGCAAATAACAGGGAGATCCCTTCTCTACTTTAAGGAAAACTAGATTTCTTGGATTAATTGTTTTATTGCTTGTAATTTTCTACATATTTGCATTAAATCCTGCTGGAAACTGTGTCCAAAATGTGGGAATGAAGGCTTCTCACTCACCACTTCACAATGAATAGGCAAAACTCTCTGGAGAAAGGGGAATTTGTACCATTGCTGAGAGTATCTAAGGCTAAGAGGACGGGGGAGAAGGGTTGCAAGAAACAAAGGCAGCAAACACACAACATCAAACATGAGACAAAAGTGATGACTAGGAGGATGCATGGTAAGACTGAAATGTGTTCATATTGTTGCAAATTAATTAAGCTGGGGGGTATAGTGAGGAAATGCAGATTTTCCATGTTAGACCGCATGGCCTAGATCAAGGCTTTCCCTTGACCAACAGTCTGTCATTTGTTCTGCTGTGGGGGTCTCAGAGAGTTCCCAGGGGAACTATTTCCATCTTTGCAATTAATTATTCACTGGAGCAGAGATTATTTTCCCTCTGTTAATTGCCCTTTTTACTGAGGCCAAGAATGCTTGAAACACTCCCTGAAATTAAACATGTTTTTTATAGTTCTGGAATGCCTTCATGATCACTATTGTGCCCTGGTGGTTGCCATCAGCATCTTTTCAATTTATCAATAGCAATAACGTGGGTTTGGTATATAGCCATGCCCTTTCTTTTCTTTTCTTAAATTACTGCAATGGTTTTTGAGATTGTTTTTTTAGTGTCCTTGACAAAATCTTCACTTATCGTTGTCTCAAGCTAAATTTCATTCCAGCATGCATCGTTCCTCCATATAGAGCTTACTATAAATAGGAAAACTGGAGCTCTGTGGACTGACAAATAAAGTAAAAACTACTAATTTGTGTTGTGCTTTAAATCATGAAAGCCCATGGCACTGAATGAACAAAAAGAGATCTAGATTGTTAGGGACTGCTAGCATGAAAATGTATTATTAGTAGTTACCTTTTAAACTCTGTTTTTTGGTTTTTGTTTTTTTCTTCTACTTTGTAAAGTCAGCAGTCAGAAACTACACATCTTCTTAAAAAATTTAACTTTAATACTTGGAACTGAAGCAGACATATTTATTCTTAATAACTATATTTTTTATCCTTAGAATATAGACTGAGACTATATTTTTTCAAAGCAGGAATTTAGCTACTTTTCATAGAAAAGAATACAAACACTCTGACTGCCATTATTTCCCTAAGCCTTCATGTACATTGAGAGACAACTTCAAAAGCTCATATGTTTCTGTTACTGTATTCTTCCCAGTGCTGAGGTCTTGAGTGCCCTTTTTGCATAGTAATGGTCACAGAATCATAGAATCATCTAAGTTAGAAATGATCTTCAAAATGATCAAGTCCAACAATCAACATGACCTGCCAAATCCTGTCTGTGACGCCTGATGTATGGACTCAGATGTGAATGAACCAAATCGTTTATTACAAGTTCTCTCATCACTTATATACCTTCACAAATTTTCTTTGTCTAGCTTTCCCATTTGCTCCTACATGTCAACATGTCCTGTGCAGTCCTTCTTATATTGCCATACCTATCACTGAGCCATTTTCCACAGTGCCCTGTCTGCACGTCTCTTAAATACCTCTAGGGATGGGGACCCCACTGTTTCCTCAGGCAGTTCATTCCAATTATTGGAACTGAAGAAACCCAACATACAAACATTTGAGGCCATGAAGAGAAATTTTTTGTGCTTTAGGAGTGCATAGGAGACAGATAAATGATCCTAATATCCGTATTTCTCTGGCAAAGAGGTGGTATAATTTTTTCTTTTTCTCAGTAGAAGTATATAGTACTAGAGGACTGTGGATTCAGTCAGTTGGCTACTTGAGCAAGTTAGTAAACAGTCTTCACTGGCAAGATGTACCAATATCAAAGATTTCTTGACTTTACTGAAGCAGATACTGAGAGCTAGTCATATAAAAGTAAGGTAGCAGACATCATAATGCAGAGAGATGAATGTAGCAAAGTAGCTTCATCACGAGCAATGCTGAACCCAGCTCTGTTCTTTCATACTTACAAAGGAAACAGGTGAAAAGATTGTGGTAGCAAAACAGTAATTCTGTATCCAAGTGTTGGATGAAGGTCTTCAGATAAATGTGATGGTATCATAGGATGTTACCTGAGGGAAGAGGAGTAGTGCTACTTGCCTCTTAATCTTCAGTAGCTGTGGCTGAAGGAATAGGAGGGGGTAACAGTTGCAACATGAAACAATGTACAAAATAAGAAAACTATCATATGTTACTACTATTACAAAATTTATGTTAATTCCGATGCTACCAGCAGATATCTTACATCTATTACTGCTCTATAAAAATAAAATAAAAAGAAATCAATTGTGTCGGTTAGGGATCATAGAGTGACACATAAAAGAAAGATCTAAAGTGTAATAACTTTTGAAAAAGCTCAAACAGAGCTTTACAGCTTAATCACAGAAGGGAAGGGAGTATATCAGGAGACAGCAAGTTTAAGATATTAAGAGTGGCAGTTTACTGGACTAGGGCTGCAATGGGAATTCTGTCATTCCTGTGCTTTCAAAGAACCTTATTTCTTATAAAGACCCTGCTGTTCTAGGGATGCTGAACACTGAGTAAGTTGTAATAATGTCACTTCAAGACAACCAATACACAGATGATGTTGGCAAGTGATTATATAAAGTCACACAGTTGATTTTTTATTTTTATTTTTATTTTTATTTTTATTTTTATTTTTATTTTTATTTTTATTTTTATTTTTATTTTTATTTTTATTTCTTTCTATTTATTTATTTATTCCCCAGAAGATTCAGTTGCTAAATTACCTGGCTTTTTGCTTCTATGTTAATTTTGTGTGATACTTGGCATTTCTGAAATAATCTTGGAGCCAAACTCAAGACGCTTTCCTGACGAAATAAATCAAGCATTTTATTTTCACAGGTTTTCTTCTATTTTTCATATAATTTATTAGGAGCTTTCTTGAAAGGCTAAGAATGAGGGAAATTTAAGCAAAGAAAAATGAGACAAGAAGGCATATGATCATTCAGTAAATTCCTACATTAGGGGACTGTGTACCCCTAGAAATGAGTAATTACTAGGGTTCTGATGGAGCTTTCTCTTCTAGATTGTGATTATTAGGAATCTATTGTAATTTTACCAGAAAGAAAACATAGTTTCATGAACTATGTACAACTGTGAAGTCATGTCTTATTGCCTAGTCCTGTTATAGTAAAGTACTAGTGCCTTTGTATTCCTGAATGGAAATTCCTAAGTATAAACCGTTATTGCTTTTAGTTTTCTTCTGTACAATACTATCTATGTGAAGTCAAAAAGGAAGGTTATTATGCATTTAACAAAATGTGATTTCCTGGAGTACTGTTATTTTAAGTTAATGTAGATGGTAAAAAATATTTTTCCTTTTTTTTTTTTTTTTTTTTTTTTTTTTTTTTTTTTTTTTTTTTTTCCCTCTATGGTTTTATTCACAGATTCATAGATTGAGAAACAGAGGATGACAATATTGTGTCTAAGGCATATTTCTAAAGAATCTGTCATTACACCTGTTAACGGGGTTTTCCATAAGACTAAATGTGAAATTTGCTGCTGTACAGTAAGTACTGGTGCTGGAGTGGATAGTATCAGCCTCTTTTGCATACAGCATGTTTGCAAGGACTATACATGCCTAGCGATATCCCGCTTCCTCAGCAATGAAGAGAGAACAACTAGTACTTCTGGAAAATAGGTAAAATTAAAACTGCTTTCACTGGGCAAAAGTAGGGTCCTGGGTATCCAAATTTGACTGAAAATTAGAATTGTCATTTGGAGGGAGAACAGATGCAATCGTTTTCTGTACTTTCCAGAACAAACCCAAGCTTCCTAAAGTTATTAATGGAGAATAATCATCTAGTCTCTTAAGTTTCCCGATGTATTACTGAATAGACTGAAGCCCAGTTACAAGTTCCTGCTCTGCACATATTAAAATGAGGTTTTAACGTGGATTTCTTAGAGCTGGATTATCTAATGATGGACAATTAAATATGATGCTAGTGGATCAACAACTTAGATATGGGGTCTTTTTTAGCAATTCCTTAGTTTTTTCAGCCTCTAACTACCTGGGCAGCAGTGGCTCCAACTGGTATTTTATAGAGAATGAGGACAAAGAATAATCTTTTTTGTTTAATTCTCTTTAATAATTGATACATCTCCTTACAGTCTTGCTTCTGCACTTGTTTCAGAAAAACAGAACACCATACATATCAAAATGAAGAAATATCTGCATTTGACATCCTGCTGCTTCTTCCCATATCAGCTGAAAACATTTTGAGTTTCCTAATTAGTATACTGTGCAATAGTTTTCTTTGTTGTTTTTATTTTGCTTCTGAATTTGATAAGATGTTAAACCAAGAATTGCAAACAAAATATATGTTTAGAAGTTTCTAATACCTACAGTTTTTGCAGTAAATCCCAGAGGCATCTTAAATTTTATCTGTACTTGAAAGTCCTCTGAATAGAAAAATTCCTCTTTCTGATAAATTCTGCACAATTTTAGCTGAATTATGTTGTTTAAAATACAATTTCTTTTCTACCTGTTCCATTTCTCAGAAGAGTTTGGCAGCACATCTAAGCTCACACATTTCCAAAACCGGACAGGAAAAACAGGACAATGGCAGCAGACTTCAGCAATAACATGTAGAAAATGAAAGGGCAGCTGTCCTAACAAACATAGACTTGGCAACCCACAATCTGTCCAAGTTTTAGGAGGCAGTTTTCAGTAGTTTTATTAGGATTTAATGCTTCCTGAACAGTACACACAGCTAGCTCCCAGCTCCAGTGTGTGGCCACAGTAGACTACATCAGTTTTCTGCAGGAGGCATGCACCTCTGTACAGGTTAAGGTCCACAGGGTCATAGTTCACATGGCATCTTATACAGCTGATGCGAGATTTGCGTCTTTTGCTGTTGGAAGCAGCAGCTCCCCAGGTAGGCCTAGAATTTAGGGAAACAGAGTGCTTCTATTTCAAGCTAAAGAAATTCCTTTCAAGTTTCAATATTTTATGTAAAAGGCCAGAGCAGTCATCTCCTTAGTCACTGCCCTATTTATCCTTTGCTTGCTACATCACCCCACAAGGTTTGTGGAGTCTTAATTGCCCATGTCTAACTTATGTTGCAAGCATTTTATGTTCAGTGATTGAAATTTGTGCAATGTATTGTCTCCATCTCTTCTGCACCCTCTCTCCTCAAGGAAGGCCTGCAAGTAAATGGTTCAGTAACCGCTTTAATAAGATAGAGTAGGATGAGGAATATAGGTAGCAAGTAAATATTCATGTGTCTTCAGATCCTGGAGTGTGTTCATTCAGCATCAGGCAGAGCCCAAATGGATTCTCCCACATCACACTGTATAAAGCAAGGCAGATCCTATCCACAGTGTTGCTTTCCCTTCTGACCCTTAAAGGTATTATATAATTTCCTTATAAGAATACAGCTCTATTTCTAAAGGACATTCTTATGAGAATTTTTTCCTTCACTGTTAGATGAAGGCAAGGCAATATAGGTAGTCTATTTCCTATGATTGTGTGACTCTTCTGTTACAAGGAGCTGGCTGAGATTATCCAGTGGTCACTATGTTTGTGCCAGGACAACCCAGGCTGAATGCTGCAATGTACTTTGGTTAAGTGTCAGATGGGATCACTGACTCCCAAAAGTACAGTGGTCTACTGATCTAGATCAATACAATCCACCTCTTGATCCAAGCTTGATACACACCTTGCTATGATTTATATTTTCCAAATATACATAATATAGATAATGTACAGGCTTGTCAACTCCTATGATCAAAGTTTAGGACCCCTGGAAGATCAGTGACTTACAGAATATTATGTCTTTTTCAAGGTTCCTAATACACTATGTTAATGAAGGTGCATTGCTCTTGTATAGTCAGGTAGCTTTACTTACTGGTTCTTGTATATATTTGTTGTGATGTAACATTTAATTACTATATCTGAAACTTGCTTTGTTAGCAGTCAGGATAGTGTAGTTGAGTTTCATGAAAGACCAGCACTTGAGAAAACAATCTTATAACAAAAAGTAGTAGAAGGATGGGGGGCCACATGGGGGCCATAGTGGTGAGGCTGGTCTCTTTTCAGTAGTGCGTGGGGACAGGACTAGGGGAAATAGGCTGAAACTTCAGCATAGGAAGTTCTGCACAAATGTGCACAAGAACTTCTTTATGGTGAGGGTGATGGAGCACTGGAACAGGCTGCCCAGGGGGGTGGTGGAGTCTCCTTCTCTGGAGATATTCAAGACCCACCTGGACACCTACCTGTGCAACATGGTGTAGGTAACCTGCTTTGGCAGGGGGGTTGGACTCGATGATCTCTAGAGGTCCCTTCCAAGCCCTACAATTCTGTGATTCTGTGAAGGATAATGATGTCAGAAAAATATTAGAGATGCTAATGGAAGGGAGAGCTTTTAATCTGCAAACACTTACCTGATTTAAAATCCATGAAATACACTTGGGGCAAGTTTCCCTTCATATTAATCTTTTTTTTTACCAACTATCATTGTAAACTAGTACTTTAAAAGACTATGTTCAGAAAACCATCTATCACACTGTTACGGTTTCTTAATATTTTCATATATTTTCCATTTTTCTTATGCTCCCTATTTCTGCCCTAACAATATAATCTCATGTCCAAGTTTTCCTCATTAGTTTTAGTCTTTTTTGCTGTTTACTTGCCCAAAATGCTTAAGAATGTGTAATATTCTTTGCAAACAGAGAGGCGAGAAGACATACCTCTTTCTTTGTAAATTTAGTGATATTAAAATTGATGAAATTATAAAAACCACGCTTTGTTACCACTGCTCCTATCATGATAGCAAATAAAAAGGAATTGCTGGCTACAGACATACATGATACAGAATTTCTGAACACAACAGTTCTAAATGCAACATCTTAAATAACGTAGTTTAGTATCAGTATTTCATCTGTCAGCTAATTACTGAAAAAGTGATTTGCCAACAAGTAATGTCCTATGTTTGGGGTATTAGATGGTGGGAGATATGATGGCAGTATCATGTTGGTAGCTGAGGATATTATAATGTCACTAAATGTCACCAAGATGTCAATTTTTAGGCAGTAACATTAAAAATCTTAAGAAATATTGTATTGTATTGGAATTGCAGATTGATATTCAAAATGTGTACAGTGCAGGTGTAATCTATACCTATAACAAGAAATATGCATTTGTCTAGCAGTAGCTGAAATATCTAACAAGTATATTGAACATTACATGAACTTCTAAATATAAGTTAGTACAAAAAATCCGCTACATAATGCAATAAATTTGAGCTCAAGTAACAAGTTCAAGTTTCCCTCTACTTTGTAAGTTTTTAGCAGACACCAGGAAGACAGATTTATTCATAGAATTTGTTTAATATAGTTCCTAGGAATAGTTTGGGATTAAAAACTGTTGTCTTGTGGCCATTTACTTTAGAAAATGGTATTTTTAATACAGCCAAGTCTTTCAAGTATGTTTGTCTCATTCAGAAAAAAAAAAAAAGAAAAAAAAAAAAAGAAAAAAAAAAGCTTATTTAGGAAATAGAGTACAAAGAAATCATTTTTTTTTAAATAATGTCTTATTCCATATCTGATGAAACAGTTATACTCTTTCTCAGGCTTAAGAAACATGACGTTAATATCTTGGTAGACTGATACAAAATAAAGAAAAATGGATGATGCCAGGAGTAATTCATTGCAGGTTTTGATCTATTATCTGTGCCACAGGAAAGTTAAAAAAGAAAAAAAATCACAATTACTGAAAAGGCTTGACTCATTTATAATCCACCCCCTACTTAACTGAAAAAAGTTGAAGAAACAACTTTATTAGAAACACTTTCTTTCCTCTTTCAGTTTTTTTCTTCACTTTATTTTTTTGTTTTGAAGCTGTTGTAATTCCAGCTAAGCAGAAACAAAAGATTAAAAGCTTAGAAATCCAAAGCATAAATATTTAAACAGTTTCTTCTATTAAAAAAGAATCTGAGCATAGTGAAGTTCCGTTTTTGTTTTTGTTTTTGTTTTTGTAATAAATTATATCTCTGATCCTTGAGTTCTTTTTTCCATTTTTTTAATTGACTATAAAAGGACCAGTAGTTTCTCAAAATCCCTGTCTTCACTAGAAGTAGTAAAGTTTTTCACAACACTGACAGGATAAAATGTTTTTTCAAAATAATATGAATTAGTAAAATGGGTTGCCTCCATTTCTGTTTATTTAAACTGTTTATTTCCAAAAGAAGTTTTGCACAACTTCTAAAAATGTCAGTAAAATTTCAAATGAGATCTTTCAAAACTAGTATTCAAAAATTACTGTTAAATCTTGTTGTATCATGACTGGTGATAGGAGAATTTCTCATCCACATTCAACTCACAAACACCTTGTGGATCTTGTATGGTCCATAGAATGTATGTTATTGTATTAAATTGGACCACTTTGGTGAAGAAACTCTTTATTGAAGAATTAAATACTGCTAGTATTGCTTAACATTTATTACTAACTTACAAAACTGTTTTGTTAAGGTAGAAGTTAATAAATTTACAGAAATCACTTTATTTCTTATCTCTGGAAATGTGATCATAGCAGTTCTGGAATATAAAACATATATATAATTATGCTTAATATGTAATTATATATTATTCTATAATATATAAATATTTTTTTTTTTTTTCCATAATCTCCTTACCATAAAATCATAGAATCATAGGACCATAGAATGTCTTGGATAGGGCCACAAAGATCATCTAAATCAGTCACTAGATCAGGTTACCCAGGATTCTATCCAAGGTGGCCATGGTCACCTCCAGTGATAGGGCATCCAAACCATTCTCTCTTGTTCTGTCACTATCTAGCTGTGTAAAAAGTTTATTTTTTCCCAGTTTATCAGCTTTCTTAATCACTGGAAGGACAAAATGATGTTTCCAAAGAACCTTCTCTTCTGTAGGCCCAGTTCCCTCCTCTGGGAGAGGTGATCATCTTTGTGGTCTACCCCTGGACTTACTCTTACAGCTTCACATCTTTCTTGAGCTGGGGTGCCCAGATCTGGATGCAGTACTGCACACTGAGCCTCATAAGGGCAAAATAGAAGGGGTCAATTACCTCTCTTGCTCTGCTGGCCAGCCCCTTTTTTGATGCAGCCCAAAATAGTGTTGGACTTCTAGGCTGCCAGAGCACAGTGCTGTCTCTTGTGCAGATTTTCATCTGTCAGAACTCCCAAATTCTTTTGTGCAGGGCTGCTCTTGATAAGTTCTATGACCAGACTGTAGTCATATATGGAATTGCTGTGACTCAAATGCAACACCTTGAGCTCTGGCTTTTTTGAACCTCTCTAGGCTGACACTGGCACACTTTTCAGATCTATTTAGATGTGTCTGGATGGTGTCCCTTCCTTCTGTACTATCAACTGCACTCATCCTAGTGTCATGAGCAAACTTCCTGAGGGTGTACTTAATCCCATCATCTATGTCATATGTCACTGATAAAGATAATAAAGATTACTGATCCCAAGATAGTGACCCAGGTCTTCACTGGACTTCAACTGGATGTAGAGCCATTTACCACAATCCTCTGAAGAAAGCTGCAATCTTCCAACCAATATCCACTGAATAATCTAGCACTCTAGCCTGTATCTGAAACAGGTGCCCTGTGAGGTTGCTGATGCCCTGTCCCTGGAGGCATTCAAGGGCAGGCTGGATGGGGCTTTGAGCAACCTGGTTATGTGCCTTAAAACTGTATGCCAGGAGGATCTGTTACATATTCTTCCCAGGCACAGATGTGAGGCTCACCAGCCTGTAGTTCCCCAGGTTCCCTCTTTCCCTTTTTTAAAAACTAAGTGACGTTTCCCTTTCTCCAGTCAGCAGGAAGTTTGCCTAACAGATGTAACTTTTCAAATATGATAGAGAGTGGTTTGGCAAACACTTTAACCAGTTTCTTCAAGACTCTAGGATGCTTGTTGTCTGGCTCCACAAAAAAAAGAAAAGAAAAGAAAAGAGAAGAGAAGAGAAGAGAAGAGAAGAGAAGAGAAGAGAAGAGAAGAGAAGAGAAGAAAAGAGAAGAGAAGAGAAGAGAAGAGAAGAGAAGAGAAGAGAAGAGAAGAAAAGAAAAGAAAAGAAAAGAAAAGAAAAGAAAAGAAAAGAAAAGAAAAGAAAAGAAAAGAAAAGAAAAGAAAAGAAAAGAAAAGAAAAGAAAAGAAAAGAAAAGAAAAGAAAAGAAAAGAAAAGAAAAGAAAAGAAAAGAAAAGAAAAGAAAAGAAAAGAAAAGAAAAGAAAAGAAAAGAAAAGAAAAGAAAAGAAGAGAAAAGAAAAGAAAAGAAAAGAAAAAAAAAAAAAGAAAAGACTAATGGAAAAAGTGTGCTATCACCCTGATAATTCTCCAAAGGCACAAATCAGTGCAACTTGCTGGGCCAGGCCCATGCATACTGAGTTCTATTCAATGCTATTCAGCACTCTAGCAGGGAATAGGTCTCCAGGCTTGATGACAATACAACAGATCTCATGGCTTCTACAAGCCCTACAGTTCAACTTGTGCCAGTATCCGTCACCCCTATACACAAGACCAGAAAAATGGCAGCAAAAGTCAGCTTTAGTAAGAACAGAAACTCCTACTAAAATGAAGATGGAAGGAGAAGATGGAAATGAAAGGGGATCATCATGAGGATGGCAGGATGGTAGAGTCCTGGACATGGTAGAGTCATATTGCTAGAGGTGTTCAAGAAACATGTAGCTGTGGTATTTGGGGATATGGTTTAGTGGGCAGTGCTGGTGGCTGACAATTGGACTAGATGATCTTAGTGGCCTTTTCCAACTTTAATGATTCCAGGGTTGTCTGACTCTGATATATATATTGTTATAATTGCCTGTTTGTTTACAGTTTTTTCCTTTGTCTTAGTAAATAGCTTCTATCTCAACCCACAAGTTATTTTTTACATCCCTCACTAAGTACAGTTTTAACTATGCCTTTGCTTTCCTGATCCCATCCTTGCATGTTTGTATGCTTCCCAGGCCACATGTCCCTGTTTCCAATGTCTATGCATTTACTTCTTAACCCTCAGTTTGAAATGCAGGTCCTTACTCAGCCATACTGGTTTCCTTCCTTCTCTGCTTTATTTCTTATACTGGGGAATGTAGAGCTCTTCTGCTCTCGGAATCACAGAATTGCAGGGGCAGGAATGGACCTCACGAGATTTGAATCCAACCCCCTGCTAATGCAGGTTCCCTACTGTAGTCCATGCAGGTAGATGTCCAGATGAGTCTTGAATATCTTCATTGAAGGAGACTCCACAACCTCTCTGGGCAACCTGTTCCAGTGCTCCATCACCCCTACTGTGCAGAAGTTCTGCTTGTTTGTATGGGACTTCCTCTGTCCAAGTTTTAGGCCATGGTTCCTTGTTCTGTCCCTTCACACCACTGAGAAGAGCCTGGTGTCATGCATTTGACTCCTACCTCCCTCTAGATATTTATAAATATTATTCAGAAAAGTGTGTTTAAAGAGCTGCCAGCTTTGTTCAGTCCCGATGTCTCTGAGGATGTCTTCTCATAAGATCTCCTCCAATGATTTCTTAAACATCCAGAAGTTCCCTTTCCTACAATCCAGGGTCCTCACTTCACTCTTTGCCAGGCTCATGTTTGTTGAGATCATGAACTTGACCAGGCCTGGGTGACTGCAGCCCAGATTACCTCCAATCATATCATCTTTAATGATCACCTCTGCACTGGCGAACAACAGGTCCAGTAGTGTTTCATCTCTTATATATCTGTCCAAAACCCAAACCAGGAAGTTATCTTTAATGGGCTCTCCTGGATGCACTGCAGTTTCCACGATGATTTTCCATCAGATATCTGGGTTGTTGAAATCTCCCATGAGGATGAGAACTTGTGAGTGTGACATCTCTTCTAGCTAAAGCAAGAAGGCTTCATCATCAGGCTCCCCTGATCAGGCAGCTTGTAACTGATGCTAACTGCCAGATGTCCTTTATCTATCTGGTCCCTAACTGTAACCCATAAGCTCTCAACCTGGTCATGGCTGTTTCTCACAGGCAGCACTTCAGTTAGAAGAAAACTCTCCCATTCCTACTTCCTTGCCCATCCTTTCTGACAAGTTTGTAGCCATCAATCATAGTATTGCAGTTCAGCCATTCATGCCACTATATTTCTGTGATAACAATTAGGTTTATTCTATTTAATTTATTGTATGATTCTATGTGGTTTATTCTATTTATTTATTTTATGATTTTATGTGACTTGTGGTAGCAATGATAATGGGAGGGTGGCTGGATCAGATGATCTTGTAGGTCTTTTCCAACCTTGTGATTCTATGATCCTAGGTCATTGGTTTTTAGCTGCAGCACAGTTTCCTTCTCATGCTCATTTCCCACACTGCATGCTTTGGTGTAGTGACACTTCAGCTGGGCTATTAATTGTGCTACCTTCTTGGAGGAGCCCTCCCAGATTCCGCTGAGACAGATCTGGGTATGCAGGCTCTTATTCATTGCTGGTGAAAATGCATAGCTAATGATGGTTATTATGCTGAAAAATAGTGTTTTGTAGCTAAGAATTTGTTCTCTCAGTGTTATTTTGTTCTTTTTATCCGTTGTAGTTTCCATGGAAATAAATAAGAGGTGTAACTTTCAGAGCTATCTATGCATATTGCTCATATAATTATGCCGCAGTTCATAACTTTAAGATTAAAACATTATCTTGGTTCTGTATAAGCATATAATGAATTCATTTACAAGTAAAACAGATTACTACAAATAATAAATGCATAAAAAGAAAACCATTTAGATACATTACTGTATGAATGTTTTAAAGTTTAACAGGTAGTATTCCATTTATCTGCAGCTGAAAATAACACCAGATATCTTTGATATGGCATCTGATACAATTAGGTCTATCTCATGTAGTCTCACCTAGGTTGTTACATGGGTTCAAACTGGTTTTACTTTATACTTTCTGTGCTTGTATCTAGTTATTTCTGTAAGTTAAGACTTCTGTTTGTGAAATTCTTTCATAGCAGCTGAATAGGTTTCTCACATTCTGTTTCATGAACATAACTTTGTGAGAGGAGAATGAATAAGTAATACAAGGAAGAAAGCTGGTTTTTACCATTTTTTTTTCCTCTCTTTCTCTCTTCTTCACTTTCTCTCTGTCTATATCTACTTTCAGACAGACCATTGTATGTAATTACTGTCAAATTTTTACATGAAGTTCAACTACTAACCTATTTTCAGACAGCATATTTAAAATCAGTCAGAAGAAAACTTAAATTGACCATAGGGAGTAGTAGCTCTTTCTTCAAAGCTCAAGGTGAGAAGGTGAAATTGTTTCATTCAGGTGTTTTGTTTGTTTGTTTGTTTGTTTTTGTTGTTGTTGTTTTTAATATGGAAATTTTCTGACTCATTATTTTCACTATTTACCACTTTGCCAACTACTACTTTCCTGTAATGTTAGAAAAATAAAAACAACAAAAAGGCTGAATCTTAGTTCTGACACCTGAGAAAATAAAAATTAATCTTTTTCAGTAGTTTCAGTCATTTATGTGTCCATTTAAATCCATGTCCAATGCTACTGTTCATTAAATATATAAAACACAGTACTTTTTTACCTATCAAGAATAGCATCAAATACTCCAAAGTACTGATGTTTATATTCTTGCAATTTATTTCTGGTTTCCAGCAAAATGTAGCTTTCCATAAACACTGAACAGAATATTAAGATAATATTGAATATTTTAACATTGTAAAATATTTTAAAAGCCAAAAAAAAACAAACAAAAAACCATATTTAATGGGTACTGAACCATGTAGATACTTAAAGTATAAGTAGGTTTAGTGTATCACGATTAGTAAAAATAAATACAATCTTCAGCAGAGTGGTTAGTGATCCCAAAGGGGGTAATCATTTCTTTAGGAAATAAAAAGAAAAGTAAAAAACAAACAAACAACAAACAACAACAACAAAAAAAAGCACCAAAAAAGCTATAAATGCGAAGAAAGATTTAAAAGAATTATTTCCACTTGCCAATTTAAAACATAATTAAATTTGGATTTTTACAACAATCATTTAAATCTTTCAAACAATATGAAGTAGCTAGTCTTGCTGTGTCTGTATTTGAAAAGTATTTATACTAAGATATCATGTTCTTCAGTTTAATTTTGTGAGGATGTTTTGTATCTAGACATTACTCCATTTCAAAGCTTTCTGGTCAGCCTGAAACTTTGTGAAGTTTGAAGAAGTCATGTGTATATTTAGAAAGTGCTTCAGTTCCTGAGTGTAATGCTTACCTCATAAACTAAATGATGCAGACTACCCCAAGTTGCTCAGGACTCTAGACCAGATGTCACATATTCTCACTGCATGGTACTTGGCTATGCATTCCCTTTGCACCATGTCTGATGCAGTTCTTACAGAAAGGTAATTATGATGTTTTACATGTTAATCTATTTGAAAGTGTCTTGATATGAAGTAGTAACATGGACTGTAATCTGTAATGAAGCCCACACTGCATTGCTTTTATGTTGCATGATTTAGTATGTGATGTGTGTTCAGTGATGTTTAAGGCTCAAAATTCTATGATAGCACTGAAAAATTCTATAGTTCAAAGAAAACCAGGCTTGATGCAGTTTGATCCATATCACCTGCCAAAGGTGATCTTTAGAATGAACTCTTTCATGTTGCAAGAGGGAGAAAAACAAAAAAACAAAAACAAAACAAAATAAAACAAAACAAAGAAAAAAGAAAGAAAAAGAAAGGTTGTTGTCATAGGTGACTCCTTTCTGAGGGAAAAAGAGGGCCCAATAGGCTGACCAGACCTGACACATATGGAAGTCTGCTGCCTCCCTGATACTTTGGTAGGATATTTTACTAGAAAACTAACTAGCTTGATACACCCCTCTGATTATTATCCATGGCTTTTGTATGTCTGTGGCAATGATGTAGCAAATAGAAGTCCAAGGACAATTGCAAGAGCCTTTGGTTAAAGAGTCAGGTAGTATCTTCCTTCATTCAACCACAAGCGGAGAACAGTACTGAAAAATGGCTCACCCATTTGATCATTTACTGACTGGTGTGTCATGATGGTCAGTTCTAAGCTCTTCAACAGGCAAGCAAGTAGGGGTCTGACACTGTGTATTAGGGAGGGGCTAGACTGTATAGAGTTCACAGTTGTTGATAACACAGTTGAAATCATCTGGATAAGGAATAAGGAACAAACAAATAAAGCATATTTTATTGTTGTAGTCTACTGTAGGCCAACCAGCCAGGACAATGGCACAAATGAATTATTTAAGGAACTAAAAGATACCTCTATATCAGCTACCCTTGCACTCATGGGTGACTTCAGTTTGCCAGATGTTATCTGGGAGTACCATACAACTGACACAAACAGGTTCAGGAGATTCTTAATATACCTTGATAGTTCTCTCCTGGTCCAAGTTCTAGTAAGGGTGTCTTCCTAAGTTTGTTGCTTTTAAACAGAGAAAATCTCAGAGGTGAAATGGCTATTGGTGGCTGTTTTGGCAGTAGTCATCACAAAGCATTCATTATCTTTCTTGATAGAAAAAAACTTCAACCAAAACTTCAAAACTTCAACTCTAGATAAAGAGAGAGCAGACTTTAGGCTGTCCAGGGAATTTGTAGCAAGGTGCTCTTGTAAACTGCCTCTGAAGGCACTGGGATCCACAGTACTACTTCCTAAGAGAACAGGAACAAAAAATTCCAGTTCCAATATGCTGGAAGTCAGCAGATGGGTCAGAATATCAGTTTGGCTGACCAACAATCTTCTAGACCCCATGTGGGAAAAGAAGGTGTATGGCCAGTGGAAGTGAGAACAAGTGATTTGGGAGGACTACAGGGATGTTGTTGGCCATTGTAAGGAGAAAATTTACACAGACAGAGCTCAATTAGAATTGAAGGTGGCCAGTAGTGTGGGAACACAACAAAAGTCTCTTAAAATATGCTAGTGGCAATCCGAGGACCAGAGTTCCATTACTTAATGAGGATGTTCAGCTCAAAAATGGACATATACATAGTGGTTTTTGACTCAGTATTCAACACTGATTATGGTCTCTGGAACTCTTAGCTGGAGGACCACAACAGCAGTAACAATAAACTCCCAACCAACCACAAACTTGTCTGAGATTTACTGTTCCAGTTGGACGTCTATAGGGCCTGATGGGTTTGATCCCAGGATTCTTAGGGAGCTGGCTGATGTCACTGTGAGAATTCTGTCAATTATTTTTCAGTGATCTTGGGAATCCAGGGGGGTTGTAGTCAACTGGATACTGACAAATGTTTAATTAGATAAACCTTACAGATGTAATAGTTTTAACGCCAACTTCAGTTTAACAAATGTCACTGATATTTCATTTCTATTCACTCATGTAGGTTGGACTCATTTCTGTTAATAAGCTTTTTTACGTACTGTGCCGCATCAATTTTCTTTACGAAATTTGATTCTTTATGAATTTTGATTGGGATAGAAGGATAGTTAGTAATCAGGTTTGATGCATAAAACCTGTAATGATAGCTAAAGGGGATGTATTTAGTTACCTCAGATATCAGAAATAATGCAACTTAATAATTGCAACAGCAAATTGAAAATATGGTTTTAACTTATATAAGGAATGTTACACTGGCAATATCATGTTCTAGTCTTAAAACCTCCTAAAGTTTGGAAAAAAAAAAAAAAAAAAAAAAAAAAAAAAAAAAAAAGCAATTCTAAACAGAATGTTGTATATCTCCAAATACCTTGAATTAGAAGAATGATTTGATTTCTAAATTGAAGTTACTTTATGTATAAATACTTGTGCCTTGCTATGGTCCCTTTTCAACACTAACCTGATTGATTTCTTATGTGAATAACTGTATGCATGAATGAATTTATGCATCATAAAAGTTAGAAAATGATAAAAGTAATTATGAGAGAATATGGATTGTGAAAAAAAAAAATTAACAAGAAATTATTTCTGAATTCTGTAAAACCTGGATTCAATGAAGAAATACTATTGTAAATGAATTACTTTTACTCATCTTGTTTTCTTAGGATTGAGATAAATTAACATTCAGTACAATCAAACACAAAACCAAAATAAGACCCATCTACTGTGAGAATAAATTCAGAAAATGAATGTACATACACATTTCACATTTCTTGTTGGAAAGAACTTCATAGAATCATAGAATGGCCCTCTGATCATCTTAGTGGCCCTCCTATGGACCCACTCCAAGAGCTCCACATCTTTCCTGTACTGGGGGCCCAAGGCCTGGACTCATTACTGCAGATGGGGCCTTGCAAGATCTGAGTAGAGGGGAACAATCACCTCCCACTCCCTGCTGTCCACCCCTATTTTAATGCAAGCCAGAGCACAGTTGGCTTTCCAGGCTGCAAGCACACACTGCTGGCTCATGTCCAACTTCTTGTCCACCAGGACCCCAAGTACTTCCCTGCAGGGCTATTCTCAAGGAGATCTTTCCCCAGTCTGTATAAATACTGGGATTTTCTTGACCCAAGTGCAGCACCCTGCACTTGGCCTTATTGAACCTCATTAGGTTAACACAGGCCCACTTCTCCAGCCTGTCGAGATCCCTTTGTCTGGCTTCCCTTCCCTCCAGTGTATCGACTGCTCCGCTCAGCTTGGTGTCATCTGCAAACCAGCTGAGGATGCACTCGATGCCATCATCTGTGTCATCGATGAAGATGTTGCAGAGCATTGATACTAAGAACAACCCCTGAGGGACACTGCATGCAACCAGCCCCCACTCTGACACAGAACCATTAATCACAAATGCAGAACCATTAATCACAAACAGAACCATTAATCACAAGTTGTGGATTTTAGTGGAAGTGTGAACATACATCTTCCAAAGCAATCAAGTTTGGTGCCCTGGTAGACAGCAGGTTCACCATGAGCCAGCAACATGCTCTTGTGATCAAGAAGGCCAGTAGTATATTGGGGTGCATTAAAAAAAGTGCAACCAGCAGGTTGAGGGAGGTTATCCATCTCTTCTACTCTGCCCTTGTGAAGCCACATGTGAAGTACTTTGTCCACTTCTGGGCTCCCTCAGTTTAATAAAGGTAGGGAATGACTGGAAAGGGCCCATCAGAGGGCTACCAAGATGATCAGGGCCTGAAGCATCATCTTTGGATAGCTGTACACAGAGATGGGACAAGGGGCAATGGGCACAAAGTGGAAAAAGGACTGTTCATTTTCTGGAATGGCATCTTTGAGAGTTTACTGGAACCATTTGTTGGGGGGGGAGAGGTGGTTGCTTTTACGTAAGAAGCAAATAATTCTGTACCAAAATCTTTAATTATATTTTCAGCATTCACACCTGCATAAAATGGAATTATAGGAACAAATTGCTTTTTATAAACACTAAAAAATGTAAAGAATTATATGGAAAAAATATCTTTCATAGTAAAATGTGCTTAAATCTAGAATCTTATCTCTTTATTCAGCTGTACACTCACTTCAAGTGCACATGAACAGGCAGGGGCATACACTTGGGCCTTGCTTAAGAATATCCATCATATTTTATTAAAGGCTTTCTTACATACAAATCATTTTTTAAATTGGGTTGGATAGCATATGGTCTCAAAAATGCCACCAATGTGTAGCTAAAACATCAGTGTTAAGGAACACTGTAACTTACAGCTGCTTGAAATTTCTATTTTGCTTATTCCTAGACACAAGATTTGAGAAAGTACTAGCTGTGTGATAAAGATAATTTTCTTTGACTTCAGGATGCTTAAAATGCTAGTGTTACAATGAAAGACAAGCCATGCTTAGGAACTGAGAACATCAAACTTATGTTATATTGTGACTGTACTTTTTATGATATTAGTAATAGGAATTATGGTTAATTCCATCATGTATGTGACTGTTTAGTGTTTACGGTCTGACATTTTATGTGCTTTGTCACTTGTAAAACATTTCCACTTTTGTACTGTTCTTCAGCTGCAACATTGGCAACATGACAATACTTGAAATCTTAATGATTCATTGATCCAAAATAAGTTTTCTAAAAGCACATTAAGAACGGTGTATATTTTGAGGTTAAAAAACAAATCTTGAGTGCAATTGGAGAAAAAAGGTTTGAAATCAACAGATGAGTATCTCTGCAAACTTCCGCTGTCTCTTTTTGTTTTAAAAAGGGAATTTTTACATAGTTAATCTAAATCAGTTTAATAGTATTCAATAAAAAAACCTTTTAAATATCATAACCATCTAAAAATACTACACTTCTATTACAAATGAAGAAGATTCCTCCAGCAATCTTTGCTTATCCAAGTATATCTAAAGACATTTTATCAGATGAGTCTTCAGGCAGAAATTAATTTGATATGCATATTAAATGCATGAGTAATGTTAAACACCAGTTGTCAATGGAAATCCCTCCTATACTCACATGAGATCCTACTCCCATGATCACCTTTGGAAAATAAGAAGTAGCCATTCTGTTGAATCTTCAGCTCAGCTTAGAAATAACATTAAGAACTGATCATTTGTAAATCTTTACTAGAATTATTTATTCTTCTTTGTTGTTGTTGTTGTTGTTTTCATTTGAAAATCTTGCTGACTGTATATCAGGGATAGAGTTACCAGTGAGGCTGTCTCTAAATAGTATTTCCTGTTGAGTTCAAAGATTCAGCTTTTCACATTACATATGTCTTCATTAGAAAATTCTGGAAGGGCCATGAAATGATCTTCCAAGAGACATTACATGGTTTAAAAATAGTACAATTTAGAGAGTTTCAAATTCCAATTGGCGCTATTGCTCATATGTAAGTATCACAAAGGAATTTATTATAAACATCCTTACAGATGCCATTGCTTTATTGCTTTTACTATATTAATTATTTTTGGCATTCATGTTAGCCTTACATCTTTTAATCACTTTATAAAACATAATTAGTCTTTACAAAACCCTGTAAGGTAGGTCTGACTGATTAAGGCTGAAAATGTGTCCTTAAGGAGTGATTTCTTTCTTTGGCACAGCACAAAACAAACAAACAAAAATTGTATTGAAAATTTTCTTGTCATCCTTTTCAATACAGCTTACGCATATATATACATAAATACTTAAAGTCTATTTTCTTTCTGATTCAATATGGATTATAATAATTTTTTACGTGAATGTGGCATCTATGCATTGTTGAAACATGGTATGGGAAAATATATAAAGGCAGAATGAAAAGCAATATAACTCAGAGATTCAGTTCTGAAACAAGCCAGAGCAGAAAGTGTAAGAATATTTCGACCAGAAGAAGCATTATGTGACAATGCTTCAATGCACTTCAATTTCTGCTTGTTATCTTTTGATACACTTATGTAAAATTATCCAAAACAGGCTTTGATTTCATGAAAATGAATTGCATTAGTGGTTGCAAGTTAAAATTTTAAACATCTTGAATTAATTACCAAGAAAAAACAAAGGAAACAAACATACAACAGCAACAAAAAGAAAACAAACAAAAAAACCCAAGATTTCAATTTACTTGATTTAACATCAAAAATTCTATTTGGGTCTGCTGATGCTGAAACAAAAACACTTTTTCATGTAATAAATTTCTGAATGTTTTACTACAATGCACAATGCTTCAGTTTAGAACATTTCTTTTTTGACTAATGAGCATGACTTCTTCCCATCAGTTATGAAATAAGTACAAATTTTTTGCTACATGTTTATAATATAAATACATGAATAATTCATGTAAATATTTGCATCTATGGCAGTTACTGTGAGAATATATTTGAAAAGTTCTTGTGAATTTTATTGCTCATATATTTACAGAGGTTTTCTGGGCCTCCTGTTCAAATTCAATTTCACATGAGAAGTAAAATAATGATAGGTTGAGTTACTAGCTCTCTAAGGGATGAGAGAGAAGAGGCATTTAGTGCTTAGATAATGGGACAGATTTTCATATTCATTATTGAGCACTGTCTTCTAAGCATGAGGTTGAGGAGAAAAGTGGTTATCATGGATCTAGACAGCATGCCCTTCTATACAGATATCATTGTTTCTGCCAAGACCCATTACCCAAACATAGCAAAGAAAATGTCAGAAACAGCCCAATTTTTCAAGTGTTGAGTTTTCCAAATTCCTTTTCATTCAGTGAAAGTGCTGTAAGCCCAACCCTCTAGAAACAAAATTGAGATATTCAAATCTTAATTTAGGCAATTTTTTTAATGCTCCATGTTTGGAAAAATCTGGGTTTACACTTTGGATCCTCCTTTGAAAAACTAGAGTTTATGTTAATATATATATATTTAAATATTAAAACACTTCACTTCATTTTTAAGATACAATTTAGTAAGTTTTAACATTCAGTGTTTAAACGATTTAAATTAATTGCTTAGAATAGTGGTTCTCAAGCTCTCGCAATCCAGCTTGAGAAGATCAGAAATCTTCCATGTCTTCTTTTAATTCATAAACAGGTACTTATCATAACAAGGATCTGTAAAATAATGTAAAAAGTTGTTGAATGCCCTATGTCAAATACAAGATGAATCACTTCATTACTAACAAAATGATACACCCTTTCCTAAACAGAATATTATCTAGCGACTGAGGATGTGTTGGGCGAAGTGGATATAAAGCATACCCATCCAGCAACTAATTAGTAATTATTCCAGCCCTGGAACAAGATTAAAGTTAATGCTTGACAAAATATACTACTATGAGTCATCATTACAAGGTGGTCAAATGCTAACATCATGTTTCCTTTGTAAGGATGCACTGTATTCTGATAATGAGTTTATTTACTAGGCAACCTAACTTATTATTTAGGAAAAAGTCATTCAGTGGCTTCCCAGGTTTAGCTTAGCATTTCAACAAGAAGATACACATCCAATTTATTGTACTGTCGTCTTATGTTTAACATGCTAATGATCATTTCACAGAACTATCTGTTAAACCCTCACAAAATATATCTTGTACATAAAATGGCATTTCATTATTTTAAAATGCAATTCTTGTTGGAGCAGTAAGGAATTAGTTTATAGCTCTAGTATGACTTTGTAGAGAGTAGCAAGATTGTTCTGTCCTCATTTATGTGTGTTCATAAAGAGGGAATATAAACATTCTTTAATTTCATTCATTATGACATATTTTGTGCATAATTTTGAAAACAGTAAATATCAGCAGAACAGACTTTGAAAGCACACTTTTCTTCTCCACTGCATTAACTAATTTATCCCACATGTATCTATGCTGAAGAATCTTATACAAAGGTGGACATGTTTTTAGAAGAGTAGTGAGTACTCATTGGATTGTCAGGGAATGATAGTATTGCAGTAACTTCTATTAGTTAAAAAAAAGAAAAAATCTATTAAATGAAATTTTTGAAAAAAAAAATTTCTCCATTTTCTTGAATAATCATTCTGCTAACATCTCTTAAATTTTGTCTGCATTGCATTTTGTACTTAGTGATGAGGCCCTGTAAGAAGTCCATTTTAATCTACATAGTTTCTGTTAAATAGTCTGAGCAGTGCAGTCAACATGGTACATTTATAATATAACAAATAAGTGTTTTCTACTTCAAATAGACCTACCTTGGCTTTCCATGATGCATTAAAGTTTGTGTTCAACATGAATTATATTTTGACTAAAGTAAGCCCAGATAGTATCATGACAAGTGATTTCCCAATTTCTCCATTGTTTGTAGCTAGAAATCAGATTCCTAATTTGAATTGGAATTGTAGATACCTGCCTTTGTACCTGTTTTCATAATCAAATTCAAGAAAAGATCTAATTTGTTTTGTTGTTGTTGGAAACAGTGCTGCTTCTCAGTATTGCTGAAGTTTGACTGGTAGTGGTTAATAGCAAGGATGGCAGTGGGGTTCTTGCTTAGCATTTTCTGCCATGTAAATGCAGTAGAATTCAGTCTTCAGTCTTTTAAAAAATAGCTGCTGTAAACTCATAGAATTTTGTACTTTAATCTGCAAACCAGAGTTTTACTTCTTACACCGTCACATGTTTGCTCTTTGTTGCAGTTCTCTAAATAATAAATTAAAAACAAACCAAGAATGGCTTTGTATTACAGGAAATATTCACCCATTTTCATTTAAAAAATCTCACTAAGAACTTTATAATCAGCTTTCTTTAAGAACATTTTAGTTCACTTCTCTTTGCAGTGAATAATAATTTCCCACTGTTTTCTTCTTAATTCAAGATCATTTGAGATAGGGATCATCTAAACCATTTGAAATAAATACCTAATTTTTTATCTCTCTAAGTTACCCTAAGCATCTTGTTATAAAATATAATTTTCTTGTTACCATGTTTATCTGTATACATTCCTGCTAAATTCACATAAACAACAGCCAACAGTATGCATCAGAACAACATCTGTATCCAGAATTTCCAGTATCCAGTATCCTCTGGGAATGTAGGAATCTACTTGTATGAAAGATCTAGTTTTTTCTTACCGTCTTAAGTGGGAGGCAGAACTTCTGTCTGAATTGGTTTTCACTTGGGCATTTTTTCAGTGAAAACCGTTTGGTTTTCCTGAATTCTGAGAAAACAGAATATGAGGGCCTGATTCTTACTACATTTTCCGTAAGCAGCCAACAGTGGCTTCAAGTCTTTATTAATGAGCTTTAGCTCTTGTACTCTAATCCAAGTTGGAAGTGTATCATTTTTTGTTAGAATATTAGTTGTTGATTATTGGTAGAAGTCGCTGCACAGAAATATACTAATTGTGTACAAAGAGCAATTATGATGATGATTCATGTCCTGTCAAGTAATAGAATATTATTTATCAAAATGTTTGTGCGAAGTTTGGAAGATGGCATTGTACAGTCTGCTGATGGACATTGTACATGTACTCTCTGCAAACTCCTGGAGGTTTCCGGACTTTTTCTAAAGGCATTTGTAAAAAGCCAATGGAAAATAACTTCTCTGTCAGTTTTCAGAAGTTGGCTTAACACTTTCACAGATGGGGGAAGAGAAATTACAGTTATATGAGCAGAAAAAAGAAATACTTGAAGGAACGCTGCTCCAAGATCTCTTCTATTTGAATAGAAACATCTCAACTATATTAAAATAGTATTTTAAAAATATGTAGCAGGAATTCTGATATTTTGACTGAAGTATAACTTCCCATGTTTGAGCTAAGCAAAAAAAAAAAAAAAAAAAAAAAAAAAAAGAAAAGAAAAAAGTTTTTGGAAGGTGGTAAGGATTGTACAGGATTATGAGATCTACCTATCGAACAGGTTTCCTTTACAAGCACCCAGTGATTCAGTAGAAAACAAAAGATTTATGAACTGTAAAAACAATGTAAAGAAAGATAAGAAGAAGCATAAATTTGTGCTGGACAATTGCTTCTGGAATTACAAGAAATAGAGGAATATCTTACTTTTAGTTTTAATTGGGAAAATTATTTTAACTGTCAGGACAGGCATGCAGGATAATAGGAAGAAAGAACTACTGTATTTGGTATGGAAGCAAAACTGTTAATGCTCTTAAGGTACAGTGACTGGATGACCATTGTTTGAGAATCCTGAAAGAACTGGTACAGGCAATCTCAGTCTTGTAGTGAGAATTGTTGATAAGATTATAAAGTCACAATTAGTGTGACAGCGATAGTGTTATTTAGAATTCCAAAGACAGGAAATCCTCCAGACAAGTGCCATGGCCTCTTATTTAAATAAACCAAAAACAAACAGAAACCCCACAACTTCTGAAGATGATAAATACTAGCCACTGAAACAAATGGCAAAAATCTCATATGGGTTAATTATGGGAAGTGCAGATTTCTCTGCTGGCACCAGTGCATGCTGGGGGCTACTCAGCTAGAGAGTAACTCTGCTGGGAAGAACCCAGGGATCCTAGTGGACCTCAAGTTGAATATAAGTCAGTGACATGCCCTTAGTACTAAGAACACTAATGGCATTCTTGTCTTCATTAGACAGGGTATCAACAACAGGCTGAGAGATCCTTTCCCTCATAAGCCAGACCTGGATTACTCTCTCTAGTTGTCAGCACCCAGTACAAAAGAGACCTGGACATATAGCAAAGAGTCAAATGAAGGGCCACCAAGATGCTGAAGGGACAGGAGCACTTCTCCTATGAGGAGAGGTTGGGAGAGCTGCTCAACCTGGAGAAGAGAAGGCTCAGAGGATCTCACAAATTGCCACTAATATCTAAAGGGAAGGAACAACGATGACAGATCCTGGCTCTTTTGAGTGGTGTTAAGTGCCAGGACAATATAGAATGTGCACAAACTCAATGCAAGGGTCTCCTTCTGAATATAAGGAAGCACTTCAGTTCTGAGCAGGTGATGGAGCACTAGCACAGGCTGCCTAGAGAGTTCCTAAAGTCTCTTGCTTGGAGATCTTCGAATGCTGTCTACATATGGGCCTTGGCACTTTGCTCTAGGTTTTTCTGCTGGGGAATGAGTTGGACCAGATGGACCCGGAGGTCCCTTCCAACCTTAAATATTTTTTGATTCTGTACAAAATATTTTGTGTAAAATTAGTGTTTGCTTACTACATTAGGTACTACTATTTTTTAGAGGAAGAAATGTTAGAATAAGTGGCTCAGATGGAAAGCGTGGGTATCAGCAAAAGAATTTTAGGGCAGATGTGAGAGAAGTTTGCCAGAACACTGCTACTAGAGCTCCAGGATTCCACTTAGAATTTTTATTTCTAGTTGTGTCATAAACAGTAGACCCTAGGAGTGCAGCAGTGACACTTTCATATTACACAGCATGAGGAAACCATCACTTTAAAGAAGAATCAGATTACAAGATCTTGGAGTAGGCAAGTAGGATGGAATGTACTTCTTATAAGTAAGTCTCTAAAAGTTCTCCAACTTTTAAAACTATAAAAGAATGTAGAAAATCCATTCATGTCTGTGAGGACAAGCTGACAAGGAGGGAAAGACAAGTTCAGTAACTAAACTTACTTGTATTTCTTTCATAATTACTAACCTTTTTAGTGGCATAATGTCAATATTGAAAAGCTATAATTTTTCAGTTCCTGATTTTTTTGCACATAATACTTTTTGTGATGACTAAGCTACTAACTGACATAAGTTATTTATATACAAACAATATTATAAGCAACTAAAACAAGGCTGAGCGAGGCAAGCAGATGGGCTTTCTTTCGCTAGGGCACTTTGTCCAATATAAAAATTCATATTGTAATTTCAGAAATAGATTTCATTAATGTTTCGTTTGTTTGTTTGTTTGTTTGTTTTTCTTTCACATAAACTATATAAAAGGTAACAGACAAGTGGAGGATATACTGTTTAAAATAAAAGCACTGTATCAGAAAATTCATCAGGGTGTCTGGACAAATTTCAGGATTCCCAGAGCACAGTCTATATACCCACTTATTTCACTTTCTTAAAAGCAAAAATATAATTCAAGCATCCTAGAATATTGTAGATAATTAAGTTACAAACAGAAAATTATTTCAGAACTGTGTATTTGGGTACACTAGAATAGTATTTTTAATAGAAAAATATGATCTGTTAAAAGAAATCACATTTCAGAAAAATTACTACTCTACCACAATGCTGAAATCCAGGAAAAATAATAACAAATAAAAGCTCTCTGGTCTTTGAAAGATTTTACTTCTCTTTTATACAATCTAATTGAGTTCAAAATACATACATTGCATAGCAGATAAGCCATCTCCACTACATTAATATACAAATTATTAAAAAATGAAATACAAGCATTTGCAGAAAACATACTAAGACTTTCTTTTCTGCACAACCCTGTATAGAAGGCAAAGATGATATGAATTGAGAATGAGGTTAAAAAACAAAAACATTTTTTCCAATGAATATTTATGCCCTTTCATGTAGACATTTTTAAGTATCTGAAGAG
Organism: Excalfactoria chinensis; assembly: GCF_039878825.1. Classification (NCBI taxonomy): domain Eukaryota; kingdom Metazoa; phylum Chordata; class Aves; order Galliformes; family Phasianidae; genus Excalfactoria; species Excalfactoria chinensis. The sequence continues at coordinate 17,990,182 of NC_092857.1, read as the reverse complement.
ATCCAGCTTTTTCATTTAACATTCTCAGCTTTACAATTGAATACTAACATCATCTATCAGAGAACAGACTAGAAGTCTTTCCAGAAGTCATCAGTGCTGTTTTTTATTTAACCTGAATTTGGGCTGCTGGCAAGACTTGTTTTGTTACCTCTTTCTTCTTCAATATATTCAAATTTGAGAAAAAAATGAATTGACAATGGAGACCAGTTTTAGCAGACAATTTTATGAGCAACATAAACAATCGCTATTTAAGCCTCATTTATTAAATGAATGATAACATTATTACATTAACAGAATAATTTTATATCAAATGTTTTCTTTCACATTAAGCTTCTTCTCATGGAATAAGTACAACATTGTGTCATTTGAAAGTAGTTTGTATCAGTATTTCATGGAAGAAATTGAATTCCTCTGTTATTCTTTTCTTGATGTATGTACAAGTGATGTTTCATCCTAACTTGTCACTCAAGATTCAAGTATTCTCAACTATATGTTTGAAATTGAGTATTATTAAAAATAATAGAAAATAAGTTTCATTTTAGAAACTGTAAAATCACAGAATCACAGAATCAAAGTACTGTGTGGGCTGGAAGAAATTTCTAGAGATCATTGTGTGCAACCCCCCTGCAAAGCAGGCTGCCTAGACCAGGCTGCCCAGGTAGGTGTCCAGTCAGGTCTTGAACATCTCCAGAGAAGGAGACTCCACAACTCCCCTGTGCAGCCTGTTGCAGTGCTCCATCACTCTTACCATGAAGAGTTCTTACGCACATTTGCATGGAACTTCCTGTGCTTCAGTTTGTGACCATTTCCCCTCGTCCTATTGCCACTCTCTGCTGAAAAGAGCCTGGCCTCATCCCTTTGCCACCCACACCTTAGGTATTTATAGATATTGATCAGATCAACTGATTCTGCTTTTAGATTTTCTTTTAGGTTTGTTATAGAATCCTGAAACCATATGATTTGGAAGGAACCTTTAAAGGTCATCTAGTCCAACTACCCTGCAGTGAAAATGGTCACCTATGACTCAGTCAGGTTGCTCAAAGCTCCATCCAGCCTGGCTTTGAATGCCTCCAGGGATGGAACATCCACCACCCTGGGCAACCTGTTCCAGTGCCTCACCACCTTTATTGTAAAGACCTTTTTTCTTATAGCTAGTCTAAACCTTATCTCTTTCACTTGAAACCCTTTCCCTTGGCCTATCACAACAGGCCCTGCTAAAGAATCTGTTCCTTCCTTTCTTATAGACTCTCTTTAGATACTGAAAGGCAGTTATCAGGTCTCCCCAGTGCTTTCTCTTCTCCAGGCTGAACTGCCCCAGTTTCCTAAGTCTGTCCTTGTAGGGAGGTATTTTGTCCCTTGGATCATTTTGGGGGCCTTTCTTGGGGCATGGGTCAACAGGTCCATGTCCCTCCAGTACCGAGGGCTGCTCCAGTGCAGAGTAAAGGGGAAGGACTGCCTTCCTCCACTTGCTGGCCATGCTTCTTTTGATGCAGGCCAGGACACGGTTGGTTTTCTGGTCTGCAAGGGAACATGTCTGGCTTATGTTCAGCTTGCTATCACCCAGTATTCCCAAGACATTTTCAGGAGGGCTGTGTTCTTTGTTTTCCTCCCCCAACTTATATAGACAGTGTGACTCAGGTGCAGACCTCCCAGTTGGACTTACTGAACCTCATGAGGATCTCCTTGGCCCACTGCAAGTGCCTATCTAAGTCTCTCTGTATGGCATCCCATCACTTGGATATGTTGACTGCACTACACAGCTTGGCGTCATCAGTAAACGTGCTGAATGTGCATTCAGTTCCGCAGTCAGTGTCATTGATGAAGAAATTAGAGAGCACTGATCCAGAACTGACCCCTTAAGGACACTACTCATCACTTATCTCCACCTGGACATTGAACCATTGGCTATCACTCTCTTGGTACACTCTTGCAATCACTTCATCCTTCGCACAGTCCACCCATCAAATTCATATCTTTCCAATTCAGAGAAAATTATGTTGTGGGATACTGTGTCAGATGCCTTACTGAAGCCCAGATAGATGACAAGGATCTGCACCTGGACTGGAGCAATCCCTGAGATATATAGGCTGGGTGAAGACATCAACAGAAGCATGCCCAGAAGGTCAAAAAAGGTGATTCTGCCCATCTACTCTGTTCTCCACCTGCAATACTGCATCCAGTTCTGGGGCTCCCAACACATGAAGGACATGGAGCTATTGGAGCAAGTTCAGAGGACAGCCACAGATGTGACCAGAGGTAGCAGCTCCACTATGAGGACAGGCTGAAAGATCTGAGACTTTTCAGCCTAGAGAACAAAAAACTCTAGGAGACCTTATAGTGGCTTTCTGTATCACCTCCCTCTTTTCTATGTGCCACAGCATAGTCTCCTGGAGGATCTACTCCATGATCTTCTCTAGCACAAAGGTGAAGCTGACAGGTTGGTAGTTTCCCTTGGTCATCCTTTCTACCCTTCTAAATGTGGGTGTGAAATTGCCTTTTTTTCAAATCACCAGGGGCATCACCTGACCAATGTTTGTGCTTATTCACTAGGAATGTATTTAGGCTGACTTCTATAATTTTATGATTTCCTTACTAATGAAATAAAACAACAACAACAAAAAACGGCTAGATGACAGAAATAGCTGCTTCATAGCAGTTATACAACCAAACAGCTAATACAATGTCATCACATGTAAAGTTTCTGTTTACCTTCATAGAATGTTCTTTAAGGCACTGAACCCTTTCTTATGCAGTAGGGAAGAGATGAGTCTTTTGGTTATGACCAGGGTAATTTAAAGAGGTAGGCTGCTACGCCAGCCATAGGAATTTTTCCTCAAGGATTACTGACCTGTAAAGCCAAGGAGAGAAGGACTCTCTCTCTTCAAATGAGACAAGAAGGTAGTTAATCTCTCTGAGAGATACAGACATTCTTTTCCAGACTACTCCATCTATCTCTCCATCTATCTCATTTTAAGTTTATGTGACTTTAGTAAAGTGTTTTATCAGAAAATAAAAGCATAGATTATCCTGAACTGGAAGGGATCCACAAAGATCACAGAATTCAGCTCCAGGTTCCACACAGGACAAATCAAAATGCAGTCCCCATGTTTGAGAGCACTGTCCAAGCTCTCTTTGGACTCTGGCAGCTTCAGGCTGTGACCATTGCCCTGGGCAACCCTTTGGTGAAGAATCTTTTCCTAATATGTGGATTACAGGAAATAAAAGGTGTAGCAAAACCTTACCAAGAAGTCACAGCAATAACAATTTTTGTTACAACTGAACAGACCTTGCATTTTAGGCTACCTGAGAATCATCTTTTTTTGGGGTGGAGGAGGGAAGCAGAATGGGATAGAATGACTGGAGAGCAGGAAGAAGGGAGAACTGGGAAGAAATAAAAATACATTTGAAAAATGCTAAGGAGGTAATAGAAGACATAAAATATTGATTCTTCTGAGTTGTTGACCTGAAGATTCTTCAAAAAAAGCTGAGGCTTGGATAGATTATGTTCTGCTGAAATTACATTTAGAGTTTAGCATATCACTTTTAGAACAAAAACATACTTGATAATTAAGTTCTTTTTCTTCTTAAGGGGTAGCCAGCAGCTCTTAGCATCATTACTTAACCCATGATTGTTGTTCAATTGTGAACTATATGTTTTTTGAAGTTTCCTCTTTCAGCATTAATTTCAAGAGATAATTATGGTCCTAAGTATGCTTTCAAGCCCGGAGGGCAAGTTCTGTGGAGTGTGTTCTATACACACTGCATAGTGCTCATTTAGACCTCTTCTGAGTATAGAGAAACAATTTGCTCATTCTTCAGTTCAGAGTGAAGTCATGTGAGGCTGTGTCATAGCCCACCAGAATTGCATGAAACCAAGCATTCATATTGCTTGCATTCTTCTTGAGGTTGGAGGCCTGCAGGGATTCAAGAAGACTGGATAGGAAGAACAGAGACAAAAAAACCTGCTGTATGTTTGTGTAATAATCCTTTAATTGTATGCAGTGGGATGCATAGCTCTTAACAGTTCATTAATCATGTTGATTTTTTTAAACTATATGGTTTTCAACAAGAATTTATAAATAATAAAGGGATTCTAATGATAAAAACATAGAAACAAGCTCCACGTAGGACAGCTTTCACCTCCATACTTTCTGTCCGTGTATAGGTTTGATCACTGTATTTTCATTGTATTGCAGATAATTTCTATGTCATTCTTTTTACATAATTGCCAAGTTTGATATGATGCGTTGGTGTTTTTTTCTCATTGATACTGCACAGAATCTACAGGCTGAGTTCATCAGCTTACTTTGCACACTGTCTCAAAAGTTGCTTTAGGTCATTGACACTGTTCTCACCTGCAGTGCTTATGAAATTATATCACTTAGAGCTGGC